>NW_027494110.1:0-356471 GCF_021521415.1 Bidens hawaiensis | reverse complement strand
ACTCAGTTTTTTCTCCGGCTCAGTGAGCATACCCCTTTGGCAATTACGGCAAAATATCGAACGGGCCGCGAGGTGGCGTCAGGGCATAGTTATTGATCCGATTCTTTCGTAGGTTCATAAAATATTGAATGGAGGTCACCAAGACCGATTTATGTTCCGTTTCATTGGTTGGACCCATACTCAGTTTTTTCTCCAGCTCAGTGAGCATACCCGTTTGGCAATTGCGGCAAAATATCGAACGGGCCGCGAGGTGGCGTCAGGGCATAGTTATTGGTCCGATTCTTTCGTAGGGTAATAAAATATTGTATGGGGGTCACCAAGACCGAAATTCTAATACGATTCAGTGATTTGACCCCTCCTTAGTCTTTCCCCGGCTTAGTGAACATTCCCCTTTGGCAGTTACGGAAAAATTTCGAACGGGCTGCGAGAAGGCGTTAGGGCATAGTTATTGATCCGATTATTTCGTAGGGTCATAAATATTGTATGGAGGTCACCAAGACCGAAATTATGGTCCGTTTCAGTGGTTCAACCCATACTCAGTCTTTCTCTGGCACAGTGAACATACCTCTTTGGAAATTACGGCAAAATTTCGACAGGGCAGCGAGGTGGCGTCAGGGTATAGTTATTGATCCAATTATTTCGTAGGGTCATTAAATATTGTATGGAGGTAACCAAGACCGAATTTCTAATCCTATTTAGTGGTTCGACCCATACTCAGTTTTCTCCGGCTCAGTCAACATACCCCTTAGGCAATTGCGGCAATATTTCGAACGAGCCGCGAGCTGGCGTCCGGGCATAGTTATTGATCCGATTCTTTATAGGGTCATAAAATATTGAATGGAGGTCACCAACACAGATTTATGTTCCGTTTCAATGGTTCGACCCATACTCAGTTTTTTCTCCGACTCAGTGAGCATACCCGATTGGCAATTACGGCAAAATATCGAACGGGCCGCGAAGTGGCGTCAGGGCATAGTTATTGATCCGATTCTTTCGTAGGGTCATAAAATATTGTATGGAGGTCACCAAGACCGAATTTCTAATACGATTCAATGATTTGACCACTCCTTAGTCTTTCTCCGGCTTAGTGAACATTCCCCTTTGGCAGTTACGGAAAAATTTCGAACGGGCTGCGAGGTGGCGACAGGGCATAGTTATTGATCCGATTATTTCGTAGGGTCATAAATATTGTATGGAGGTCACCAAGACCGAAATTCTGATCCGATTCAGTGCTTCGACCCATACTCAGTTTTTTCTCCGGCTCAGTGAGCATACCCGTTTGGCAATTACGGCAAAATATCGAACGGGCAGCGAGGTGGCGTCAGGGCATAGTTATTGATCCGATTCTTTCGTAGGGTCATAAAATATTGTATGGAGGTCACCAAGACCGAATTTCTGATCCGATTCAGTGGTTCGACCCATAGTCAGTTTTTTCTCCAGCTCAATGAACATACCCCTTTAGCAATTACTGCAAAATTTCGAACGAGCCACGAGGTGGCGTCAGGGCATAGTTATTGATCCGATTCTTTCGTAGGGTCATAAAATATAGTATGGAGGTCACCAAGACCGAACTTCTGATCCAATTCAGTGGTTCGACCCATAATCAATTTTTCTCCGGCTCAATGAACATACCCCTTTGGCAATTACTGCAAAATATCGAACGAACCGCGAGGCGGCGTCAGGGCATTGTTATTGATCCGATTCTTTCATAGGGTCATAAACTATTGAATGGAGGTCACCAAGACCGAATTTATGGTATGTTTCAGTGGTTCGACCCACACTCAGTTTTTCGAACGGGCAGTGAGGTGGCGTCAGGGCATAGTTATTGATATGATTTTTTCTTAGTGTCATAAAAAATTGATTGGAGGTCACCAAGACAGAATTTCTGATCCGAATCAGTGGTTCGATCTATACTCAGTATTTTCTCCGGCTCAGTGAACATACCCCTATGGCAATATTGCAAAAATTTCGAACGAACTACGAGGCGGCGTCAGGGCATGGTTATTAATCCGATTATTTCGTATGGTCATAAAATATTGTATGGAGGTCACCAAGACCGAATTTCTGATCCGATTCAGTGGTTCGACCCATAGTCAGTTTTTTCTCCGGCTCAATGAACATACCCCTTTAGCAATTACTGCAAAATTTCGAACGAGCCACGAGGTGGCATCAGGGCATAGTTATTGATCTGATTCTTTCGTAGGGTCATAAAATATTGTATGGAGGTCACCAAGACCGAATTTCTAATCCGATTCCGTGGTTTGACCCGATACTCAGTCTTTCTCCGGCTCAGTGAGCATACCCCTTTGGCAGTTACGGCAAAATATCGAACGGGCCGCGAGGTGGCGTCAGGGCATAGTTATTGATCCGATTCTTTCGTAGGGTCATAAAATATTGAATGGAGGTCACCAAGACCGAGTTTCTGATCCGATTCAGTGGTCCGTCCCATACTCAGTCTTTCTCCGGCTCAGTAAACTTACCCTGTTGGCAATAATGGTAAAATTTCGAACGAACCGCGAGGCGGCGTCAGGGCATTGTTATTGATCCGATTATTTCGTAGGATCATAAAATATTGAATGGAGGTCACCAAGACCGAATTTATGGTCCGTTTCAGTGGTTCGACCGATACTCAGTTTTTTCTCCGGCTCAGTGAACATACCCTTTTGGCAATTATGGAAAAATTTCGAACGGGCAGCGAGGTGGCGTCAGGGCATAGTTATTGATTTGATTTTTTCTTAGAGTCATGAAAAATTGATTGTAGGTCACCAAGACCGAATTTCTGATCCGAATCAGTGGTTCGATCTATACTCAGTTTTGTCTCCGGCTCAGTGAACATACCCCTATGGCAATAATGGTAAAATTTCGAACGAACTACGAGGCGGCGTCAGGGCATAGTTACTGATCTGATTATTTCGTAGGGTCATAAATATTGTATGGAGGTCACCAAGACCGAAATTCTGATCCGATTCAGTGCTTCGACTCATACTCAATTTTTTTTCCGGCTTAGTGAGCATACCCCTTTGTCAATTATGTCAAAATATCGAACTGGCCGCGAGGTGGCGTCAGGGCAAAGTTATTGATCCGATTCTTTCATAGGGTCATAAAATATTGTATGGAGGTCACCAAGACCGAATTTCAGATCCGATTCAGTGGTTCGACCCATAGTCAGTTTTTTCTCCGGCTCAATGAACATACCCCCTTAGCATTTACTGCAAAATAACGAACGAGCCATGAGGTGGCGTCAGGGCATAGTTATTTATCCGATTCTTTCGTAGGGTCATAAAATATTGAACGGAGGTCACCAAGACCGAATTTCTAATCCGATTCAGTGGTTTGACCCGATACTCAGTCTTTCTCCGGCTCAGTGAACATGCCCCTTTGGCAATAATGGTAAAATTTTGAACGAACCACGAGGTGGCGTCAGGTCATTGTTATTGATCCGATTCTTTCGTAGGGTGATAAAATTTTATATGGGGGTCGCCAAGACCGAATTTCTAATCCGATTCAGTGATTTGACCCATACTCAGTCTTTCTCCGGCCTAGTGAACATAACTCTTTGGCAATTACGGCAAAATTTCGAACGGGCAGCGAGGTGGCGTCAGGGCATAGTTATTGATCCGATTATTTCATAGGGTCATTAAATATTGTATGGAGGTCACCAAGACCGAATTTCTGATCCATTTCAGGTGTTCGACCCATCCTCAGTGAACATACATTTTTGACAATACTAGCAAAATTTTGAACGGGCCGTGAGGTGGCGACAGGGCGTAGTTATTGATCCAATCATTTCGTAGGGTCATAAATATTGTATGGAGGTCACCAAGACCGAAATTCTGATCCGATTCAGTGCTTCGACCCATACTCAGATGTTTCTCCGGCTCAGTGAGCATACCCCTTTGGCAATTACGGCAAAATTTTGAACGAGCCACGAGGTGGCGTCAGGGCATAGTTATTGATCCGATTATTTCGTAGGGTCATTAAATATTGTATGGAGGTAACCATGACCGAATTTCTGATCCGATTCAGGTGTTCGACCCATCCTTAGTTTTTTCTCCGGCTCAGTGAACATACCTCTTTGGCAATACTATCAAAATTTTGAACGGGCCGTGAGGTGGCGACAGGGCATAGTTATTTATCCAATCAGTCTTTCTCCAGCTTAGTGAACATACCCCTTTGGCAATAATGGTAAAATTTCGAACGAACCGCGAGGCGGAGTCAGGACATTGTTATTGATCCGATTCTTTCGTAGGGTCATAAAATATTGAATAGAGGTCACCAAGACCGAATTTATGGTCCGTTTCAGTGGTTCGACCCATACTCAGTTTTTTCTCCGGCTCAGTGAACATACCCCTTTGGTAATTACAGAAAAATTTCGAACGGGCAGCAAGGTGGCGTCAGGGCATGGTTATTGATATGATTTTTTCTTAGTGTCATAAAAAATTGATCGGAGGTCCCCAAGACCGAATTTTTGATCCGAATCAGTGGTTCGACCCATACTCAGTTTTTTCTCCGGCTCAGTGAACATACCCCTATGGCAATAATGGTAAAATTTCGAATGAACAGACAGGCGGCGTCAGGGCATAGTTATTGATCCGATTATTTCGTAGGGTTATAAAATATTGTATGGAGGTCACCAAGACTGAATTTTTGATCCGATTCAGTTGTTCAACCCATCCTCAGTTTTTTCTCCGGCTCAGTGAACATACCTCTTTGGCAATACTAGCAAAATTTTGAACGGGCCGCGAGCTGGCGTCCGGGCATAGTTATTGATCCGATTCTTTCGTAGTGTCATAAAATATTGAATGGAGGTCCCCAAGACCGATTTATGATCCGTTTCAGTGGTTCGACCCATACTCAGTTTTTTCTCCAGCTCAGTGAACATTCCCCTTTGGCGGTTACGGAAAAATTTCGAACGGGCCTCGAGGTGGCGTCAAGGCATAGTTATTGATCCGATTCTTTCGTAGGGTCATAAAATATTGTATGGGGATCACCAAGACCGAATTTCTAATACGATTCAGTGATTTGACCCCCTCAGTCTTTCTCCGGCTTAGTGAACATTCCCCTTTGGTAGTTACGGAAAAATTTCGAACGGGCCGTGAGGTGGCGACAGGGCATAGTTATTGATCCGATTATTTCCTAGGGTTATAAATATTGTATGGAGGTCACCAAGACCGAAATTCTGATCCGATTCAGTGCTTCGACCCATACTCAGTTTTTTCTCCGGCTCAGTGAGCATACACCTTTGGCAATTACGGCAAAATATCAAACGGGCCGCGAGGTGGCGTCAGGGCATAGTTATTGATCCGATTCTTTCGTAGTGTCATAAAATATTGTATGGAGGTCACCAAGACCGAATTTCTGATCCGATTCAGTGGTTCGACCCATAGTCAGTTTTTTCACCGGCTCAATGAACATACCCCTTTAGCAATTACTGCAAAATTTCGAACGAGCCCCGAGGTGGCGTCAGGGAATAGTTATTGATCCGATTCTTTCGTAGAGTCATAAAATATTGTATGGAGGTCACTAAGACCGAATTTCTGATCCGATTCAGTGGTTCGACCCATAGTGAGTTTTTTCTCCGGCTCAATGAACATACACCTTTAGCAATTATTGCAAAATTTCGAACGAGCCACGAGGTGGCGTCAGGGCATAGTTATTGATCTGATTCTTTCGTAGGGTCATAAAATATTGTATGGAGGTCACCAAGGCCGAATTTTTGATCCGATTTTGTTGTTCGACCCATCCTCAGTTTTTTCTCCGGCTCAGTGAACATACCTCTTTCGCAATACTAGCAAAATTTTGAACGGGCCGTGAGGTGGCGACAGGGCATAGTTATTGATCCAATCATTTCGTAGGGTTATAAATGTTGTATGGAGGTCACCAAGAACGAATTTCTAATCTGATTCAATGGTTTGACCCGATACTCAGTCTTTCTCCGGCTCAGTGAACATACCCCTTTGGCAATAATGGTAAAATTTCGAACGAACCGCGAGGCGGCGTCAGGGCATTGTTATTGATCCGATTTTTTCGTAGGGTCATAAAATATTGAATAGAGGTCACCAAGACCGAATTTATGGTCCGTTTCAGTGGTTCGACCCATACTCAGTTTTTTCTCCGGCTCAGTGAACCTACCCCTTTGGCAATTACGGAAAAATTTCGAACGGGCAGCAAGGTGGCGTCAGGGCATAGTTATTGATATGATTTTTTCTTAGTGTCATAAAAAATTGATCGGAGGTCACCAAGACCGAATTTCAGATCCGAATCAGTGGTTCGACCCATACTTAGTTTTTTCTCCGGCTCAGTGAACATACCCCTATGGCAATAATGGTAAAATTTCGAACGAACATCGAGGCGTCGTCAGGGCATATTTATTGATCCGATTATTTCGTAGGGTTATAAAATATTGTATGGAGGTCACCAAGACCGAATTTCTGATTCGATTCAGTTGTTCAACCCATCCTCAGTTTTTTCTCCGGCTTAGTGAACATACCTCTTTGGCAATACTAGCAAAAGTTTGAACGGGCCGTGAGGTGGCGACAGGGCATTGTTATTGATCCAATCATTTCGTAGGGTCATAAATATTGTTTGGAGGTCACCAAGACGAATTTCTAATCCGATTCCGTGGTTTGACTCGATACTCAGTCTTACTCCGGCTCAGTGAACATACCCCTTTGGCAATATTGGTAAAATTTCGAACGAACGCGAGGCGGCGTCAGGGCATTGTTATTGATCTGACTCTTTCTTAGGGTGATAAAATATTGTATGGAGGTCACCAAGACCGAATTTCTGATCCTATTCAGTGGTTCGACCCATACTCAATTTTTTCTCCGGCTCAGTCAACATACCCCTTAGGCAATTGCGGCAAAATTTCAAACGGGCAGCGAGGTGGCGTCAGGGCATAGTTATTGATCCGATTATTTCGTAGGGTCATTAAATATTGTATGGAGGTAACCAAGACCGAATTTCTGATCCGATTCAGGTGTTCGACTCATCCTCAGTTTTTTCTCCGGCTCAGTGAACATACCTCTTTGGCAATACTAGCAAAATTTTGAACGGGCCGTGAGGTGGCGACAGGGCATAGTTATTGATGCAATCATTTCGTAGGGTCATAAATATTGTATGAATGTCACCAAGACCGAATTTCTAATCTAATTCAACGGTTTGACCCGATACTCAGTCTTTCTCCGGCTCAGTGAACATACCCCTTTGTCAATAATGGTAAAATTTCGAACGAAACGCGAGGCGGCGTCAGGGCGTTGTTATTGATCCGATTCTTTCGTATGGTCATAAAATATTGAATAGAGGTCACCAAGACCGAATTTATGGTCCGTTTCAATGGTTCGACCCATACTCAGTTTTTTCTCCGGCTAAGTGAACATACCCCTTTGGCAATTACGAAAAATTTTCGAACGGACAGCAAGGTGGCGTCAGGGCATAGTTATTGATATGATTTTTTCTTAGTGTCATAAAAAATTGATCGGAGGTCACCAAGACCGAATTTCTGATCCGAATCAGTGGTTCGACCCATACTCAGTTTTTTCTCCGGCTCAGTGAACATACCCCTATGGCAATAATGGTAAAATTTCGAACGAACAGCGAGACGGCGTCAGGTCATAGTTATTGATCCAATTATTTCGTAGGGTTATAAAATATTGTATGGAGGTCACCAAGACCGAATTTCTAATCCGATTCAGTTGTTCAACCCATCCTCAGTTTTTTCTCCGGCTCAGTGAACATACCTCTTTGGCATTACTAGCAAAATTTTGAACGGGCCGAGAGGTGGCGACAGGGCATAGTTATTGATCCAGTGATTTCGTAGGGTCATAAATATTGTTTGAAGGTCATCAAGACCGAATTTCTAATCCGATTCAGTGGTTTGACTCGATACTCAATCTTACTCTGGCTCAGTGAACATACCCCTTTGGCAATAATGGTAAAATTTCGATCGAACCGCGAGGCGGAGTCAGGGCATTGTT
Source organism: Bidens hawaiensis (assembly GCF_021521415.1). Lineage (NCBI taxonomy): Eukaryota > Viridiplantae > Streptophyta > Magnoliopsida > Asterales > Asteraceae > Bidens > Bidens hawaiensis. Next base: position 348,495 of record NW_027494110.1, on the reverse strand, counting down.
ATTGATCCGACTCTTTCGTAGGGTGATAAAATATTGTCTGGATGTCACCAAGACCGAATTTCTAATACGATTCAGTGATTAGAACCCCTCAGTGTTTCTCCGGCTTAGTGAACATTCCCCTTTGGCAGTTATGGAAAAATTTCGAACGGGCCGCGAGGTGGCGACAGGGCATAGTTATTGATCCGATTATTTCGTAGGGTAATAAATATTGTATGGAGGTCACCAAGACTGAAATTCTGATCCGATTCAGTGCTTCGACCCATACTCAGTTTTTTCTCCGGCTTAGTGAGCATACTCATTTGGCAATTACGGCAAAATATCGAACGGGCCGCAAGGTGGCGTCAGGGCATAGTTATTGATCCGATTCTTTCATAGGGTCATAAAATATAGTATGGAGGTCACCAAGACCGAACTTCTGATCCAATTCAGTGGTTCGACCCATAATCAGTTTTTTCTCCGGCTCAATGAAAATACCCCTTTGGCAATTACTGCAAAATATGGAACGAATCGCGAGGCGGCGTCAGGGCATTGTTATTTATCCGATTCTTTCGTAGGGTCATAAAATACTGTATGGAGGTCACCAAGACCGAATTTCTGATCCGATTCAGGTGTTCGACCCATCCTCAATTTTTTCTCCGGCTCAGTGAACATACCTCTTTGGCAATACTAGCAAAATCTTGAACGGGCCGTGAGGTGGCGACAGGGCATAGTTACTGATCCGATTATTTCGTAGGGTCGTAAATATTGTATGGAGGTCAACAAGACCGAAATTCTGATCCGATTCAGTGCTTCGACCCATACTCAGTTTTTTCTCCGGCTCAGTGAGCATACCCCATTGGAAATTACGGCAAAATATCGAACGGGCCACGAGGTTGCGTCAGGGCAAAGTTATTGATCCGATTCTTTCGTAGGGTCATAAAATACTGTATGGAGGTCACCAAGACCGAATTTCTGATCCGATTCAGAGGTTCGACCCATAGTCAGTTTTTTCTCCGTCTCAATGAACATACCCCTTTCGTAATTACTGCAAAATTTCGAACGAGCCACGAAGTGGCGTCAGGGCATAGTTATTGATCCGATTATTTCGTAGGGTCATTAAATATTGTATGGAGGTAACCAAGACCGAATTTCTGATCCGATTCAGGTGTTCGACCCATCCTCAGTTTTTTCTCCGGCTCAGTGAACATACCTCTTTGGCAATACTAGCAAAATCTTGAACGGGCCGTGAGGTGGCGACAGGGCATAGTTACTGATCCGATTATTTCGTAGGGTCGTAAATATTGTATGGAGGTCAACAAGACCGAAATTCTGATCCGATTCAGTGCTTCGACCCATACTCAGTTTTTTCTCCGGCTCAGTGAGCATACCCCATTGGAAATTACGGCAAAATATCGAACGGGCCACGAGGTGGCGTCAGGGCAAAGTTATTGATCCGATTCTTTCGTAGGGTCATAAAATACTGTATGGAGGTCACCAAGACCGAATTTCTGATCCGATTCAGAGGTTCGACCCATAGTCAGTTTTTTCTCCGTCTCAATGAACATACCCCTTTCGTAATTACTGCAAAATTTCGAACGAGCCACGAGGTGGCGTCAGGGCATAGTTATTGATCTGATTCTTTCGTAGGGTCATAAAATATTGTATGGAGGTCACCAAGACCGAATTTCTAATCTGATTCAATGATTTGACCCGATACTCAGTATTTCTCCGGCTCAGTGAACATACCCCTTTGGCAATAATGGTAAAATTTCGAACGAACCGCGAGGCGGCGTCAGGGCATTGTTATTGATCCGTTTCTTTCGTAGGGTCAAAAAATATTGAATAGAGGTCACCAACACCGAATTTAAGGTCCGTTTCAGTGGTTCGACCCATACTCAGTTTTTTCTCCGGCTCAGTGAACATACCACTTTGGCAATTACGAAAAAATTTCGAACGGACAGCAAGGTGGCGTCAGGGCATAGTTATTGATATGATTTTTTCTTAGTGTCATAAAAAATTGATCGGAGGTCACCAAGACCGAATTTCTGATCCGAATCAGTGGTTCGACCCATACTAAGTTTTTTCTCCTGCTCAGTGAACATACCCCTATGGCAATAATGGTAAAATTTCGAACGAACAGCGAGACGGCGTCAGGGCATAGTTATTGATCCAATTATTTCGTAGGGTTATAAAATATTGTATGGAGGTCACCAAGACCGAATTTCTAATCTGATTCAATGGTTTGACCCGATACTCAGTCTTTCTCCGGCTCAGTGAACATACCCCTTTGTCAATATTGGTAAAATTTCGAACGAACCGCGAGGCGGCATCAGGGCATTGTTATTGATTCGATTCTTTCGTATGGTCATAAAATATTGAATAGAGGTCATCAAGACAAAAAAATTATTCCGTTTCAATGGTTCGACCCATACTCAGTTTTTTCACCGGCTAAGTGAACATACCCCTTTGGCAATTACGAAAAAATTTCGAACGGACAGCAAGGTGGCGTCAGGGCATAGTTATTGATATGATTTTTTCTTAGTGTCATAAAAAATTGATCGGAGGTCACCAAGACCGAATTTCTGATCCGAATCAGTGGTTCGACCCATACTCAGTTTTTTCTCCTGCTCAGTGAACATACCCCTATGGCAATAATGGTAAAATTTCGAACGAACAGCGAGACGGCGTCAGGGCATAGTTATTGATCCAATTATTTCGTAGGGTTATAAAATATTGTATGGAGGTCACCAAGACCGAATTTCTGATCCGATTCAGTTGTTCAACCCATCCTCAGTTTTTTCTCCGGCTCAGTGAACATACCTCTTTGGCATTACTAGCAAAATTTTGAACGGGCCGAGAGGTGGCGACAGGGCATAGTTATTGATCCAGTCATTTCGTAGGGTCATAAATATTGTTTGGAGGTCACCAAGACCGAATTTAATCCGATTCAGTGGTTTGACTCGATACTCAATCTTACTCCGGCTCAGTGAACATACCCCTTTGGCAATAATGGTAAAATTGCGATCGAACCGCGAGGCGGCGTCAGTGCATTGTTATTGTTCCGACTCTTTCGTACGGTGATAAAATATTGTCTGGAGGTCACCAAGACCGAATTTCTAATACGATTCAGTGATTAGAACCCCTCAGTGTTTCTCCGGCTTAGTGAACATTCCCCTTTGGCAGTTATGGAAAAATTTCGAACGGGCCGCGATGTGGCGACAGGGCATAGTTATTGATCCGATTATTTCGTAGGGTAATAAATATTGTATGGAGGTCACCAAGACTGAAATTCTGATCCGATTCAGTGCTTCGACCCATACTCAGTTTTTTCTCCGCCTCAGTGAGCATACCCCTTTGGCAATTACGGAAAAATATCGAACGGGACGCGAGGTGGCGTCAGGGCATAGTTATTGATCCGATTCTTTCGTAGGGTCATAAAATATTGTATGGAGGTCACCAAGACCGAATTTCTGATCCGATTCAGTGGTTCGACCCATAGTCAGTTTTTTCTCTGGCTCAATGAACATACCCCTTTAGCAATTATTGCAAAATTTCGAACGAGCCACGAGGTGGCGTCAGGGCATAGTTATTGATCCGATTATTTCGTAGGGTCATAAAATAATGTATGGAGGTCACCAAGACCGAATTTCTGATCCGATTCAGGTGTTCGACCCATCCTCAGTTTTTTCTCCGGCTCAGTGAACATACCTCTTTGGCAATACTAGCAAAATCTTGAACGGGCCGTGAGGTGGCGACAGGGCATAGTTACTGATCCGAATATTTCGTAGGGTCGTAAATATTGTATGGAGGTCAACAAGACCGAAATTCTGATCCGATTCAGTGCTTCGACCCATACTCAGTTTTTTCTTCGGCTCAGTGAGCATACCCCTTTGGAAATTACGGCAAAATATCGAACGGGCCACGAGGTGGCGTCAGCGCAAAGTTATTGATCCGATTCTTTCGTAGGGTCATAAAATACTGTGTGGAGGTCAACAAGACCGAATTTCTGATCCGATTCAGAGGTTCGACCCATAGTTAGTTTTTTCTCCGTCTCAATGAACATACCCCTTTCGCAATTACTGCAAAATTTCGAACGAGCCACGAGGTGGCGTCAGGGCATAGTTATTGATCCGATTCTTTCGTAGGGTCATAAATATTGTATGGAGGTCACCAAGACCGAATTTCTAATCTGATTCAACGATTTGACCCGATACTCAGTATTTCTCCGGCTCAGTGAACATACCCCTTTGGCAATAATGGTAAAATTTCGAACGAACCGCGAGGCGGCGTCAAAGCATTGTTATTGATCCGATTCTTTCGTAGGGTCATAAAATATTGAATAGAGGTCACCAAGACCGAATTTATGGTCCGTTTCAGTGTTTCGACCCATACTCAGTTTTTTCTCCTGCTCAGTGAACATACCACTTCGGCAATTACGGAAAAATTTTGAACGGGCAGCGAGGTGGCGTCAGGGCATAGTTATTGATATGATTTATTCTTAGTGTCATAAAAAATAGATCGGAGGTCACCAAGACCGAAATTCTGATCCGAATCAGTGGTTTGACCCATACTCAATTTTTTCTACGGCTCAGTGAACATACCCCTATGGCAATAATGTAAAATTTCGAAAGAACTGCGAGGCGGCGTCAGGGCATAGTTATTGATCCGATTATTTCGTAGGGTTATAAAATATTGGATGAGGTCACCAAGACCGAATTTCTGATCCGATTCAATTGTTCGACCCATCCTCAGTTTTTTCTCCGGCTCAGTGAACATACCTCTTTGGCAATACTAGAAAAATTTTTAACAAGCCGTGAGGTGGCGACAGGGCATAGTTATTGATCCAATCATTTCGTAGGGTCATAAATATTGTATGGAGGTCACCAAGATCGAATTTCTAATCCGATTAAGTGGTTTGACCCGATACTCAGTCTTTCTCCGGCTCAGTGAACATACCCCTTTGGCAATTACGGCAAAATATCGAACGGGCCACGAAGTGGCGTCAGGGTATAGTTATTGTTCCGATTTAATCAGTTTTTTCTCCGGCTCAGAAAGCATACGCCTTTTGCAATTACGGCAAAATTTCGAACGGGCCGCGAGGTGGCGTCAGGGCGTAGTTATTTATCCGATTCTTTCGTAGGGTAATAAAATACTGTATGGAGATCACCAAGACCGAATTTCTGATCCGATTCAGTGGTTCGACCCATAGTCAGTTTTTTCTCTAGCTCAATGTACATACCCCTTTAGCAATTACTTCAAAATTTCGAACGAGCCACGAGGTGGCGTCAGGGCATAGTTATTGATCCGATTCTTTCGTAGGGTCATAAAATATTGTATGGAGGTCACCAAGACCGAATTTCTAATCCGATTAAGTGGTTTGACCCGATACTCAGTCTTTCTCCGGCTCAGTAAACATACCCTTTTGGCAATAATGATAAAATTTCGAACGAACCGCGAGGTGACGTCAGGGCAATGTTATTGATCCGATTCTTTCGTAGGGTGATAACATATTGTATGGAGGTAACCAAGACCGAATTTCTGATCCTATTAAGTGGTTCGACCCATACTCACATTTTTCTCCGGCTCAGTCAACATACCCCTTAGACAATTCCGGCAAAATTTCGAACGGGCCGCGAGCTGGCGTCAGGCCATAGTTATTGATCGGATTCTTTCGTAGGGTCATAAAATATTGAATGGAGGTCAACAAGACAGAATTTATGATCCCTTTTCAGTGGTTCGACCCAAACTCAGTTTTTTCTCCGGCTCAGTGAACATTCCCCTTTGGCAGTTACGGAAAAATTTCGAACGGGTCGTGAGGTGGCGTCAGGGCATAGTTATTGATCCGATTCTTTCGTTGGGTCATAAAATATTGTATGGGGGTCACTAAGACCGAATTTCTAATACGGTTCAGTGATTTTACCCATACTCAGTCTTTCTCCGGCTTAGTGATCATACCTCTTTGGCAATCACGGCAAAATTTCGACCGGGCAGCGAGGTGGCGTCAGGGCATAGTTATTGATCCGATTATTTCGTAGGGTCATTAAATATTGTATGGAGGTAACCAAGACCGAATTTCTGATCCGACTCAGGTGTTCGACCCATCCTCAGTTTTTTCTCCGGCTCAGTGAACATACCCCTTTGGCAATAAAGCTAAAATTTCGAAAGAACCGCGAGGCGGCGTCAGGGCATTGTTATTGATCCGATTGTTTCGTAGGGTCATAAAATATTGAATAGAGGTCACCAAGACCGAATTTAAGGTCCGTTTCAGTGGTTCAACCCATACTCAGTTTTTTCTCCGGCTTAGTGAACATACCCCTTTGGCAATTACGGAAAAATTTCGAACGGGCAGCGACGTGGCGTCAGGGCATAGTTATTGATATGATTTTTTCTTAGTGTCATAAAAAATTGATTGGAGGTCACCAAGACCGAATTTCTAATCCGATTCAGTGGTTTGACCCGATACTCAGTCTTATTCCGGCTCAGAGAACATACCCCTTTGGCAATAATGGTAAAATTTCGAACGAACCGCGAGGCGGCGTTAGGGCATAGTTATTGATCCGATTATTTCGTATGGTCATTAAATATTGTATTCTGATCCGATTCAGGTGTTCGACCATCCTCAGTTTTTTCTCCGGCTAAGTGAACATATCTCTTTGGCAATACTAGCAAAATTTTGAACGGCCCTTGAGGTGGCGACAGGGCATAGTTGTTGATCCGATTATTTCGTAGGGTCATAAATATTGTATGGAGGTCACCAAGACCGAAATTCTGATCCGATTCAGTGCTTCGACCCATACTCAGTTTTTTCTCCGGCTTAGTGAGCACACCCCTTTGGCAATTACGGCAAAATATCAAACGGGACGCGAAGAGGCGTCAGGGCATAGTAATTGATCCGATTCTTTCGTAGGGTCATAAAATATTGTATGGAGGTCACTAAGACTTAATTTCTGATCCGATTCAGTGGTTCGACCCATAGTCAGTTTTTTCTCCGGCTCAATGAACATACCCCTTTAGCAATTACTGCAAAATTTCGAACGAGCCACGAGGTGGCGTCAAGGTATAGTTATTGATCCGATTCTTTCGTAGGGTCATAAAATATTGTATGGAGGTCACCAAGACCGAATTTCTAATCTGATTCAGTGGTTTGACCCGATACTCAGTCTTTCTCCGGCTCAGTGAACATACCCCTATGGCAATAAGGGTAAAATTTCGAACGAACCGCGAGGCAGCGTCAGGGCATTGTTACTGATCCGATTCTTTCGTAGGGTCATAAAATATTGAATAGAGGTCACCAAAACCGAATTTAAGGTCCGTTTCAGTGGTTCGATCCATACTCAGTTTTTTCTCCGGCTCAGTGAACATACCCCTTTGGCAATTACGGAAAAATTTCGAACGGGCAGCGACGTGGCGTCAGGGCATAGTTATTGATATGATTTTTTCTTAGTGTCATAAAAAATTGATAGGAGGTCACCACGACCGAATTTCTAATCCGATTCAGTGGTTTGACCCGATACTCAGTCTTCATCCGGCTCAGAGAACATAGCCCTTTGGCAATAATGGTAAAATTTCGAACGAACCGCGAGGCGGCGTTAGGGCATAATTATTGATCCGATTCTTTCGTAGGGTGATAAAATAATGTATGGAGGTAACCAAGACCGAATTTCTGATCCGATACAAGTGTTCGACCCATCCTCAGTTTTTTCTCTGGCTCAGTGAACATACCTCTTTGGCAATCACGGAAAAATTTCGAACGGCCCTTGAGGTGGCGACAAGGCATAGTTGTTGATCCGATTATTTCGTAGGGTTATAAATATTGTATGGAGGTCACCAGGACCGAAATTTTGATCCGATTCAGTACTTCGACCCATACTCAGTTTTTTCTCCGGCTTAGTGAGCATACCCCTTTGGCAATTACGGTAAAATATCGAACAGGACGCGAAGAGGCGTCAGAGCATAGTAATTGATCCGATTCTTTCGTAGGGTCATAAAATATTGTATGGAGGTCACCAAGACCGAATTTCTGATCCGATTCAGTGGTTCGACCCATAGTCAGTTTTTTCTCCGGCTCAATGAACATACCCCTTTAGCAATTACTGCAAAATTTCGAACGAGCCACGAGGTGGCGTCAGGCATAGTTATTGATTCGATTCTTTCGTAGGGTCATAAAATATTGTATGGAGGTCACCAAGACCGAATTTCTAATCTGATTCAGTGGTATGACCCGATACTCAGTCTTTCTCCGGCTTAGTGAACATACCCCTTTGGCAATAAGGGTAAAATTTCGAACGAACCGCGAGGCGGCGTCAGGGCATTGTTATTGATCCGATTCTTTCGTAGGGTCAAAAAATATTGAATAGAGGTCACCAAGACCGAATTTAAGGTCCGTTTCAGTGGTTCGAGCCATACTCAGTTTTTTCTCCGGCTCAGTGAACATACCCCTTTGGCAATTACGGAAAAATTTCGAACGGGCAGCGACGTGGCGTCAGGGCATAGTTATTGATATGATTTTTTTTTAGTGTCATAAAAAATTGATTGGAGGTCACCAAGATCGAATTTCTAATCCGATTCAGTGGTTTAACCCGATACTCAGTCTTATTCCGGCTCAGAGAACATACCCCTTTGGCAATAATGGTAAAATTTCGAACGAACCGAGAGACGGCGTTAGGGCATTGTTATTGATCCGATTCTTTCGTAGGGTGATAAAATAATGTATGGAGGTAACCAAGACCGAATTTCTGATCCTATTCAGGGGTTCGACCCATACTCAATTTTTTCTCCGGCTCAGTGCACATACCTCTTTGGTAATAACGGCAAAATTTCGAACGGGCAGCGAGGTGGCGTCAGGGCATAGTTATTGATCCGATTATTTCGTAGGGTCATTAAATATTGTATGGAGGTAACCAAGACCGAATTTCTGATCCGATTCAGTTGTTCGACCCATCCTCAGTTTTTTCTCCGGCTCAGTGAACATACCTCTTTGGCAATACTAGCAAAATTTTGAACAGCCCTTGAGGTGGCGACAGGGCATAGTTGTTGATCCGATTATTTCGTAGGGTCATAAATATTGTATGGAGGTCACCAAAACCGAAATTCTGATCCGATTCAGTGCTTCGACCCATACTCAGTTTTTTCTCCGGCTTAGTGAGCATACCCCTTTGGCAATTACGGCAAAATATCGAACGGGATGCGTGGTGGCGTCAGGGCATAGTTATTGATCCGATTCTTTCGTAGGGTCATAAAATAATGTATGGAGGTCACCAAGACCGAATTTCTGATCCGATTCAGTGATTCGACCCATAGTCAGTTTTTTCTCCGGCTCAATGAACATACCCCTTTAGCAATTACTGCAAAATTTAGAACTAGCCACGAGGTGGCGTCAGGGCATAGTTGTTGATCCGATTATTTCGTAGGGTCATAAAATATTGAATAGAGGTCACCAAGACCGAATTTATAATCCGTTTCAGTGGTTCGACCCATACTCAGTTTTTTCTCCGGCTCAGTGAACATTCCCCTTTGGCTGTTACGGAAAAATTTCGAACGGGCCGCGAGGTGGCGTCTGGGCATAGTTATTAATACGATTCTTTCGTAGGGTCATAAAATATTGTATGGGGGTCACCAAGACCGAATTTCTAATCCGATTCAGTGATTTAACCCATACTCAGTCTTTCTCCGGCTCAGTGAACATACCTCTTTGGCAATACTAGCAAAATTTTGAGCGGGCCGTAAGGTGGCGACAGGGCATAGTTATTGATCCGATTATTTCGTAGGGTCATAAAATATTGTATGGAGGTCACCAAGACCGAATTTATAATCCGTTTCAGTGGTTCGACCCATACTTAGTTTTTTCTCCTGCCCAGTGAACATTCCCCTTTGGCAGTTACGGAAAAATTTCGAACGGGCCGCGAGGTGGCGTCTGGGCATAGTAATTGATCCGATTCTTTCGTAGGGTCATAAAATATTGTATGGAGGTCACCAAGACCGAATTTCTGATCCGATTCAGTGGTTCGACCCATAGTCAGTTTTTTCTCCGGCTCAATGAACATACCCCTTTAGCAATTACTGCAAAATTTTGAACGAGCCACGAGGTGGCGTCAGGGCATAGTTATTGATCCGATTCTTTCGTAGGGTCATAAAATATTGTATGGAGGTCACCAAGACCGAATTTCTAATCTGATTCAGTGGTTTGACCCGATACTCAGTCTTTCTCCGGCTTAGTGAACATACCCCTTTGGCAATAAGGGTAAAATTTCGAACGAACCGCGAGGCGGCGTAAAATATTGTATGGAGGTCAACAAGACCGAATTTATAGTTTTTGTTCTTTCAAATATTCAAAGTTGTAGAATGTGTCCTTTTTTAAAATAACTTCCAGTTTTTACCTTTATAGTGATTTTCACATCAGTTTTAGTCCTTTACACCAACGGTTATATATATATATATATATATATATATATATATATATATATATATATATATATATATATATATAAAGGTATTGGATTATTTCAGAAGTTTTTTTACATCGAGAAGTGCGAGATGTGTAACTCCAATAATCCCTAATTTCACTCTCTTTCTTATTTTGTAGGTGCGTATGTACGTGTGTAGGTACGTATGTTTGTATATGTGTATGTATGTTTGTATGTATGTAGGTTTCAATGTGGCACGGTACATTTGTATGTGTATAGGTAGGTTTGAATGTGTATTATGACATAAATACAACCAACCTACATACATGTAGGTAATATCATAAGCAAGGGAGTGAAAAATTATGGATTAATGGAGTTACACATTCACTTCTCGCACTTCTCGCTGTAATATCACTTCTCACAAGATCCATCATATAAAGAAAAAAATTATTACTTCTCCATTATTTAAATCCAAGTAGTCTATTATGTATAATTTCAACCACAATATAATTTCAAAGTTGTAATAAACGTTTGATAAAAATATTAAAAATACATTAGTACTAATCATTGACTTTTAATAATTTGTTTGCTCTGATTGTACATAAATATAATACTGATACACGTCATATACATTTTTAATTATCGTTACAAAGACACATACTTATTGTTTATTGTGTTAGGTTTTTCTTGTTAAACGTCAACTATGATTTTTTTTTAACATTAATTTGTTCACAATTTTTTTTTTCAAATCTTACACATGCAACAATTGAATTCATCATCTTATTATGTGAATGGTAACACTAAATCACTAACCAATAAATCATGTGTCAACATCAACTAGTTAATATATATTTATTGGCGGTATAGTGGATAAGACATTACCAAAAAAACCGTATTAAACTTCTATCGTCTCTACACTTTAGTTGATTACTTTCATGTGATGCATATTGTAATTTATAATATTATATTCAATCAATGTTTTGAAAACCGGTTCAAACCAGCCGGTTGAACCGGATTTCGCACAACATGCCGGTATTTCGAGTTCGGTATTTTTGACCGGTTTGCTAGAATATTGTGCCGGCGGTTTTTATCTAAAATACCGGTTTTTACCGGCAAACCGGTTTTATGTCTAAAATTTTTTAATATTTGCAGCCCATATTTTTTTTTTAAATTACTTTTAACCCCAACAATTAACATTCAAACGTGTAAACTTTATGACTATTTTTTTTAAAAAAAATTAAGTACTTTTGTATTATTTTTTAATATGGATTAACTTTTATATTATTTTTTATTATGAAATTATTTACTTTTGGGTTATTTTGGATTAAGATTACACTTATAGGAAATTATAAGGTGACTATTCAACCCCGTTTAACCGGTTGTACCATTTTTTATCCCAATCCGATACAAGTGAAATACCAGTTTTTAAAACATTGTATTCAATAGTTATAAACGATAATATTTCTACCTCATGCAATGCATTCAAGAAGTATTCTAGAACATTAACACAACATTAAAAAATATGTAACAATGATTAAAAACACGTGAAATTAAACCTAAATTCATCTTTCCATATCCAATAATTTCCAATAATAAACACCTTATTATACTTATAGCATAGCACATTTCCCATCTATAAATAGAGGTTCATGTTCCAACTTTGAAATCATAAAAACAAGAGTGAGAGTAGTAACAAAAGGAAACAAACCAAACCATGTTGAAGTCTCAAATCAACCGGTCTCACTCTCTTTACAACCGAATCCCAATTCGCAAGCCTTTCGTTAGCGGTGACACCACCAACCATTCCTCTTCCTCCGCCTACTCCCCAGCCATCCTCCACCAACACACTTCCACCAAGAAATCTAATGCAACCCGTGCTAGACCTACCTCAAATGTAGGTAGTATTAAAGCCATAACAATTCCCTTTCTTACCAAGGGAACGACCGTCAAGGGTGTCATCACGATTCAACCAACTATTAGTTCCGCCCTTGACGGTGTAAGTGTTGGTGGCGTTGTTGATGTTGCAACTGATCTTCTAGGACTTTCGTTCTTGCTGGAGATCGTTTCTAATGACCTTGATGGTATGTATATTTAATGTTATTACATATTCATAAACAAGAATATAGATAAATGATAAATGACATTTTAAAGGTTAGATTATAAAACCCTTTTTGCGTTTGTTTTCTTTAATATTGATATTAGATGGATTATTAAAGACCTTAGTTTTTGCATTTAAAACGAGACATACGACATAATAAGCACGAGTTTGTTACACGAACTTTATGCGAGTACTAATGAAGAAAAATTTGCTTGAACATGGATGCTACCAACACCATTGGCGGATCTTATAAGGGGCCAAAGTGGACTCATTCGTCTTTTTTGCTTAGTAGGGTAATTTTTTTGAAAAAATCAGAAAATATTATATGTAGTGAGTCCTGCATGTCATATTAATTGTGTCCACCCACACATAATATATGACACAAATAATATGATTGAATTGAATATAGAGTTTTAATTTATTGTTTGACGACCCGACCTGAACTGGATTTCCGACCCGAAACTTAGACATAAGAAAAGAAAATTGGGTTTTGTGAATTTCAGCTCATCCATACTAGATGTTCAAGATCCGCCATGTACTGAATAACACATTGGTTTTTCTTAAATTAAAAAATTACAAAAAGCTAAGAACATAGGTTTAGAATTAGGTTTTTGGATCTATATATAAAGAAGACGTACTCAGCTAAGGCTCTAGCTTGATTTTGAAGCTAAACGAGATTTAAATCGAGCCAACGAGCCGAGCCATGATCGAGCCGAGCCTACGTCGAGCCGAGCTTGGTTACAAATATGAGCCAACTCAACTCAGAATGTTTCAAATTAAGTTTTTTTAGCTAGTTTTATTCGAGCTTTTATCGAGCGAGCCACGAGCTTTTTGAACAGCCCTACTTACCACATAATAAACACATATTTGTAAAACTTCACGTAACTTATAGAGTTTTGTTTGCTTTGAAAACTTACGTTAGCTATATATCAACACGTCTGTGTTCGAGGTTGTAATTTCTTTTTGATTTTTTGATTACAGCAAAAGGAAATCAAAAGACGGTGAAGGCGTTTGCAAAATATGATGCATTGGATTTTGACATCAGTGTGTACACATATAAGTGTGACTTTGATGTCCCTGATGATTTTGGAGAAATTGGAGCTGTGTTGGTTGAAAATGAGTATAGCAAGAAGATGTTCTTTAAAACTATTGTTCTTGATAATGGTGTTACTTTCACATGTGAATCATGGGTTCACTCCAAATATGATAATCCTGAGAAAAGAATATTTTTCACTGACAAGGTAGACCCTAGCCTTATTTACTTTTTATATCTAATAATCAGGGATGATAGTGAAACCCGAACCCGCTCGAAAAACATAAAACCTGACATAACTGGGACGTGTAATACCTGACATATTAGGGTTTGGGATTAGTTTTGAAATTTTTCATGAGTTTAGGATTTGTGATATACCCGATTACCCGATAACATTGACCAATTTACCCGATTATATACCTGATGCACCTAACATAACTTTTTTATATTAATATATAATATACTTTAAATATTTAATATATTATTTGTTGGAACTTGTTTATAACAATTATTTGATACATATTATTCTTGTGTTAATCGTTATTTGTAAATGAGTATATTTTTTTCAAAATTCTACGGGTTTGAGCCGGGTATACCCAACGGGTATTTTGACAAAACCTGATTGAAAATCCAAAACCCGACAGGTAATTATCCAATTAAAACCCGACAGATCATAACTTTTATAATCAGGCATGTGTTTAAAAATATCTAACCCGACTCATTGTTATCCATACAAATAATTAATTATATATATACAGGCCCTAGTACCGCACTAGATCACATAAAAAAAAGTGTATTTTGTCTAAAGTAGGCTAAGAAAATTTGGCACTAGATCAAATAAAAAAATGTATTTTGTCTTAAGTAGGTTAAGAAAATTGAGAATGTGACATCTGTGACTCCTAACATTTTTGGTTCTAAACAACAAACTCATCTCGTTTTATTTTCTCAAATACATGACAAAAATAAAATACAAAAAAATAAAACACGATATTAATACAACACAAAACTACATCATAATAGTAGAACAAATCCATACATCACAGTTTTCGTAGTTTTTCTAACTGGCATTAAACAAATAAATGATTTTATGGTGTAACTTAAATGTCTTAACGTTTAAGAAAATAAGGGGAGCTTGAAAACTTTTAACAAAAGTTATTTACATTTTAATCTCAACAATTGATAAGATAAATAGGACAATAAGATATCTTTTTAACTTGCTCCATAAATCAATTTTTTAGTTGATTAAATTGATATGTTGTAGTTTAGTCATTAGTAGAGGTGGGATAAAAACTGGTTAACCCAACTATTTGAAAATTAAGCCAAAATCGAATTAGTTTAAAACCGATTATGTAGAAACCAGTTTGGAATCGATTGAAACCGTAGATTCAGATCCAGTTTATAATTCTCTCTACGAAACTGCCTAAAACTTGTAAAAACCTATCATAACCCGAACGAAACTTATTGTAAACCTAGTCAACAAACCGGTTTCAACCAAAACTAAAACCAATCATAAACCGGTTTGTAATTCTCTCTATCGAAACCGATTAAGCAAACCAAAACCAGCTAAACCTGAAAAAAACTTATCATAACTCGAACGAAACCGATTGTAAACCAGTCAATAAAACGGCTTTAACCCGGACCGAAACCAATTATAAACATGTTTTGACTTTTATCGACTAAACTGAACCAGTTTTTGAACCTTTAGTAATTAGTATAAACTTTTAAAGTGCTTAAATGCTACCTTAAAAAGTTAAAAAGGACCAAAAGTTTTCTAAAACTAAATACTTAAAAATACAAAAATGGACATTCAATAATCATAATTTGAATTGTTTGTGTAGTCGTATCTTCCATCGGAAACACCTAAGGCACTGAAGTCGTTAAGAGAGAAAGATCTAGAATCGCTCCGAGGCAACGGCCAAGGAGAGCGTAAATCACCTGAGAGGATTTACGATTATGACGTGTACAATGATCTCGGAGCTCCGGATTTGAGCTTAAGTTCAGCACGACCGGTGCTAGGTGGTGATGAACATCCTTACCCTAGGCGGTGTCGTACTGGCCGTAAAATGTCCTCTAAAGGTACATATCTATCAATATATCACAAGAGAGAACTTCTTATTACAAAAAAATTAGAGAACTTATAAAGAAATATTTTTTAAAAAATATTTTCAATTTTTTTGTTTCATCTTTTTTATATGTTGTTATTTTCACCAGAAAAAAAGATGCAGTGCGCATATGCAATATATCGACTTTTTTTATTACATATGTGCAATATAATTGTATTATACGCAAAAATAAAATAAAAGAAAAAAAGTTGATGTAAGACATGTATGCAATAGTGTTGTGTTACATATATGTAATAACGTGTATTCCATATGTGCAATAGTGTTGTATTTACATACATGCAATATTGTGTATTAAATATGTGCAATAGTGTTGTCTTGCATGCAACACAACATAATTGCATATATGCAATACACTATTGTATAGGGTAAGGATCCTAAGAGAACCCTTTACAAATTGAGAACTTTGAGAACCATTTTGGACCATTAAAAACACCTTTGAAAAAAGTATTCAAAAAAAATCATAAAACAAAAAATAACAAAAATTTTAAAAAAGTAAAAAAACCAAAATTCTTATATTTCATTCTGGTTTCATTAAAAAAAATAAAATAAAATAAAAAATTAAAAAAACGTCGTATTATACACATATGTATAATTTTATTTAATCTTTAGTTACGTAATATACACATATGTACAATGTCCTTTATCTTAAATTATACACATGTATATAAAAAAATCATGTAAATGTATATATATGTATATATTATACATATGTGTATATAATTTGGCTAAACCGATGTTTTTTTTATGAAACCGGGATGTTAAAATAAGAATTTTGGTTTTTTTACGTTTTTCATTTTTGTGTTTTTTTTATTTTATGATTTTTTTTTATTTTTGGGTTTTTTATGGTCCAAAATGGTTCTCATGATTCTCAATTTCAAAAAAGTTCTCTCATGATCCTGATCCCTATTGTATATCTGTACTACATCGACTTTTTATAATTATTTTATTTTTTAATATTTTTCTTATTTTTATAATTTATTTTTAGTGAAAAATAACAACATATAAGAAAGTCTGAAAGAAAAATAACTTTAAAATATATTTTATAAAAATGTTAAAAGTATCTATTTATTTGTTCCCGAGTTTTCTTTATAATAGAAGTTCTCTGTTGACCACACCTATACATACACACACACAAATTAAATTAACATGCTAACTATGCAAATCAAGTAATGTAATTATATATACACCATGGTGTAATTATCGTGTAGTGTAACTACATTACGATCTAATTACTTAATTACACTACTTGTAAATAATTACACTATTTGATTCGAACAATTATACGTTAATTTAATTTGTACATTAATTTTTCCCTATATATATATTATAATATGCATTGTTCTTAATGTCTGTTAGTTATTTGATTTGCAAACAAAACTGAAACTGTTTAAATATATGATCTGAGATGAATGTTGTTATATATAATAGGATATAGTCTTTTTATTGAAAGTAGTTTGATCTTAGATGAATGAATGCAAATATAAGCCAATTATAAGAAGAATGTACTGAAAAGTGTTTAAATATTCAATATGCTATGATTTATTGTAAGATCGAATTTAAAATTTGCCAAATTATGTAATGAAATTACTGATAATTGTTAAAATATTTGATTTGGTATGAATGTCACATTTGTTAAAATATTTGATCTAATTTGAATGAATATAGGTAGGATTTAGAATTTTGATTAAGAGAAGAATTCATAGAAAATTAACTAAAAACAGTATTGAATTACAGATCCATTGACGGAGACCAGAACTTTGACGCCGTTTTATGTACCCGCGGACGAAGATTTCTCCGAGATAAAGACAGCTACCTTTGGAGCAAGGACATTATACTCGGTGCTTCATGGAGTTGTACCAATTCTAGAATCAGTCGTGACAGACAAAACCGAGGGGTTTCCGTTATTCACGTCCATAGACAAGCTTTATAATGAAGGTGTTAATGTTCCTCCACCTGATAATGGGATTATTAGTGTCTTACCTAGACTTATCAAAGGGGCTACCGACGCTACAAACGCCGTTATCAAGTTCGAGACCCCTGAAACCATTGACAGTAAGCATTTTTCAACAGTTTGCGTCTTTTATGTTTTTGTGTATGTTTGTTTGTTTAAGTTTTTGCTTATAATCGGTGGCTCTAATTGTAGGAGACACGTTCTCATGGTTCCGTGATGAGGAATTTTGCAGACAAATGCTTGCTGGTCTCAATCCTTATAGCATACAACTGGTTACAGTATGTATTTAACATTTTAACTTATAATCCTTAATAAGATGTTTTGTAAATGATTATGAGTTTATGACATGTGTGCATATTTAGGAATGGCCATTGACGAGTAAATTGGACCCTGAAATCTATGGGCCAGCTGAATCCGCAATCACAAAGGAGATTGTAGAGGAAGAGATTAAAGGTTTCATGACTCTTGACGAGGTAATGAAAAACATAAAACCGATCATAATGCTTTATGATTATGTTCTCATGCCTTATGTTCTTGCAGGCTTTAGCACAAAAGAAATTGTTCATGTTGGATTACCATGATTTGCTTTTACCTTATGTTAACAAAACAAGAGAGCTTAAAGGGTCTGTTTTATATGGTTCAAAAACTTTAATGTTCCTTACTCCCGGTGGAACATTAAAGCCACTAGCTATTGAGTTGACTCGCCCACCGTCTGATGGTAAACCACAGTGGAAACATGTTTATACGCCCGCAATGGATGCCACAGGTGCATGGCTTTGGAAGCTAGCTAAGGCTCATGTTCTTTCCCATGATTCTGGTATTCACCAACTTGTTAGCCATTGGTTAAGAACTCATGCTGTTACCGAGCCTTACATAATTGCTACCAACCGTCAGCTCAGCCAGATGCACCCTATTCGACGACTACTTCTCCCTCATTTTCGTTACACTATGCAAATTAATTCTCTAGCTCGATGGCTTCTTGTTAATGCCGATGGTATCATAGAGTCAACATTTACTCCTGGAAAATATTGTATGCAAATTTGCTCTGATGCATATGATCAGCTATGGCGCTTTGATCATGAAGCACTTCCGTCTGACCTCATTAGCAGGTATTCTTTTTGCCTAAAAGAGAATACATATAAGGTTTAGTTACATGTTTGGTCTTGTAGTTTACTCATTTGAAAATTTTCATGCAATTTTTTTATAAAAAATATTACTATGTAAATTATTCTAATAATTATAATAAAAAATTTGTTTAGGGGTATGGCGGTTGAAGATCCAACTGCACCACACGGTGTGAAACTAACAATCGAGGATTATCCGTTTGCTAATGATGGTTTACTCATTTATGATGCCATTAAACAATGGGCAACTTCTTATGTCAATCATTATTACCCACAACCGAGTCTAGTGGAGTCCGATGAAGAGCTTCAGGCATGGTTAAATGAAATCCGATCAGTTGGTCATGGAGACAAGAAAGACGAACCATGGTGGCCACAACTGAAAACCCAACAAGATTTGATTGGAATTGTTACAACCATAATGTGGGTGACATCTGGCCACCATTCCGCGGTCAACTTCGGTCAATATGACTTTGCGGGTTACTTCCCTAACCGACCAACAATTGCCCGCACCAAAATGCCTGACGAAGATCCCATAGACGAAGAATGGCAGTCGTTTATTAAGCGTCCCGAGGATGCTTTGTTAAAATGCTTCCCCTCTCAATTTCAAGCTATACAAGTGATGTCGGTTTTGGATGTTTTATCAAGTCATTCAGTGGATGAAGAGTACATTGGTGGTAATATCGAGGCAGCATGGGAGGCGGAGCCTGCTATAAAGGCAGCGTTTGAGGAGTTTCGTGGGAGGCTAAATGAGCTAGAAGCAATCATAGACTCGAGGAACACGGATCCTAGTTTGAAGAACCGTACTGGTGCCGGCTTGGTTCCGTATCAGCTTCTTAAACCGTATTCTGAAGATGGTGTGACCGGTAGAGGTGTTCCAAACAGCATATCTATCTAGTTGGTTTGGTTTGGTGAAGTGTGATACATAGTCTGTGTGTTGTGTAATATAGTCATAAGCCATGGTTTAGTTGTGTTTTGTTGTTATTTGGAATAAGGTTATATATGTATCATGTTGTATTGTTAATGCACGTCATTCTCAATGTAATGAAGTAGCAACTGGAATAAATTTGTATCCATTGGTTTCTCCTAGTTAATATTTCATTTTTAACCAAACAAAACTTAATACCTAGTTGGTTGTGATTAGAGGGGCACAATTCAGAATCGGTTCCGGGAATGGTCGGATTTTGACCGGGTTTGCCATTTGTTTTAATCAATTTTGGGCTAGGCCAGGTCCAAGTTTTGACCGGGTAGAGGTGGAACTGGTTCTGGCAGGATCGGGTTGGATCTAGTTACAGGTACGTTTTTTCGAGGAACTGATACCCAGTTCTTAAATAATCTGATTTACTTTCTAAATGCAAATAACTCTCGGTATAAGTAGTACTTGTTAGCCTTGCTTAAAGATGAGGGTGGCCACTGCTTCCATAAGATTTTTCAATTGCTTTCATCTTAATCTTGTATGGACTTAGTTCTTAGCCCCAATATCCGAATTAATAATGTCTCTTAGCCTATGATTTTAAACCTTATTAAAAAAAATTCATTCTTTACGAGTTTTCATTTCTTTAAATCTAGTCATTATTTTTTTAGGAATTAATCTATTACCTATAAGTTATAAACTTTAGATTGAATACTTGCCAGAGAATAATGGTAACTTGGTAAATTTTAGTGTTTTAGTTTAATTTAAAATAGGTATTATGAGTCAGATAGATAATAGATTAATTCCTCAAAAAATAATGACTAGATTTCAAGAAATGAAAACTCGTAAAGAATGAAATATATTTTCATTATACATTTGTAATGTCGTTTGACGTAATTTAATTGATTATAGAAAACTTAGTTTGATTATCTCTTTTTTTATTTGAACTGGTATTATAGTGATAGACAAAGGATCCTAAAAATTTTCGCCCCTCATGACAAAAAATCTAGATCCGCCACTACTGATTTTTTAGGGAAACAAATGAGAGAGAGATGTGATAATAAGGTTATTTGTTATGATTTAACTAACAAGCTTAGTTAAAACGTCACATCAACACCACGTCACTGCTACGTAGAATGTAAATTTTAACAAACCAATCATTTAATAAGGGTGCTATGGTGTAACATACTAGACACCGAAAGAAACTTTTTAAAGAAAAGTAATTGTTTGTTAGTGGGGATGGACCACACCTTTTGAGCCCATTTAGGCACTAACACACTAACGGGAAAGAGGATGGCAACACTCCCCCTTTGGCGCCGTTCTTCACTTGCACGCCCCCGAGTTGCTAGCACCAATCTTTGTGATGTGGCTGGATGGCGCCGGCACGTCATAGCCTAACAGTCAATATTATAAAAAAAACACCATCTTGATGTGATACAAAAATTTGGCTAAATTAATTCCATTATCAAGACAGTGATCTATCCACATCAAGGATGAAGCAAAATTCAAGCCTAATATTCGTTGAGTATATGACAAGGCCAGCGATCAATTAACAAACATAATTGATAAATGGTGAGGGAATCAAATTGACTCATGAAATTAGTGAAAAAGATGGTTGTCAATTTGACACAAGGCAGGCTTGATGATTCATATGTATTATATATTTTGTTCAAATATAGTATATGGGTCCTAATTACTTAATTAGGCTTCTTATATTTATTTAAAATCTCTTGAATACGTACTTTGTTAATGAACTTTAGTAAAACAAGGGTAGTTTTGTCATTTTAGGAAAATCTAACACAAAGTATCAACGGCTTTAATGCTATGGATCATTAGTGTTAGCGGTAAGACTGTCTACATCTTACCCTCCTCAGACCCTACCATAGCTTTGCTAGTGGTGGGATTTACTGAATACGATGATAATGATCACTAGTGTTATCGAAAAGAAAATATCTGATCATCATGGTCATTTTAAGTATTTGAAGATTAAACTTACAATGTACGTAAACTACATGGAGCATCTTTGTTTGTTAAACAAAATCTAATTATCATCACATGTGCAAGTCTTATCTTCCTTAAAATGTCAAATAAATAAAAATAGAAAAATATATGCACACACGTTTTGTTCATTTGTTGAATTAAATACTCTTGATCATAAATCATCATACGTACGTGCTCCAATGCTCTATTGTCCACCCAATATTATCCATTAGATGTGCCACATGCAAAGACGATAAACATGGAAAAGTCATTATTTTGGATTCAAGGACGCAAAGCCTCAAGTTCGGATTCGATTTTAACTGAGTTTTATCATCATGGGCTTTCAGACGGGGTTTCCAGTAACATGAGATGGTGGGTTAATTTAGATTTTAGGCTACTTAGCGCTGTCTCCAATCATGAATGCATGGGTCGTCTTTTACTATTGGTTTAACCTGGATGACATAGATTTAGGAGCGGTTAGACTAAACTACACGTTTTAGCTATAATATACCCCACTGTTAGGATGACCGACGAAAAGAAGTGATATATTGCTATTGTACAAATAGCTATACCCCACCGTTACCTAAAATATACGTGTTTAAACTAAAATCACTTGTTTATAAGTTATGACACCCGCTGTATAAATTGACTACAGTTCTCATAGGTAGGCAACTTGCAACAACACCCTAGATTCGTAAATATTCACATTTATAAAATGTGTTTAAATATCATGAAGAAAAATCAATGTTTTGAAAACCGGGACGAACCGGCTATACCTAATTCCGGATTTCCGGACAAGCAGCCGGCATTTACAAGCCATCATTTTAAGGTAGTTTGTTAAAACATCTAACCTTTTTCTTTTAATACCAGTTTTAAGTCCAAGAGATTTTTAATATTTTTTTTACGGTTTACATATTTTTTAAATGATCCACTTTAAACTAGTGGATAAAATTGAAACATGTGCTTTTGAATTAATTTTATTTTTAAAATCGTTGCATGGAAATTGATTGTTTTTAGTAGGGGTGTGTAAGAAACCGAAAAAACCGATCCGAAATCAAGAAAACCGAAATATTCAAAACAAAAAAACCGAACCGAAACAAAAACAGACGATTTGATTTTATGTTTTTGTAAAAACCGAACTAACGGTTCGTTTTGGTCTTGCATGTAACAAAACCAACAAAACTAAACCGAACCGAACTCCTAAATTTTTGTTTTTTATATTTTATATTAAGTGATTTATAAGAATTTAATAAATATATAACTCAAATAATTTGGTCAAATTTATAATAGTCTATTATTTTACAATTAACTAACTTATTTATACCTAAATTCATTCTTTATTATAAAAAAAAAATTCGACCTATAAAATTATTAAGCTCAAATGGCTAAAACCGAAACCGAACTAAGACCAAAACGAAAATGAAAAACTGAAACCAAACGGTTTCAAAAACTCCAAAAACTTAAGTTTTGGTTTTTGGTTTGGTTTTAGCCGAAAACCGCACCGAACCGCACAACCCTAGTTTTTGAATTATTTTTTTATTATGAAATAACTTTTGGATTATTTTTTCTATAGAATCATGCTTTCAAATATTTCTTTGAGTTGAAGTTGTATTTATATGAAATTAAAGAATAAACTATTCAACCAGGTTGGACGCTCCGGTATAACCCGATTCAACGCCGGTTGTACAATGTTTATACCCAATTGATATGAGTAAAAACCCAACAATTTGAAAAATTGATAAAGCCAAAGCGAAAGTTGCCAAATATACAAGTCTTGAACTTTATATTAAAACAAGAACTTTTAAGTTGACCTTAAACATGCGTGTTGAAAATAAACCAATAGAGCTTCCTACTTATTTAATATAGATTTAATTTTCTAATAAAAGAATAGTATTGACAATTTGGCATGCATGAAACTTTCCTTATAAATAAACCAATATAACTTCCTACTTATTATACAAACTACAAGCCAATCACACTACGTCAAACTATTAACTACCACCACTTTGTGCACATTTATCACCGGTCCACCGCACGGCCTCCTCCACATCACCACCATAGACCCCGTAACATAAAATCCAATCGTAAGGCGACGATGAAAGGTGTCATTACTGTTCTACCCACCATTACCGATGCTCTTGCCCAAGTGACTGTGGGTATTGTAGGAAGTGTTGCCGATGGTGTTATTGATCTTTTAGGGAAGTCGTTTCTCGTGGAGCTCGTTTCTAATGATCTTGATTGTAAGTAAATTCATCGCGGTTTTAAATAAATTAACAAACAATTTTAGTTTAAAACTATTATAACCTATAACTATTTGAATAAGTAATAACCACGAAATAGTTTAGTCTAGCAAACTTGCTTTTACTTAATTGTCTTATACATTGTTTGAAGCATTGGGAAAAGCGAAGGAGACGGTGAAGGCATATGCAAGTCACGGCGGGTTATTAGATGGAAGTAAATACAAATTTGAATTCGAGTTTGAAGTTCCTAGCGACTTTGGGGATATAGGTGCGGTATTGGTAGAGAATATGCTTCATAAAGAGGCGTATGTCAAGGATATTGTTCTTGATGATGGAAGTGTGATATTTCCTTGTGAATCTTGGATTCACTCTAAGTATGATGATCCAGATAAACGAATCTTTTTCACAGACAAGGTTTGTTATATATTAAAACAAAACAAGTTATTTAGGTTTTATGTTTTGTTACACATAAGAGTATCCACAAATCAAACCTCCAAAAATCGTCACATCAGATTCCAAATTTTTTTAAAAAACCTTCATTATCTTTCACAACACCAAAACTCCACAAACCCGTTAAAAATTTATTAAAGTTATGTGTGTATCTATGTATGTATATTAATATGTAGTCTTCAACCATGGACTTGGTGCCCATAATAATGCTGAAGTTCGGTTGCTTAAAATCCATAGCAATTCACCTAAATTCAAACCTTGGGTATTCCACCCTATTGTGAGTGACTGAGTGCTCTAATGAGAAAAGAGTAGAAGTTACGTGACGTGACCAGCCTGAGCTAGGTCACGCCGTCACGTAGGTCACAGAGTCCTCCTTCATTTTCTTTGTTTCGTTTTTTTTTTTTTTGGTTCTTGTTTTTAAAGATGGTGAAGATAGGGGATGGTTTATGGAAGACGGTGGTTTGGTTGATGGTTGAGGGAGAATATGTTTGATTTTTTTAGGGTTTGTGTTATATAGTGTTTTTTAATTATTTATTTATTTGCTTTATGTTAACTAATAAATAACACTAAAATTTTAAATATAAATTATTTGTCTTAAATTTTTTTTTAGATTTTGAATTAACACTAATTTAATTATTTAGTTATTGAATCTGATAAACATCGGTCCAACCAATTGGATCGGGTCAGGTCAAACGGTTAACTCGCTATTTGATCTGGTTCAGTTCTAAAATTTAAAAAACAAATCAAATTTAAAAGAATATAGTAAGTTTATTATTAACTATATCACAAATTATATCACAATAAAATTAATGACAACCTATTTACAAAAAAAAAAAAAAAAAAAAATCTAATCAGTATATGATGTCACACCCTCAAAATCCACTAACGGAGTTTTACCGTCAGAGGGTGTGAACTAACAGGATCGGAATCATTAGTTATAATCAAACCATAAAAACGTTTAAATGAAAATAAGTGCGGAAGCGTAAAACCATAGAAACAATGTTACGTCACGCAGGACGATTTAAAACCAATGATAACAGTTAACAGTAAGTTTGCATAGTTAAAAGTTTATCAAGCAATGCATGTTCCTAAACCGCGCGCCCGCCTCGGCTACCTGAGAATAACATACTAAAAGTGTCAACACAAGGTTGGTGAGTTCACAAGTTTAAATAAAAATAAAGCGTTCAGCGTTTGCGTTCAGCGTTAGGCGTTACAGCGTTACAGCGTTTTGCGTTACAGCGTTACATCGTTTTGCGTTACCAGATAGTGTTATGTCAATTATATATAGATAGGTAGCTAGTCTATACAACAAGTATTACTAAGTGTTCGACACCGAAGCTGACTCGTTTAATAAGTGCCTTGTCACCAGGTCCTCCAGACCATGGTACGTGTTAGCCAAAATTACACCCGCTCGACCTCCAGTCGAGTTTAGCGTTGGGTGGGGTTTGTCAAACCCAGTAGTACTACTCAACAGTGACTCGCTATTCAAAATATTAACCGGTTCGATGTGTAGGACTTCAAATGTTTCGTTTGCCACTTAGCCTTTACAAGTGATATATAATTTATAACAAAATCTTAAATGCGTTGTGGAGTATGTTATCTCCCCCAAGTGAAAAGCGTTTGAAAATAGTTTAAAGAGGGGAAAGTGAAACTCACTGTTTGCGAAGAATTTCCCAAATTAAATCACCAAGATGCGCGTCACCGAAAAACTCTCTCTAGCGTTCTAAAACAATAAAGAGATTTTTCTAAGTGTCGGAATATTATCGAGACTCTAGACCCGGCACATAATACCTATGCACATAACATGTTTCGTGTTTCGTTTGTGAATCGTGTGTGACTTTAACAAGTGTTTTTGTGACACATTACATGTGTAAGCAATCATATACGTGTCATGTAAGGCCCCGTTACCGGTAGCCCTACTTTCGTGTTGGATTTACTCATAAACACAGTTCTAAATATCAGAGTTAATTAAAATATTTACGCGGAATATAAAACTTTCATAAAACATTACATAATTCATAACTTGTCTCAAAACATCCATTGTCTTTCAACATTAAAGCATTAAAATTAAAACATCATAAGTCCTCAGATGCCAGATTCTTGTTCAGTGCCATGTGTCTCCTCAAGCGAGCTGCCTCATCCTACTCACCTGCGTGCATACTAAAAGTCAGCTACGCTGAGTGAGTTCTAGATAATCACATAATCATACCATCCACATAACATTATATTCTTTCATTCATACTTTTATACTTTCATACTTTCATACTTTCTTACATTCATACGTTTATATTTTCATACTTTCATACTTTCATACTTTCTTACATTCATACTTTCTTACTTTCATACTTTCTTACTTTCTTTTGTATTAACTTACTTTCATATCTTATGTTATAAAGAGCATTACGCCCTACATTCCTCGAGTATTATTAGGGCTCGGTACCCTCTTTCCTCGAGTATTATTAGGGCTCGGTACCCTCTTTCCTCGAGTATTATTAGGGCTCGGTACCCTAGTTCTCGAATATTAGTAGGGTTCGATTCCCTCTTCGTTACCATACAACCATACATCATACCTCGAGTATTACTAGGGCTCGGTACCCTTTTCGTAACCATACAACCATACATTATCATTTCTTTCTTCTATTATCTCTATCATGTTCATACACATAAACATACATAGCATACTTACCTTATACATAGCGTTACAACCTGACAGTACGTGCAATATCCGGAGATCGTTCACGTACCATCAAGCAATCATTCATACATTTCACATTATCCACATAAGGCATACACTTATCTCTTAGGATAAGTGTATTAACAAACATGTTGAGTATGCACACAGCCCCGAAAACATAACACATAAATGGGGCTAGAAACTCACCTGAACACGGTTACGTTCTCCGTTGATCGAAATCCCTTTCTTCAGTTGTGCACGGCTGACTGTATAACAAGTATACATATCAATTTAACTATCACTACTTATAACATCTTTCTAGTCTTAATTACTACCCACAACGAACGGGGGTCCGGGGGCAGCGCCCCTGGCAGCGGGGTCTAGGGGCGGCAGCCCCTAGCAGGGTCCAAGGGGCAGAGCCCCTGGCTGGGGTCGAGCTGCCAGGTCAGCTTGGAAAAATTTTATTTCCAATAACTGTCTTAACACATTTTCCATTAGGTTTTTAATTTATTTTCTAAACGAACTTCACTTTAGGCGAAGTTAAACCTTAGGCGAACTTGGCTTCAGGCGAAGTTAAACCTTAGGCGAACTTGGCTTCAGGCGAAGTTAAACCTTAGGCGAACTTGGCTTCAGGCGAAGTTAAACCTTAGGCGAACTTGGCTTCAGGCGAAGTTAAACCTTAGGCGAACTTGGCTTCAGGCGAAGTTAAACCTTAGGCGAAGTTACGCTTGAAGGCGAAGTTACGCTTGAAGGCGAAGTTCATCAGGCGAACTTAATCTTGCAGGCGAAGTTATCGCGCTGCAGATCTGTTTGCCCATAAATCCTTCGTTTCTTAGCCAAATAACTCGATTTTGGTACCCACGGAATCGTATGATCGGCGCCTACAAATCCCAACCATCAAATCGGCCTAAAATCGACGTTTTAGGGGTCCGATTTGGGCAGTTTGGGTTTCGGGTCCGGTTAACCCATCCAATCCTAACCATTTTCAGTAATATTAGCTTTGTTGGATTTGTTCTTACCTTACCAACTCAGATCTATCAACAAAATCTCGGGTCTCGGCTTCGAATCTTGATCGGTTAGAATGTGTGTGTTTTGAGTGTGTGAAGAAATAGATGTAAATGAAGATATTTTTGGGATTTTGGGGGTATTTATATCCCTGAAATCCCATTCTTATTTAACCCATCTCAATTAATCCACGTCCAAGACCCGCTCCCTACCCGATACTAATTAATTACGCGAAAACACTAAACATAACTTCCTTTATTCATCATTAAAATTTTTAGGATGTTACATGTCATGTATTCATAACGTACATTACTAGCAATTATTCCCCGTAAGGGCATTTTGGTCAAATCATGACAATTAATTAGCCATTATTCCCCATAAGGGCAATTTGGTCAAATTATGACAATCAATTAGCAGTTATTCCCCGCAAGGGCATTTTAGTCAAAACACGACAATTATCTTGCAATCATTCCTCTCAAGGGCAATTTGGTCAAAACACGATAATAAATTAGCAAGTATCATATTTCATGCATTTTCACAAAACTCAGCAGCTAGTTTCACCGAGACAGAAATTCTACTTACAAGATTGTACTATTCCACCGATCATAGCATCTCAATTAATTTACCAAAAAATCATCACAGAAGAATATATGTCTTAGGTTTCCAGAACATATTTTATTATATTTTTATTCCACATAGTTTTCTCACAATCATCAAATCATTACAGCAAACTCATAACAGTCAAATTCATGCGCAACAGAATTTTATTTGTAATTCCTGTTAAACGAAAAATCCAATAAATGCAAGACCACTTGGGTTAGGTTCCTAACTCAATAAGTCAACTTCCAGAAGTGGAACCAACCCAATTGGTCTCGTAGTTCATGAGATATAACATTTACAAAACAACCTAACAGCAGGTCTAACAGCTCAGCTTTGCACAACGTTTTTGTAAAATCATAAACATTAACTTCTACTTGTCCAAAAATTACAAATTTATACTTTATAGAAACTAGACTCAACCTAGTTTACTGCAGTACCCACAATCTCAACCAATTTTAACGTTTACACTTCGTTACAGTCACTTAAACATCGTATACACATTCTGTCCAGAATCTGTTTACATCCAAACTCAACATAATAACAATCTATGAACTATCATGCATCCATATAACCCTCTAGACCCATAAACACCATCCATGCACATCAATTTCACATTACATACAAGATTAGGGTTTGTGTTTGAACTCAAATCAAAGACACAACAATCACCATACAACAAGATTCAATCTAGTTTATCAAATCATCATCCAACTAAGCTTAATATGATTTCGTATTTGACATGTCTATGAAGCATTAGGGAAAGAGAAGGAGACGATTAAGGCATATGCGAGTTTTGACGGGTCAGACGATGGGAGTAAATTGTACAAATACAAGTTTGAGTTTAGTGTTCCTTATGACTTTGGCGATATAGGTGCGGTACTAGTAGAGAATGAACTTCGTAAAGAGTCGTACATCAAGAGTATTGTGCTTGACGATGGCAACGTGACATTTTCGTGTGAATCTTGGGTTCACTCCAAGTATGATAATCCTGATAAAAGAATCTTCTTCACGAACAAAGTGAGTTATATTTTGAAAAACATTATTTAGTTTTAGTTATTTATTTCGAAACTGTAAAAAGGCCATTGATAAGTTTAAAGTCTAAGAGAACTTTAAAGAGAGATGCATCTATAAGCTCATATCCTGCTTATAACAACCGAGTATCAATTTTTATGAACGACAACGTATTTGAGCTTAAAGGTATATACCCACATCTCAGACGGAGTTACAACTGTCCATTGTTAGTTTGATGCTCGAAGATGACGCCAAACCATTCGAGGAGGAAACTGATTAGCTCGTAAAACCTCATGACTTGCCTACCAAAGGAATTGCTGGAAATAACGTTCAAACCCGGGTCTCCCCAGTGGAAATTTGGGAGAAACCCATGGTGCCGCTGAACCAGAAGGCCTTCGGCAATAACCTAGGATCCATACTATATTCTAATGCATAACACAAGGGCATCTTAAATTTAACTAATACAAGTATTAATACTTGTTGTACGATACTTAATGCATGTCTTTAATAGTTTAGGGGTCGGGAAATATCAAATTTTTATTCGGATTATTTGAGAGTTGTATCATTTTCAGAGTTAAACTATTTAGTGGATCTCTAAATAAATTAATCAGATACAACCCAAACAACCTAAAGAATGAGTATGTGATTTTGAAAGTTAACTCGTAAACCGTATTCGACACGGAGAATGGGATAATCCATATCAGATTAGGGTTTAAACTTTGACTTAAAATCCTAATTAAAAATGGCCAGTATTTTGACTTTAGGATAAAAATGAACAAATCCAAAAATTCAATTTTTAATGAATTTCCATACTTTAACATAATCTCACAAAGAAGTTAACAAAAATTTAAACTATTCAAGTATACTTATAATATATATCATAATCAAAATTGAAATAATACCTTCACATTAACCATATATTACGATCGTAATTGGCGTCTTGATTAGTTTTTGAACAAGGTTGGAATTGTGACGAATAAGAGTTGGGATTTTTAAAATGGATATTTATCTAAAAAATGATTTGTTTGGTCGATTCAATCAAAAAATGATAAAAATATCCTCACATATTAGGTATGTGAGAGGCTTCTCAGTTAAGTTTAAACATCTTTTAGTGTTAGTATCTAATTAAGTGTATATGAAAATAAAGCATAATACTCAAACATGTTAGTAAAACCATAGGCTCCAAGCCTAATTAACTCTTATTATTATTATCTTAAACATTTTTAAATTGTAAAAGTATGCACTTATTTGAATGACATATAAAACTGTTCATATTCATCTGAAAATAAAATTGTTAATCCGCCCGGTTTTTTGAAACAGTTATATCTACCATTGGACACGCCGGTGGGCTTAAGGTCTTTAAGGGAGAAAGATCTCGAGTCTCTTCGAGGCAATGGTGAAGGAGAGCGCAAAACATTTGAAAGGATTTACGATTATGATACGTACAATGATATTGGCGATCCTGAAACCAGCTCAGATCTCTCTCATCCAGTTCTCGGTGGTGAATTGCATCCTTACCCTAGGCGTTGCCGAACTGGTCGCGAAATGATCCCCACAGGTACATACACATATATACTCAGTTAATCGCTTACAATCTATTACTTAACATGTTCATTTTTAATTAAAAAAATTATAGCAATACTATACTCAAATTAAAGAAATAAAATATTTGTTTTAGGGTGTATTTTTTTTATTAATATTAACGTATGAAAAAGTTATGACTGTATAAAATCATTCGAGAGAAGTTGGTTTAAAAGTGAACAATATGTTTAAAAAGACGGTACCATATGTCTTAAAACATGCAATTACTTAAACTCTTAAAATTATGTAAAGTTATTTTTTTGTCCATCTCATATAATATAGTATGGATAAACCAAAAACTTTCGTGAAATTTTAGAACCATGGTCTGAGTCAAGGAAGGTGGTTCCATTTTACGTGCCGAGAGATGAAGATTTTTCAGAGATAAAAGAGGTAACATTTGGGGCAACCACATTGTTTTCGGTATTAGAAGGAATTATACCGATGCTAGAGTCAAGATTAACGAACCCGAACAAGGGTTTTTCATCATTTAGAGACATTGAGTCACTTTATGAAGAAGGTGTTGATGTTGATCTCCCTACCAATGGACTTCTAAATGTGTTACAAAGACTTGTTAATACTATAACCAGTGCTACAGGAGATTTATTGCAGTTTGAGACTCCTCGAATCAAAGAGAGTAAGCTTGTTATTTCAATATTTTCAACAAAGACATATGCACTAATTTTATATATGGTTTGTTGATTTGCAACCTCAGAGGATCCGTTTTCTTGGTATCGGGATGAGGAATTTTGTCGACAAACACTCGCTGGTCTCAATCCATATAGCATACAATTAGTCACGGTGTGTCATAACTTATAGACAAACTTGAAATATTATTTTGAAAAACTTCAAGATTTATGTTTCAAAAAAGAATATGTTATCAGATAATATGCAAAAAAAAGTTGAAAAAAATTTAGTAGCTATGTTTTAACAATATTATTTGAAAAAATTTTGGATAATTATGAATCTAATTGCTTGACCAAATATGTAGGAATGGCCATTGATGAGCAAGTTAGACCCTGAAGTTTATGGACCAACTGAGTCAGCAATTACCAAAGAGATTGTAGAGCAAGAGATAGAAGGTTTAATGACTCTTGAAGAGGGAATAATAACAACAACAACAACAACAACAACAACAACAACATAATAATAATAATAATAATAATAATAATAATAATAATAATAATAATAATAATAATAATTTATGAAATTTTGTAACCATGTTATTTTCACTTTTTTTTTCCGGTAAAAAGGCATTGGAACAAAAGAAATTATTCATGTTGGATTACCATGATCTCCTCTTACCTCATGTTAACAAAGTAAGTGAGATTCAAGGGACAACTCTATACGGTTCAAGAACCTTAATGTTTCTCACATCAAACGGAACACTAAGACCACTAGCCATTGAGTTAACTCGCCCACCTAACAACGGTAAACCACAATGGAAGCATGTGTACACACCAAGTCGCGAGGCTACTGGTGCGTGGCTTTGGAAGCTAGCCAAGGCTCATGTTCTTGCTCATGATTCTGGTTATCACCAACTTGTTAGCCATTTTTTAAGAACTCATGCTGTTACTGAGCCTTATATAATTGCCACCAACCGCCACCTCAGCAAAATGCACCCGATACAAAGCTTATTAAGTCCTCATCTCAGATACACAATGCAAATTAATGCCTTAGCTCGACTAGCTCTCGTTAATGCTGGTGGTACTATTGAGACATCTTTCTCTCCTAGAAAATATTCTATGCATCTTTCCTCTGATGCATATAAAAAATGGCGATTTGATCACGAGGCACTTCCAGCTGACTTAATTAACAGGTAATATTTTTAAAATTACATAACATTGACAATGAGTGGTTAAACCTTAGTAAGATGAGCCTTTGAGTGGCCTACATAACACACTGATGAAAGTTGGTTATGATTTAGTGATTTTATTTAAAAAACGAGAAAATCATGAAAATACACACCCTATTTTACCAATATGTAGGCCTATATAAAAACATAACGAACATGAATGGAGCATGTTCGTATTCGTGAGTTTAACTTTAATTGAACAAATTACCGAGCACAACAAGTAAAAAATCAAGGTTTTTGTGTCCGTGTTGTTTAAGAAAATGAGTGTGTTTGTTTGTGTGCATTCGTTAATAGCATATACGGACACGAATGTAGACGAACAAACATAACATGGATGAACAAAGATAACAATCCAAAACTACCTATAAGTAAACATGAACAACAATTAATATACGGGGTCTAAAACATTATTAAAACTAAGAAACATATGCCGGACAATTTAAATAAATGTACAAATGTTAACAAACGAACTTAAACAAGCTTTAACTAACAAACATATGCCGGACAATTTAAATAAATGTACAAATGTTAACAAACGAATTTAAATGAACCAACGTAAGTGTAAGTAGTTCACTAACATATATACACGAACGAGTCGTGTTTATGTTCGTTGTTTAACTAGATGAACACAAAAATTGTTCATATTCGTTAGTTTACTAAACAAACGAACATAAACAAGTTTTCTGTCAAACGAATGGTTCATTGAACGTTCGGTTCGTTTGCAACTCTACCTATATGTATACCAACATATACATTTGAGAAACTAGCTAGAGGTTGCATGTGGAATCTTGACAAACTTGTTGAGAAGTCAAATGCCTATTGTGCGGGTTAAAAAACCTTGGCCAAATGGTTATTTTGATATACCTACTCGGCCCAAAAGCTTATTTTGCTTAATTAATACCCTACCCATCATTTTGTATATTACACAATTAGTGAAATTAAGATAAATAATTTCCTTAATCAATAGGGGAATGGCAGTTGAAGATGAAAGTGCACCACATGGTTTAAAACTAACAATTGAAGACTACCCATTTGCCAATGATGGTCTACTTCTTTGGGATGCCATTAATCAATGGGCTACAACATACATCAATCACTACTACCCGCAACCGAGCCTTATAACCTCCGACACCGAACTTCAAGCATGGTGGACCGAGATCCGAATCGTTGGTCATGGAGACAAAAAAGATGAACCATGGTGGCCACAACTCAAAACACAAAAGGATCTTATCAAAATTGTCACAACAATAATGTGGGTGGCTTCTGGCCACCATTCAGCGGTCAACTTTGGTCAATATGATTTCGCGGGTTACTTCCCAAACTGACCAACTATTGCAAGAACTAAAATGCCTAACGAAGATCCAACCGCTGAAGAATGGGAAGCATTTATTAGTAAGCCCAAGGATGCGTTATTGGATTCTTGTTGGGTTTAATACGGGTGTAGCCCCGGCCCGTCTTGGGTTGGGCAGTTGAAGACTAGAAGGGTTGAATGGGCTGGCCACCCACTCAACTTTAGTGGCCCGTTTTATATTATTTCTTGTAACTTATGTAGAAAGAAATAAACCCTAGTTAGCCTCCCTATATAAACAATGTTGTATCTTGTTATTTCTTGAGCACCTCAATAAAAGAAGAGACCCTGTTCGTTGCCCGTGGACGTAGGTTACACACCGTGACCGAACCACGTAAATCCCGTGTTCGTATCTCTTTCTCTCTGCTTTACGATTATTATTATTATTATTGTTTGTTTGAAGTTGTATGTTCGTAACCCACTGCCGCCATAGAATTATTATATATTACAATATTGTTAGTTGGTGTGTTTGTGTTTGTGTGAAACTCTCTGCCGCCGTCACCATTAAATATTATATATGGAATTTGAAAGTGTGCTTTCTTACAATCTGTGATTGTGAAAAAGCCAACCCATCGCCAATCACGTAGAAACAGAAGCACGCCGCTACCGAGGGTTATTGTCGCCGACCAGCTTGTTTCAGGTTCTGATTTCGGTTTTGTTTTGGGTTATTAATTTCTGTTTACTTCTCGTTTATTCCGCTGCACGTTATTCATTTTAGAAATCAATTAAAATACCGTTAAGTTCTTAAGGCCCGAGCCGTTGTATTGTATTGATTTCTGTAGCCCTATCCGATTCCTTTCGGGTCAGCCGCGTACACGTAATACCTAACAAGTGGTATCAGAGCCAGTGTTGGCTCTCACTCTTTGATCTCCGATATTATGGTTGATGAGGGTAAAACGAAAATCGAGAAGTTCGATGGACAAAACTTTGGATGGTGGAAGATGCAAATCACGGATTTGCTAATACAGAAAGATCTAGATGTGGCTTTGGAGGAACTGCCAGAAAAGATTACAGATGAGTGGAAAGCTATTGACAAGAAGGCGAAGTCAACAATTAGGCTTGCCTTGTCTATAAACGTGGCGTACAACATCTTAGACGAAACCACAGCGCGTGGAATCATGGAGGCGTTGTCAAACATGTATGAGAAGCCATCATCTGCAAATAAGGTGTTCCTAATCCGGGAGTTGGTAAACACACGCATGAAAGAGGGAGGTTCTGTTACCGAACACATATACACCTTCAATTCTCACCTGAGACGTTTATCATCGGTGAAGTTCAAGATTGATGATGAATTGCAAGCTTGCCTACTTTTGTCTTCATTACCTGACAGCTGGTCAGGAACTATCACTGCAGTCACCAGTTCAGTTGGTTCGGATGCCTTGACTTTCAACAAAGTTCGTGACCTGATTTTGAATGAAGATTCTAGAAGGAGGAATAATGGAGAATCATCAAGCACTTTGCTAAGTGCTGAAGGTAGAGGGAGAAGCAAGAACAAAGGAGGCAACAGGGGTAGATCAAAATCTAAGAAAAGAAGCAAGTCTAGACCAAGAAAAGATATTACCTGCTGGAATTGCCAGGAGAATGGGCATTTCAGAAGTCAATGTACCAACCCTCCAGCACCTCAACAGAAAAAGGAAGTAAAATCTACTTCGGAAGTAAATGCTGCTACAAATGAAGTTTCAGATGATGAAGCCCTAGTCTGTTGTGTTGAGAACACAGTTGAGTCTTGGATCATGGACTCTGGTGCGTCTTTCCATGCCACGTTTAGCACAAAGAGCCTAATGAATGTTAGAACAGGAAACTTTGGTAAAGTCCGTTTGGCGAATAATGAGGCTCTAGATATTATCGGGATGGGGGATATCGACTTGAAGACTTCTTTAGGAACTACATGGACTCTGAAAGATGTCAGAATAATTCCTGGGTTAAGGAAGATGCTGATTTCTATTGGGCAGCTTGATGTTGAAGGTTATAGTGTTACTTTCAGAGGAGGGCAATGGAAGGTCATAAAAGGTAACTTGGTAATTGCTCGCGGGAAGAAAAAGGGTACGTTGTACATGGCAGAAATCTCAGCGGGAGAGGTGAATTCAGTGGCTAGTGGACCGAGTCCATCTTGTTTGTGGCATCAACGACTCGGCCACATGAGTGAGAAAGGTTTGAAGATACTGGCAGAGAAAGGAAAATTCCCTGATTGGAAAAAGGTGGAACTTGATACAGGGTTCTGTGAACCTTGTGTGCTTGGCAAGAAGAAACGGGTCACCTTCATAAAATCAGGAAAAACACTTAAAGCAAAGAAACTTGAGCTCGTTCATACTGATGTGTATGAACCAACACCAGTATCATCATTAGGAGGCTCCAACTACTACGTTACTTTCATTGATGACGCTACACGGAAGCTATGGGTCTATTTTCTCAAAAACAAGTTCAAGGTATTTGAGATTTTTAAGAAATGGAGGGCAGCCGTGGAGATGGAAACGAATCTGAAAGTGAAGTGTTTAAAGTCTGACAATGGTGGGGAGTACATCAGCAAGGAATTCGTTAATTATTGTGCTGAGAGGGGTATAAAGATGATTAATACCGTTCCCGGTACGCCACAGCAGAATGGAGTAGCCGAAAGAATTAATAGGACACTGAATGAAAGAGCTAGGGCAATGAGGTTAAATGCAGGGCTTCCAAAGACCTTATGGGCAGATGCAGTCAACACTGCTGCATATCTTATAAATAGAGGACCGTCAGTTCCTCTTGGATTCAGACTTCCAGAGGAAGTATGGAGTGGAAAAGAGGTTAAATTCAAACATCTTAAAGTGTTCGGTTGTGATGCTTACATTGGGATAAAAGATACTGAGATGATGAAGCCCTAGTCTGTTGTGTTGAGAACACAGTTGAGTCTTGGATCATGGACTCTGGTGCGTCTTTCCATGCCACGTTTAGCACAAAGAGCCTAATGAATGTTAGAACAGGAAACTTTGGTAAAGTCCGTTTGGCGAATAATGAGGCTCTAGATATTATCGGGATGGGGGATATCGACTTGAAGACTTCTTTAGGAACTACATGGACTCTGAAAGATGTCAGAATAATTCCTGGGTTAAGGAAGATGCTGATTTCTATTGGGCAGCTTGATGTTGAAGGTTATAGTGTTACTTTCAGAGGAGGGCAATGGAAGGTCATAAAAGGTAACTTGGTAATTGCTCGCGGGAAGAAAAAGGGTACGTTGTACATGGCAGAAATCTCAGCGGGAGAGGTGAATTCAGTGGCTAGTGGACCGAGTCCATCATGTTTGTGGCATCAACGACTCGGCCACATGAGTGAGAAAGGTTTGAAGATACTGGCAGAGAAAGGAAAATTCCCTGATTGGAAAAAGGTGGAACTTGATACAGGGTTCTGTGAACCTTGTGTGCTTGGCAAGAAGAAACGGGTCACCTTCATAAAATCAGGAAAACCACTTAAAGCAAAGAAACTTGAGCTCGTTCATACTGATGTGTATGAACCAACACCAGTATCATCATTAGGAGGCTCCAACTACTACGTTACTTTCATTGATGACGCTACACGGAAGCTATGGGTCTATTTTCTCAAAAACAAGTTCAAGGTATTTGAGATTTTTAAGAAATGGAGGGCAGCCGTGGAGATGGAAACGAATCTGAAAGTGAAGTGTTTAAAGTCTGACAATGGTGGGGAGTACATCAGCAAGGAATTCGTTAATTATTGTGCTGAGAGGGGTATAAAGATGATTAATACCGTTCCCGGTACGCCACAGCAGAATGGAGTAGCCGAAAGAATTAATAGGACACTGAATGAAAGAGCTAGGGCAATGAGGTTAAATGCAGGGCTTCCAAAGACCTTATGGGCAGATGCAGTCAACACTGCTGCATATCTTATAAATAGAGGACCGTCAGTTCCTCTTGGATTCAGACTTCCAGAGGAAGTATGGAGTGGAAAAGAGGTTAAATTCAAACATCTTAAAGTGTTCGGTTGTGATGCTTACATTGGGATAAAAGATACTGAGAGGGACAAGCTTGACCCTAAGGCGAAGAAGTGTACTTTTATAGGCTATGGAGACGCAAAGATGGGCTATAGGCTTTGGGATCCAGAGGCCAGAAAGGTATGTCGGGCTCGTGATCCGGTTTTTAATGAAGCAAGACTTTACAAAGATAGAAAGTCATTCACACAAGAAGTTGATAAAGAACATGTAGAGTTTGAAGATTCAAGTGAGAAGGTTGATAGTCAGAGCTCCGAAACATCAGAAGAGGTTTTGGAAGAAAATGCAGATGAATTTGAGGATTTCTCTGACAGTGGGAGTTCAGAGCCTAATACTGAACAGTCTCCACTAGAACAAGAAATGATTACACCTCAGCTAGAGGTTAGGAGGTCTTCCAGAACCATTAGACCTCCTAAGAGATATTCTCCTTCTGTTAATTACCTTCTACTGACAGAGAATGGTGAACCACAGTGTTACTCTGAAGTAATGAGCTTGAAAGACTCGTCTCAGTGGGAGAAAGCGATGAGAGAAGAGATGGATTCACTTAACAAGAACGAGACTTGGGTTCTTACAAAGCTTCCGGCCGGGAAGAAAGCTCTTCAGAACCGATGGGTATTCAGGATCAAGGATGAAAGTGATGATACAAAGAGATACAAAGCACGATTGGTAGTGAAAGGGTTCCAACAAAAGCATGGGGTTGATTATAATGAGATATTTTCCCCTGTGGTAAAAATGACTACAATCAGACTGGTGCTTAGTATTGTGGCTGCAGAAAACTTACATCTGGAGCAGTTGGATGTGAAGACAGCTTTTCTACATGGTGACCTTGAGGAGGATATCTACATGGCACAGCCAGAGGGGTTTCAAACAGTTGGTAAAGAAAGCATGGTGTGCAAGTTAAAGAAGAGTCTTTATGGGTTGAAGCAGGCGCCCAGGCAGTGGTATATCAAGTTTGATGATTTTATGGGCAGGAATGGATACAAAAGATGTGAGATGGACCACTGTTGTTATCTCAAGAAATTCGCCAGTTCTTATATCATTCTACTGTTGTATGTAGATGACATGTTGATTGCCGGTTCAGACATGTCAGAGATTAATAAGTTGAAGCGACAGATGTCTGAAGAATTTGAAATGAAAGATTTAGGTCCAGCCAAGCAAATTCTTGGTATGAGCATCACCAGAAACAAGAAGGACAGTTCTCTAACTTTGTCTCAGGAGAAATACATATGGAAGATTTTAGAGAAGTTTAACATGAGCGATGAGAAAACCGCTACTCGAAGTACACCTATGGGTAGTCATATTAAACTTTCTAAGGATCAGTCTCCAAGTACTGATGGAGAAAAGGCAGAGATGGCAAAGATTCCTTATGCATCTGCAGTGGGTAGTCTTATGTATGCAATGGTATGCACGAGACCTGATATCGCTCACGCAGTGGGAGTTATTAGCAGGTTCATATCAAATCCAGGGAAAGCACATTGGGAAGCAGTGAAGTGGCTGCTTAAGTACCTAAAGGGAACTTCAAAGATAGCGTTATGCTTTAAAGGCAAGAATGCAATTCTTAAAGGGTTTTCAGATGCTGACTTGGGCGGATGTAAGGAGACTTATAAGAGTACTACGGGATATGTGTTCACTATGGGGGATACTGCAATCTGTTGGAAGTCTAAACTGCAAAAGAGTGTGACACTCTCAACCACAGAAGCTGAGTATATGGCAGCTGCTGAAGCGAGTAAAGAGCTTGTTTGGTTGAGGACTTTCTTAGAGGAGTTAGGCAGGGAACAAACAGATTATCCATTGTACTGCGATAATGAAAGTGCTGTGAAATTAGCCAAGAATCCTGTGTATCATGGTAAAACAAAGCACATTCATATGCGTTATCATTACATTCAGGGTTTAGTCAGTGATGGGACTATTCGGTTGGACAACATTAGGGGAGACAGGAATCCGGCGGATATGTTTACCAAGGTTGTGACCTTGGACAAACTGAAGCTATGTGTAGCTTCAGTTGGTCTCCAGGAATAGTGTTGAGGAGGTGGCGACGAACAGGTAGAAGACATGGTTTACATTGAAGACAAAAGATTACAGGTACGGGTGTGTTTACAGGTGGAGCAAGTGAAGACGTTCCGAGGCTCCAAGTGGGAGATTGTTGGGTTTAATACGGGTGTAGCCCCGGCCCGTCTTGGGTTGGGCAGTTGAAGACTAGAAGGGTTGAATGGGCTGGCCACCCACTCAACTTTACTGGCCCGTTTTATATTATTTCTTGTAACTTATGTAGAAAGAAATAAACCCTAGTTAGCCTCCCTATATAAACAATGTTGTATCTTGTTATTTCTTGAGCACCTCAATAAAAGAAGAGACCCTGTTCGTTGCCCGTGGACGTAGGTTACACACCGTGACCGAACCACGTAAATCCCGTGTTCTTATCTCTTTCTCTCTGCTTTACGATGATTATTATTATTGTTTGTTTGAAGTTGTATGTTCGTAACCCACTGCCGCCATAGAATTATTATATATTACAATATTGTTAGTTGGTGTTTTGTGTTTGTGTGAAACTCTCTGCCGCCGTCACCATTAAATATTATATATGGAATTTGAAAGTGTGCTTTCTTACAATCTGTGATTGTGAAAAAGTCAACCCATCGCCAATCACGTAGAAACAGAAGCACGCCGCTACCGAGGGTTATTGTCGCCGACCAGCTTGTTTCAGGTTCTGATTTCGGTTTTGTTTTAGGTTATTAATTTCTGTTTACTTCTCGTTTATTCCGCTGCACGTTATTCGTTTTAGAAATCAATTAAAATACCGTTAAGTTCTTAAGGCCCGAGCCGTTGTATTGTATTGATTTCTGTAGCCCTATCCGATTCCTTTCGGGTCAGCCGCGTACACGTAATACCTAACAATTCTTTCCCTACTCAAATTCAAGCTACTCGGGTAATGTCCATTTTGGCTGTTTTATCAACCCGTTCACCGGATGAGGAGTATATTGGTACAAACATAGAGTCCGCTTGGGCGGCTGAGCCAACTATAAAGGCTGCATTTGAAGAGTTTAGTGGTCGGTTGAAGGAGCTTGAATCTATCATAGACTCAAGGAACCATGATCCAAACTTAAGGAACCGAAGTGGAGCCGGGATCGTGCCATATCAACTTCTCAAACCATTTTCTGAACCCGGGTTGACCGGAAAGGGTGTTCCGTATAGCATATCTATCTAACTATCTTCAAGTTTCACTTTAAGATGGTAACATAATTACATACATGATTGATTAAACGTTTGTACTAATTGTTATGTAGCAAAAAACAAAGATTAATTCATTATTCATTGTTGTTTTTCATTGGTAAACCATAACAAGATATCCATCTCTTATTCAAAGAGAAATAGAACTTTGACATATTTAGTCTATATTTCAGGTTTCTAGCCTCGAATGCGTAGGAAATTAGTGAACCAAGTGGATGAAAACTTTGGGTATCGTCTCAACTCGTTCCCATAATCTACAAAATGCAGCCCGAACCGAACCGCATAGCCACGATCCCATTGAAAGTTGTCCAATAATGACCATGCAAAGTAGCCTTTAACATTCACCCCTGCACTATATTCATCCAACAACTTTGTGTCATTTTGTTTCTAAATAAAAATATTTCATGGTTAGTTTTTTGGTTATTATAGTTTACTTGATAGCTTGTAGAAGCTTTTGGAGATGACCGACGTAGTATTGAACCCTGAAATCGTCTTGGAGAACCGTTCGTAGGGATAACGATGAATTGCTAGTCTCGTCAACTCCTTCAAGAAAATATAAAGTTTTTATATAAACAAGATATGGTACCAAAAGTATTAAAAAACATGTTACTAAGTACATACCATTTTCAGTAATGTAAATTGTGGGATTGTTGTAATTGTTCTTGATGTAGATGAGAAGATCGTGCAGCCCTTGCGGGTATGAGCGAAGCCATTCCGTCCCACCCTGCAATCGAAGTCGTGTTTGAGTTTTCTAAACATTTTCATCTTGTTTACAATAAAAAAAAATAAGGTTTAACAAAAGAAATTAATACCTTGTTACCAATTGGAACTCCATTCCTTTCAACTATTAAAAATAAAAAGCTCATTAAATGTTATATACATGATGAATACGTGTATATGGTAATATTAGTTATACTATACAGCCCGTTCTTTCTAACATACGTACTTGATAATCTAGCTTGAGCATCAGATGATCGGGTCATATTATCAGTGACGGCCTCAGAAACATGTTGCACATAATTTGCAGTGTAATAGTTTAATCCGAGGAAATCTAGTGAGTTCCTCAATGTGTATGATTCTTCTGTTGTGAATCGGGGTAATCTATTCAAGACATTTGTTCGCATAGCCTCAGGGTATTCCCCGAACGTTAATGGATTCATAAACCTGTCAGTGAAAGTCAGTTTTCTAGCAATGGACGAATATTACATGTGATTTTTTTCGTCATTGAAAGTCAGTTTTCTAGTAACGAGTACCTACCAACCAAACTCAAAATCTATAGCACGAAGTGCAGCGTCCCGATGTAATTTCTCATCAGAGTACGGTACCATCCATCGTGTCACGAGTGATATTCCGATTTTGCCCCTTTGAGGTCCCTATTAATGTTTCCAACGTGTCATTTAAAAGGATCGTAGACATAAAAATATTAGACAAAGGTTTCAACCTTATAAATATCATGGTACAACTTAACCGCCGCAGCGTGGGCTAGAAGCAGATTATGGGTAACAATATATGGCTCGAT
The DNA here is from genome assembly GCF_021521415.1 of Bidens hawaiensis. Lineage (NCBI taxonomy): Eukaryota > Viridiplantae > Streptophyta > Magnoliopsida > Asterales > Asteraceae > Bidens > Bidens hawaiensis. Next base: position 305,410 of record NW_027494110.1, on the reverse strand, counting down.
TCCTGAATCACCGGCTGAACAGTTACCGACAAAGTGAGAACACCGACCAGGGGCATAATAGCCTTTTTCGTAACCTCCGACACTGTAACTCCATGGTTCATTTAGGGTGATCCAGTATTTGACCCGATCACCAAATCTTCTAAAACATAGCTCGGCAAAATCACGAAAATCGTTGCTGCATGCATGTAGTTAATTAGTTTTATAGTGGATAATGATAAAGACACGCCACCCCATGTCTATACATGCATCAGCGTCTCTGTCACATCATACAAGCCATATAACAGAGCGGAAAATGGTCATACAAACCGTATGACTTTGATGGTGATCACATCATTCATTTCCGTGTTAGTCAAACACGTCTTATGACCTGTATGATTTGGTGAACACCACGTCATACATCCCCTCAAATGACCACATTGTCATTTTCAGCCAGTCATACAACCTAGATGACCATTTTTGCATGTTATACGTACAGTCTATAAGACTACTGTAAAAAGTCAATAGTTTGTGATTACATATGTTAAATAAAATGATCCAATTACAATATAGATGTATATAAGCGGGCAACAAGCTGCGCCACCAAGGCCGGCCCTATGGTAGGCGAGCCAGACGACCGTCCGAGGTACGTAATTTTTGAGGGCTTAATTTATCGTGTGCCGGAGTTCTCAAATGTAAATGTTTTACTTTTTGACCCTCATAGTTATCTCTCATAGAGCTTCAAAGTTAAAAAAGAAATGCAAGGTTAAAAGATATTCCGACCGGTGGCGGTTGCGGCTCAGATCAGTGACTGTAAAAGGTGGATGTAACATGAAAGAAGACAAGCGGAAGATGTTGACTTAGTATATTTAAAGTTTTTAATTAGTATCTTATTATGGGCATTTTTTTAAACAAAACCCAATAACTGCTAGCCTTCTTAGTTTTGTTTGCAAGCCCAAATAAGTTAACCTACTGTTTTTGCTGCCCTCTTTTCAAGCAACTACACTTCAAAGATAAGGTATAGGTTTCTTTTTGTTTCGTTATTGATTAAATATCAGTGGAATAAACTAATTATATATGAAGTTCTTTTTATTTAACATTTTAGATTTTTGTTAGTTAAATATTAAATTTAATAATCTTATCTGCCCTTAACAAAATAATAATTTTATTTTAATTTAAGATTATTTTTTAGTTTCTAAAAAGAGTTTATTATTATTATAAACGCGTTTTTAAAAGATACACTAAGCTTAAACCAAACACCAAGACTTCACTAAATTCATTAAATGCAAAGTTGCGTTTTCACAAGATGAATTAGTAACACGGCTTATTGAATTAAGAACGCAAAAAAAAATTCCCCAACTAAAAATTTTTATTTTCGCCACTGGTTACTCGTTAAGGCCTACGGGCCTTTTTATTTTGATTCGACCGAGGTATTTAAATTCTTAGAGACGGCCCTGTGCGCCGCCACCCCCTTTTGTGATTTTAAGGTTTAATTTCATGTCCGTGGTGTTTCTTTAGCTAAAAATATTTTAAGATTAAAAAGCATGATTTTAAGGTTTAATTTCATGTCACAAATTAATAATTTGTTTCTTTAAGGTCAATTACTTACACAATACGGGAACTCAAGAAACCTCCATACTCTTCTTCTAGAGCTTGAGGAAGATCCCAGTGAAATAGAGTAACAAAGGGTTCAATATCTATATATCAATGAAAATCAAAATAATTAATCATGTAAGTGTGATATAGTATGAATATAACTTTTTTTAAGTTAGAAATAATAACCGTTTGAACGCAATTCGTTTATGAGATTATTGTAGTATGAGATTCCATGCTCATTAACACCACTGCTTATTCTCCCAACTGCAACAATAAGAATGCTACATTCTAAAATAGACACAATCAAGCTATAACTGATATATATACAAAATGTGTCATATTCCTACGTTTTAAGACCCGGAGAAAAAGTAATTTTTTTTTACAAAACGTGTTTGTTTTAGAATATGCTTTAGGCCACAAAAAATGTTGAGCCGACTCTGATATTGATTTACTTACGTGGTATAACTCGAGACCATGAGATTGAAAAACTGTATGCATCCATGCTCATTTGCCTTAACATCTTCACATCCTCCTTTAAATACAAAAATTGCATTTTAAAAATATAATAAGAAGTAGCGAATTTCAAATACAAATTCAGTGTTTTGAAAACCAGACCGACAGGTTGGTTGGTTTGAAGTGGTTAAACCAAAAATCCGTATGTGTCATGGTTTGGTTTAACCACCAGATTTTGTTTGAACTAGACAATACATTTAACATTTGGTTTTCAAAACACTGATAAAATGCGCATAGGAAAAAAAAACAAAACCTTGTATCGATGGTAACTGTCAGTGGCCGTAATCGCATTACTGTGATCAGCAATCTTGTCTGACGTTATAACAAACACGTATGTTAAAAACATATATATTCGAGCAATAATTATAGGAAAAACGTACCAGGATGTCTTCGAGCAAAAGTATCCCATATACTTGGACCTCTACCATCATCATTTGCTCCACCCTCATTCTGTAAATATAATCAACATATATAACTAACAAGTACGCTATAAATATCGCAAATATTTAATAAATATAAACTTAATTATAACTAATTTACCTGAAATGAAGAAGACGCAGAACCGAAAGTAAATTCACTAGGAAAACTAGACCGGTTTATAGTAGCTAAAGCCCAGTTGGGAGGTAACCCAACACTAGAAATTGCTTCCAACCCTTTAATATTTGAACACACATAAATAATTGTTGTTATGAGCCCAAGAATCACAACACTAGCTTCTAAATGCATTTTTAAACACTAGTTTAATCTTCTATGGTTAGAAAATGTATATGATTATATTGTTTTCTGTTAAACAACCTGGACCGATGAAAACACAGACAACATTTTAGCAAGTATTAAGTTTTCTAATGTCGAGTTATAGTATGATGGTTGTTATGTCTTTGCTATGTATGATGGGAAGCCCAGGAAACGTGGGATTATCTTGTGATCAATGAAATGCATGTCCTATCTACCTTAGTTAAATACATGATCTACCTACTTTTATCATTTGTGTGCAAAACCATATGTATGTATTGTGTATACCCGTATATGTACATGCATGTTTTATTTATGTTTACAAATTATTTATCAAAAAAATGTGGAGGATTTGAGTAGTAATTACTAGGAGTATCAATCGTGTTAGGAGTATAAATGTTTATATATAAAAACAAAATATTTTCAGGTCACGTGCGATCTCTAATATTGGAGGCGTACAAAAAAAAAGTAGGTTCGGAAAGGGGAATCGATATTGAAACCGGTTTGGCAAGAACCGGTTAGGGGTCGAACCGAACCCCATGGTTTTTAGTCGTGTTAGGAATCCCTCCATTCAAACTAGTTAAAAAGAACTGAACCAGTAAATAACCGAAACTGGTTTGAAGCTAAACTCAGTCATCCAGTTGGAAACCAATTTAGGAAAAAACAGATTTTGACTTGATGACCGAAATAAAACCGGTTTAAAACCATAATCAGTTTAAGAAATAACCTGGCTTTGACACCTATTAAAATCAAATCCTAAAGCCTCATGCAACCAACTCAGTACATAAATATATATACTTTATAGTTTGTTGTAAGCCAGTAACCACTCAACACTACTATTATGGGCTAGGCCACAAAATGTAGTACTAATACAATGCAAGAAACCGGTTATATGCTTAGATGTTTTATCAAAAGCTTCCTAATGATCACACAATAAAAACAAGGATTAACAAAAACATGACTAAAACCCAACACTAGCCTCAAATGTAAAGCAAATATGCCATTCCACACTTGCATATGACATCAACTTCCGTGGCTTGATGAGGTTTGTTTTTCCGTCTGCTCGCAGTATTGCGTAAACTGTTAGACTGGGCTCCATTCGGCTTTCCTCTTTTACTAGCTTGTACTTTACTTCTTTTCCTTTCCCTCTTTGTTTTGTTTCCTCTTACCATCATCATCATCGTCGTCGTCGTCATCATTGCTTCCCTTTCTTATAAATCTCAAGTAATATTCACATTGCTTCCTTCCAAATATTTGGATTTGTTGTTTGTAACTTGCAAATGAATATCATGCCATCATAGTAATAATGCACATAGGGTTAGGATTGTCATTTGTCATTTATGAATTAATTATCATTTAAATTATCTGACAATGTTATAAGGTATATTGTGGAGTGCAGGATTTTAGGTACATTTTGAAAAACCTATCCAATTAAATGAATGGTTTTAGTAACATTCAAAACTGCATAAAATTTCTTGTTTCAGTTTTGAATCTATTGTTCTCCAAATGAAAATTAAGTATATCATGGATTTCATGAATCTTTTTATACCTTAGATTATTCTATTTGACACAAGGCACGAAAATGGTCACCCGTGGTGTTGGTGGCAACTTTATTCACAAAACAAAATCCAAATACAATACAAGCATTACATCTTTGATTGATACTACACTTGGTATCCTTAAATACTAACACGATTAAGAATTTCAAAACAACTTAAATACTAGACACAACATACAATTATTTACAAGCAAACCTTTTCAATTTCGCAATGAACACAACCACCACGACATACACCCTGTCTTGCAATCTTTCCAGAGAGTGAAAAACAGCGTATATCGCATGATGGTTGAGAAGTAAAGTGCCACACAATATCCAAAATCCGATAAGGAAACCGGTGGCACCACCTATATAAAACCATTTCGAAAGGTCATCTATCCTTTTTTCGTCATCCTCCCTTTCAGCTACCATGGGTGGTACTTCTGAACCTTTATCTCCTGGACAGTATTTGTACAATGGAAGTCCACATAGTTTAGTATTTCCCGTGTATCTTGAAGGTTCAAAGGACTGGAGTTGAGTGCTAGATGGAATTCTCCCTGACAAGTTATTATATGACACGTCTAGATAACCTAATGAGATCATTTTCGACATGCTTGAAGGCATCTCTCATGAAAGATTGTTTCTTGATAAATCCAAAGCAATAAGGTTTCTCATATCACCAATTTTCCATGGAATATTCCCATCTAGATCATTGTTTGACACGTTCAGTGCAACCAATCCATGGAGATCAACAAGTTCATGAGGGATTTGTCCTATTAGATTGTTTCTTGATAGATCAATGCCTATTAAAAATCCTAGATTTGTGCTGAATTCATGCATATTTCCTTGCCAAAGGATCATTGCACGGTCAACATAATTGGTTTCCAAGTAATATAGTGCGGAATGTTGGGTTCGTAGGCCTTGTTGGCCCGGTTTATTATATGAAGTCAAAAGAGGAGACGGGTGTGGGCGGTCGGGCCCAAGCCCGCCCCGGTTTAGATTTCTTGCATAATAATTTACTAACCCTAGTTCAGTCTCTATATAAACAACATTATGTACTTGTAATATTTGGTCACTCAATAAAGATATACCTAGTTGCCACCCGTGGACGTAGGTCAGTTTAGACCGAACCACGTTAAATCCTCGTGTTCGTTTATTGCTTTCGTCTCGTGTTCGGTTTCGTGTGTGAGTTTAATCCTAACAAGTGGTATCTAGAGCTTAGGTTCAGATCACGCGAAGAACACGTTGAACCAGCCGAGTCGCCGCCAAACCATCCAGCCGCCGCCACCCTACTGCGCTAGGGTTCCGCCGCCGCCTACGGTTTTCTGATCGCCGTTAGGGTTTCCGCCGTCGATTGAAGGTTTTGTTACTGTTCGAAAGCAGGTCCACCGCATCACCAACGTGTACCGCCGCTACCAACCGCCGATCGGAGTAAAAAGAAAGAAAAATAAATAAATCGGCAGTTCCGTCGATATTTTTTCTTTACTGTTTCTAGACTTGTTCGTCGTTGTAGTCGACAGGTTATTGAAGAAGAATAAACAATTGAGTTTGGTGAAATACCATAGTATCCACAGCCGCCATCAAGATAAGTGTTGACCTAGTTTTTTTGTTTGAACCACATATTTATTTTCATTTAGCCACGTTCAATTGAAGTTGTGTTTGGGCTTAGGAGTTAGACCAGATCAGTTTTTTTTGGGCTTTTAAATTATAAGGGCAGCAGGCCCTAATTTGATTAATTGTGTGGACCAAAGTTTGGGTAGTTTAGCCCATAAATAATATTGGGTCAAGATCATAGTTGCAAAATACGAGCCAAGAATAGTTGAATCAAGATCCTATTTTTATTGAAGAACCGTTGTCAATCAGAAGAAGTCGTTTAAAGAAACGGAGAACCAGTGCCAACCGCGTTTGTCAGGTTTTATCGTTTCGGTTAAAGTTTCTGTTTTCTGATTTACAGTTCGTATTTCCGCTGCGGTTTAAATAGGTTGATTTTTTAACAGAGTTCAGTAGAACAGTTGTTAAGTTCAGGCTTGTGTTGCTGTGTCTGTCTCTGTTTTTTATCCAGTTTTTCGTTTTAGTCATTGTTATGGCAGAAGACGGAAAGGTTTCGATACAGAAGTTTGACGGACAGAAGTTCGGTTGGTGGAAGATGCAGATTGAGGCACTACTTTGTCAGAAAGACTTGGATGTAGTGCTTGAGGATGAAAAACCAGAAAAGCTGTCAGAAGCAGATTGGAAGAAGTTAGACAAGAAAGCTAGAGCTTGTATTACTTTGTCGTTGTCTGAAGATGTGGCGTTTAACATCATGAAAGAAACCACAGCACGTGGTATGATGGAGGCGCTATCCAACATGTATGAGAAGCCTTCGGCAGCGAATAAAGTCTATCTTATCCGAGAGCTAGTGACAACAAGAATGAAAGAGGGTGGGTCAGTTACAACTCATATCAATAATCTTAATTCGATCTTGTCCCGCTTAGTGTCAGTTGACATTAAGTTTGATGATGAAGTTCAAGGCCTCTTGTTATTATCCTCTTTGCCCGACAGTTGGTCGCAAACAGTGACTGCAGTTTGTAGTTCGTCTACAAATATTACTTTCGATGGGATTCGAGATCTGATTCTGGGAGAAGAATCAAGACGCAGAAGTTCAGGTGAATCATCAGTCACAGAAGGTAGAGGTAGGGGAAAACAGCGAGGCAGTGGGAGCAGGAAGAGGAGTCAGTCTAAGACTCGTAAGGATATTGAATGTTGGGGTTGTAAAGAGAAAGGACACTTCAGGAATCAGTGTCCGAATGGTAAGAAAGAGGTGAACGTTACAGAAGACGACACAGATGACGGGGTCAGTAGTGATGAGGCTTTGGTTTGTAGTGTTGAGAGTAGCATTGATGCTTGGGTGATGGATTCTGGTGCATCGTTTCATGCCACTCACTGTAGTGAAACGATGAAGAATCTTAAATTTGGGGATTTTGGAAAGGTTCGACTAGCGAATGATGATATTTTAGAGGTTACGGGTATGGGAGACGTTGATTTGATAACTTCAGCCGGTACTTCTTGGACTTTGAAAGACGTGAGGGTTATTCCAAGTTTGAAGAAACGTTTGATATCAGTTGGGCAGTTGGATGACCAAGGGCACGATGTTAAGTTCGGGAATGGGCAGTGGAAAGTAGTCAAAGGGAATCTCGTTGTTGCTCGTGGCAAGAAAATGGGTTCGTTGTATATGGTCGATATGTCATCGAAAGGAGTGGATCAAGTTTTGGTGAAAGACAAAATCGGGTTCACAGAATCTCGTGGGCAGAAGAAGGTTCGTTTTGCAAGTAACAAACCCAGAGCCAAAGTGAAGATTCAGGATGAACGAGATAGGAAGGTTAAATCAGTTGGGGGACATCGTGACAGTGGGAGCACAGGTCGTGTTTCAGTTACAGTTCCAGGTCGACAGTGGATTAAGAAAACCAGTATTCCAGCTGTAAAAGTCTCTCCAATGAATTACTTGCTGAATATGGAGAGTGTTTGTTCTCAGGTTATCTCAGGATCCGGTAGTTCGTTACAGTGGAAGCCGGTAGGGACAGAGAATGGGTCAGGGGCAGTTTCAGCCGTGACTGACGTGTTGGAGCTCCGGGGAGCTTCAACGGGCCTTCAGGTTAATTGATGAGAAGGCGGTGGCAACTAGAAGAAGTTTAATGTTCAGATTACAGAAGTACAATCAGGAGTGCAGACGAGAGTACTCAAGGCCTCCGAGTGGGAGATTGTTGGGTTCGTAGGCCTTGTTGGCCCGGTTTATTATATGAAGTCAAAAGAGGAGACGGGTGTGGGCGGTCAGGCCCAAGCCCGGCCCGGTTTAGATTTCTTGCATAATAATTTACTAACCCTAGTTCAGTCTCTATATAAACAACATTATGTACTTGTAATATTTGGTCACTCAATAAAGATATACCTAGTTGCCACCCGTAGACGTAGGTCAGTTTAGACCGAACCACGTTAAATCCTCGTGTTCGTTTATTGTTTTCGTCTCGTGTTCGGTTTCGTGTGTGAGTTTAATCCTAACACGGAACCCCCATAATTGTACTTCGAATCTAAAACTCTATGTACATTTTGTCGATTAAAGGATCTTCCTTGAACCATCGTAGTAAGATTATTAATGCATGAGGGTATGGTTCCATGAAGATTGTTCATTGACAAGTCTAGGATTTGAAGATTTGCGAGTTGACATAATTGTAAAGGGATGTGTCCAAGGAGTTTGTTTGATGCTAGGCTAAGAACATACAACTCTGGTAAGCTTTCCCCTATCCAAAGAGGAACGTTACCAGTAAACTTATTGGCCCCTAAATCCAAAAATGTTAACCGCGTGCAATTTTTTAATGACATTAACTAAGACCCTCTTTTTTATATTAATATAAAAGTAATATAAAAAAGAGGGTCTTAGTTAAATACATATAATACAGCATTACAATTCCATTTTTGTCTAAATATCATTCAGCAATTTCGACTTCAATCAATGAATGAAAAACAAAACCGCTTACCGAGAAATAAAAAGGAAGGACAAGTTGGTTTGAGGACCCGTTGGTCAAAGGAAAGGGGTCCTGATTCCGGGACGGAGCCGTATGACGTGAGAGTCTCACGTACGGTTCCTTTGAGAAGGGTGTGATACCACCACCTATCAGGCCCGATGAGCGGTCCACGGAGCTGCATCCCTACTCACCTGGTCCATGCACATCGCTCTCTCCAGGAAAGACAATTCTCCAAAGAGGTTGTTGTTGTATAAAGACAACACTTGAAGCTCGGTCAAATGTTCAATAGAGATAGGAAGCCTTCCAGATAGATTGTTATACCCAAGATTAAGAACTTCAAGTCCTGTGAAATGCCACAGACAATCTGGAAGTTTTCCTGTAAATGAATTGCGCGATAGGTCTAGATATCCTAAAGACCCAACGGCAATTTTACATAAAAAGGACAATCCTCCATGGAATTTGTTTCTAGAAAGATCTAAAGACACTAAACTAGATGGAACCTTCGTTATATGGCCATAAAATTTGTTAGAACTCAAATCTATTACTGAAACATCATTAGGATCAAAGTTGGATTGCAAATTTGGTACCTCTCCACTAATGTTGTTGGATGAAAGATTCAAATATGTCAATTGAAAATGCCAGTTGTTCCAAAACTCCACAGGAACATTGTCAAGACTTCTATTACTCGCAATATTAAGGTGGGTAAGATTTTTAATATTTTGAATCCATTTAGGAAAGTGTGGCCCTAGGCTACAGGAGCTCAAATCAATAGATTTTACATAAGAAAGGTTTGACATGTGAGCTGTGTTAATAACTCCTTTGAGTGAGTTGTTTGAAAGATTAATATCACGAAGCTTTGATTTCCCAATGTTTTCTGAGATGCCATCTTTAAGATAGTTAGAAGAAATGTCAAGACTTTGAAGGTTGGGTAGTTCCCACACCTTTTTACTTATTGATCCATTTAACACATTATGATCAAGGGCCAGATATTCCAAAGATGAAAACATTTGGATCTCATCAGATAATGACCCTGTGAACTGGCTGAATGGAGCTTACAAATCTGTTAACGCAACTGATGTGCATTCGGACCAGTTGTTGAGGAAATCAGGTAATTTTATAGGAACAGAGTTGTGAGCAAAATTTAAAGATGTCAAATTGCATAGATTACCAAAGGATATGCCATCTAACATGTTTTTAGAGAGATCAAGCATAGCAAGCTTATTGCTAGTTAATGGCAACAACCAATGATACATGGATGCGTTGAGATTGTTATCGCCTAGATAAAGGGTATTAATAGATGATGAAGAAGAGTTGAGAAATGGAGAAGAATATGGATGCATAACATGTGAGAGGTCACATCCGGATAAACTTAAAATTGATAGTTTTTGAAGATTTATAATCACGTCTACCCATTTATTTGCTTTGGCCAAAGAAGTACCATCCATAGAGAGGTAGTTCAAATTAGACATACGGGACAACCAATATAAGTTTTCAATGGTGCAACTTGTGAGTCCTCGGTGTGAAAGCTCTTGCAAGTTTGTGAGGTTTCCAAGTTCTGGGGGAATGCAAGTTCCGTCTAAATGATAGTTGTAAGAAAGGTCTAGATATGTTAATTTGGTCAAAGAACCAATGGACGCAGGAATGGTTCCGCTAAAAGAGTTATTGGAAAGGCGAAGATCTGTTAATCTGACCAAGGAACCAATGGACGAGGGCATGGTACCACTGAAAGAATTATTAGAAAGATCAAGATAGCTTAACTGACTCATGGAACCAATAAACACGGGAATGGTTCCATTAAAATAATTAAAGGAAAGGTCAAGATAACTCAAGTGACTGAAGTTGAGTGAAGAAGGGTTAATCTTACCTCCAAGACTAGAGTAGTAAAGATCAAGTTGTGTGACATGACCCGTTTGGTTGTTGCATGTAACTCCACTCCAGTTACAACACTCATAGTCTTCTTCCTTTTCAGTTGTCCATGTACTGTGATGGCTATCAGGGTCTTGATCAATGTGAGCTTTGAAATCAAGAAGGGCATCTCTCTCCTTATCGATACACTTATAATGAGCAGCTGCCGGTACGAGTCTGTGGCTAACTGAAGTGGAAGTTGTAGTTTTTATATGTAGCAAGAGAAGTGAGAAAATAAACAAATTAAGATACAGAAACTTTTGGCAAATCTTATTTGTCATTGTATTGTGTCAAAGGCTTTTCTTTTATCTGTAACATCAACACATATGCACCGAATTATATAAACAGAGTTTGAAGAGACAAGCCTCACATACAGTTTGACCCCTAAATTGTATTTATATCCTAAAAAGACCTAGTGTGACCCATATTACACGTCCAATGGCTTGAGTCTAGGCAACTTTTCCTTATTATATTTTTTCTACCTTGTGACATCATTGACCAAAATATAGACAAGAATTGATATATATATATATGGAAAGGTTAACGTATAAATGAAATTAACGTGCTAAACGTGAGAATCAAGTAGAGTAATTATATATACAAGTAGCATAATTATGTAATTAAGTCATAGAGTAATTATCATAGAGTAATTACATAATTACTCTACTTGTATATATAATTACTCTACTTAATTATCACGTTTAGCACGTTAATTTCATTTGTATTTGATCCAAACCCCATATATATAATTGGTTATTATGTGATATAGGCAGCCAAGATGATATTATTCCAAAAAAGATATTAGAATATTAACACAATAAGTGGAACATAAACATCGCCGGGAGAAAAAAATAAGTGGTCTAATAGTTTTGATCTCTTAAGTAATAACTAAATATGTAAAATATATTTTAGCTAAGAAATCCGTTCGTTTTGGCAAACCGGTTCTGGTTGAAACCGATATTGTAAGTGAAAAGGGTCGGTTCGATTTAAAACCAATTGTAACCGGTTCTCAAACGAAGGAGTTCTCAAACTGATATCAAATCACGGTTTAGTTTGAAATCCAGATAGGTTTAATAATCCGTTTTTTAATATGTTTGGTTCATAGAATTTGTTGGAATTATAATTTCAATTTTGTCCTTAATGTGTTTGGTTTCGTTAATGAATCGGTTATCTAACCTCATCTTGTAACCCCGTTGAAAACATCAAATTTCAATAAATATTGGTCCCAACTTATACACCTTCAAAGACTTTCAAAGACTCTTGGAATTATTGGTCCCAACTTACACCAAAGACTTTTGACTTTTGAGTCTTCAAAATTCATCCTTTTCCACCTACTAAAGTTATCACGTGGTCTAAAGAAACCAATTTATTCTTAAAATAATCATTAGCAATATTATGTGATAACCATGACATCCATCATATTCTAAACATTCTACGTATTAGAATTGACCTCTTTACACAACATAATTATTACTAGCAATTAATTGTGAGCCCAAATCAAGAATTTTGTTTAGAAAAAATGTAAATTTAAGCGAATATGTAGAATTATAATTATTTTTCACGCGTCTTCGCACTCCTCTTTCGCCAGCCCAACCGCTGACATCCCCCAATGGCACCTTTGATGGTGATAATGGTTGGGTGGCGATGCGGAGGTGGCGGGGCAGGGGCGTAAATTGGTGTCGTCAATGGTGATGTGACTGGTAGGTGATTGTGGTAGGTGTAGATTTCAATTCTTTGATTGTCATTATGTCACCATAAATCATTACAAATTCAAGTTTCTTTATCAAATTTTCGTTTCTTAAAATTTAAAATACTTAAGGAAATTAAAATTCAAATACAATTCTTTTGGATTCACAATTCCAATTCCTTAAATAAAATATGCGAATTAAACACCTTAGTGTGAACATATCAAATTAAATTAAATGAAACACTTAGTTATGACGAGTAAATGGGACAAAGAAATTGATTTGTCCCAATTTCATGTGATATAAATTAAAAAAGAAACTAATATGCCTAACTAAAACAACATATTAACTGTAAGTTACTTGGTTGTGAAGTGATAAGAAAGAGACTTGGTGTTCTGTGTGACATACATTTGACTCATGCCCCAATCGTTTAGTATTGGCGACAACGGGTGATGATGAGAGACTAGGCGAGTATGTGACATTTACTAGTCGGATCGTTGAAGTGACCGAGTTTTATCTCACCGTACTGTCGTACCTTCGGACGAGCGTTAACAGGCGTGCGCCTCATGTGAGGGTGTTCCCCAGATCGAAGACAAGTATATCCTGATGCAACTAGTAGCCCATTTAAAGGAATCGTTGGTTGTTCGAAAAAGAAAAACAATATATTAATTCAATAAAATAATAGTAAGATATTACAAGATATAATTGCTTGTCTATATAGCATTTGTGCTTGTGTAGTGTGTATACACCACCCTTGACGGTGGGGCCATGCAAGTGGCAAAAACGCATATAATCCATATTGGGTTGGCGTCTCCACTACTTTAAGCGTCTGACTTTAAAAAACTTCAAAGTGGCTTTGTTGAGCCATTTTTGCAATCGGGTTCTTATTTTAAAGCTTTTATATCCTCATGGAATTCCACCAGCTAAAAAAACCCACTAATTAGTAAATGCACTAAAGTATTATCATTTGAACCCGTTATACGAGATTTGTCAAATAATAAAAAATTAATAAGGTCTATTACTTGAAAGAAATGAATAAAATTATAGTACAAATAATTAGTATACAATATCAAATTTATAAATTTGAGAAAATTTGTTTACATACAACGTTTGTCAAATTTAGTAAGATCTGTTTTTCTAAAACGACTCATTTTTATAGAAAAGAGACATTGATCAACCAGAGAAAATTCATCTAAAGTGCGATCCTTAAATCTTCTTGCTATAAAGGTATATAATTTTGACATGACCTGTTCTAATCCGTTACACAACTCGCCCACCCCAACCACTATACCACCCTAATCATATTACAAAGTCTAAACCAATAGTTGTTGAGTTTATAGTGCTAAAAACCTTGAAAATAATTAAATGAATAAAAAGAGGGAAGAAAGTCTACAAACAGAGGATTATTGTTAGCAAAAAGCTGCAGGATTTTGCAATTTTGACCATTTGTTGCAAACCATCTTTTATAGCATGGTCAAACTAGATGATGTTTGACTCGAATCGAGTTCACAAATCATAAACTTTTAAATAAATGGGTCCGGTTAACATGCAACATAGCTCTACTTGTGAGACATGTCTCAATGCTTTTGTAACTAACACATGCCAAAATACCCAAAATGTATAGAAAGAAAAAATGAATCCTCAAGTACTTCTCAGAATCAGAACACGTTGGCGCAATGTAAGACAATTAAGACGATGAATAAGCTTGGCTCGATGAAATGTCTGAGCAAAAATTGTTAAGCTCGGGGGCTGAATTGAATCATAATTTACACTGTTTATATAACAAATGGCCTTGTTTTAAGAATTAAAATGTTTTCGATTGCTAAACCGTGAATCGAGGGTTACATTAATGCAAGCTAGAGCATATCCATTATGTTTATCCCATTCAACAGACTCATGTTCTGAAACCGAGATGTTATCTGATTTTTAGGATAGTAACACGTGCAACACTTGAAAAATGATGTGAAGTCTTTGTTGTTGATCTATTTTTTTTTCTGAATTTTGGTGCAGAGAAATGACCACAATGGTGAGTGGAAACTTTATTTAAAAAGGGGACTCAAAGCCCCATCCAAATACAAGGCAAACATTACATCTTTCATAGCTACTACACTTGTATCCTCAAATGCTAACACGAATAAGTAGTTCAAAGCAACTTAAGTACTAGAGACAACACACAACTAATTGCCTACAAACCTTTTCAATTTTGAAATGAAAACCATCACCTCTACGTAAACCATGTTTTGCAAGCTATCCTGAAAATGAAAGAAAGCATTTCTCGCACGGTGGTTGAGAAGTAAAGTGCCGCACACAATACAAAATCCGATTGGGAAACCAGTGTGCGCCTATATAAAACCATCTCCAAAGTTCATATATATCTTTCTTGTCATCCTCACTTTCACCTACTACCACAAGTGGTACTTCTGATTGTTTATCACCAGGACAATACCTGGTCAAGGGAAGTCCACATAGTCGAGCATTTCCTGCGTATCTTGAAGGTTCAAAGGATTGGAGTTGAGTGCCAGATGGAATTCTTCCCAACAAGTTATTATATGACACGTCCAGATAATCTAATGAATTCATCTCGGATATGCTTGATGGTATCTCCCCTGAAAGATTGTTTCTTGATAAATCCAAAGCCAGATTGTTTCTCATGCTACCAATATTCCTTGGAATTTTCCCAAGTATAGCATTGTTTGACAAGTTCAATGCAAG
Organism: Bidens hawaiensis; assembly: GCF_021521415.1. Lineage (NCBI taxonomy): Eukaryota > Viridiplantae > Streptophyta > Magnoliopsida > Asterales > Asteraceae > Bidens > Bidens hawaiensis. The sequence continues at coordinate 290,255 of NW_027494110.1, read as the reverse complement.
CAATCCATGGAGCTCGGTTAACTCATAAGGGATTTGTCCTATCAGATTGTTGCTTGATAGATCAATGCCCTTAAAAAGCCCTAGATTTGTGCTGAATTCACATGCATATCCTTGCCAATGGATCATTTTGTGGTCAGCATAAATGGATTGGGGGTTAGTAATCTGGGAACCACTTGAAGTACCATCCGAAATTACATGTACATTTTGTTGATGTAAGAACCCATCTTGAATCATGGTAGTAAGATAATTCGCCATGGTAGTCAGATTATTCATGCATGAGGGTATGGTTCAATAAAGATTGTTCAGTGACAAGTCTAGGATTTGAAGGTTTGCAAGTTGACATAATTGTAAAGGGATGGGTCCGCGAAGTTTATTTGACGTTAGGCTAAGAAATACAACCTTGATAAGCTTTCCCCTATCCAAAGAGGCACATTACCAGTAAACTTGTTGGCCCCTAAATCCAAAAATGTTAACTTCGTACAATTTTTTAACGACAAAGGCAATTCTCCGAAGAAGTTATTGTTGTATAAAGACAACACCTCAAGTTCAATCAAAGAAGCAAAAGAGGGAGGAAGCCTTCCAGACAAATTGTTGTATCCGAGATTAAGAACTCCAAGTTCTTTGAAATGCCACAAGCAGTTGGGAAGTTTTCCAGTAAATGAGTTATGCGAGAGGTCTAGATATGTTAAAACCCCATTGGAAATTTTGCATAAAAAGGATATTCCACCATTGAATTGGTTTCTAGATAGATCTAAGTATGCTGAAGTATATGGAACGCTCGGTTTAAGGCCATAAAAGTTGTTCAAACTCAAATCTATTTTTGAGGAAAAGTTAGGTCAAAGCTGGGTAGTAAATCTGGTACTTCCCCACTGATGTTGTTGGTTGAGAGATTCAAATATGTTAATTGGGAAGACCAAATCTTCCAAAACTCCACAGGGATTGTGTCAAAAATTTTATTGGTGGCAATCTTAAGTTCGGTAAGATTTTTAAAATTTTGAATCCAATTAGGGAAGCGAGGCCCTAGGTTGCAGGAGCTCAAATCTATAGATACTACATAAGAAAGGTTTGACAGGTGAGCTTCGGAAGTAACTCCTTTAAGTGAGTTGTTTGAAAGATTAATATAATGAATCTTAGATTTGCTAGTGTTTTCAAAGATGTTATCTCCAAAAAAGTTGGAAGAAATGTCAAGAGTTTCAAGCTTGGGTAGTTCCCACACCTTATAACTTATTGATCCATTTAACTCATTATGATCAAGGGCTAGATAATCCAGAGAGGGAAACATTTGGACCTCATCAGGTAATGACCCCGTGAACTTGTTGTATGACGCATACAATGATTGTAACTCAACTGATATACATCGAGACCAGTTGTTCAGGAAATCATGAAATTTGACAGTGGCAGAGTTGTAACTAAAATCTAAATATTTCACACTACAAAGATAACCCAAAGATTTGCCATTGCCATCTAACATGTTTTTAGACAGAGAAAGATCACGAAGTTTATTGCTGGTTAATGGCAACAACCAATGATACATGGATGAGTTGAGATTGTTCTCGTCGAGATGAAGGCCAACAATAGATGAAGAAGATGATGAGTTGACAAATGAGGAAGAATATGGATGCGTAACCCGCGAGAGATCACATCTAGATAAATATAATTGTGATAGTTTTTTAAGACCTACAATCACATTAACCCAATTATTTGCTTTGGCAAGTGAAGTACCTTCCATGTCGAGTTCATTCAATTCCGACATAGGGTACAACCAATCTATGGGTTTCAATAGTACAACTTGTGAGCTCTCCAAGTGAAAGCGCCTGCAAGTTCGTGAGGTTTCCAAGTTCCGAGGGAATGCATGTACCATTTAAAAGATGGTTTTCAGAAAGGTCAAGATATGTTAATTTCGTCAAAGAACCAATGGATGCGGGAATTGCCCCACTAAAATAGTTAAAGGAAAGATCAAGATCGCTTAACTGAGTCACGGAACTGATAAATATGGGAATGGTCCCACTAAAAGAATTCCCAAAAAGGTTAAGATAACTTAAGTCGGCCAAAGCAGGGCTAATCTTACCTCCAAGACTATCTTTCATTGAATGGTTGGGCAGATAAAGCTCCATGACATGACCTGTATGGTTGTTGCATGTAACTCCATTCCATTTACAACACTCACCGTCCTCTTCGTTTTTAGACGTCCATGTACTGAGAAGGTCTAAGGGGTCTTGAACATGAGCTTTGAAATTAAGAAGAGCATCTCTTTCCTTATCGATACACTTATAATGAGTAGTTGCCGCTATGAGTGTGTGGCTCGCGGAAGTGGAAGTGGAAGTTGTAATTTGTAACCTTAGAAAGAGAACTGAGAAAATAAACAAAATAAGATGTAGAAATGTGTGGAAAAACTTAATTGCCATTGTGTTGTATGAAAGTGTGATATTTTCTCTTTTATCTATATTATCAACATATATACCCTGATTTATATAAACGCTATGTTTGAACTATAAATGCCAAAAACTGAAGTTCAGTTAGGCAATTAATTTATTTTATTTTTAGTTTCTTTTGTATAAAGTGGAAACATCAAGTTTTGTCTGTTATTTGTATAAATTCTTTATACCAAATTACACGTCAAAGACTTGACTTTTGCCAACTTGTACTTATCAGATTTTTCCGCTGTGTTGACAAGTATAAAAGTATGTAATAATGCCAGTCTAAAGAAGCCACTTTATTAATTAATTTTCCAACTTGTGACACGTTCAAAGACTTGATTATGTTGTATGTGGTGTTGGGTTGTATCGAAACTTGGCATCCTTGTATAAATGTAGTGTTTTTGATGTGATTGATATGTTGATAAAATATATGTGACTTTTTTTTATTAAAGTGTTATTTTCTCTTTCCTTTTATCTTATATATATAAGGATCCAATACAATAATCCTTAATCGTACATTACGTATGCGACTCGCATCCCCGTCGATTTCAAATAACACGCGGTGGCAATATTGTAATATTCATCAAATCCTTGCTCCCATCAATTTCGTCCACCTTCAACATGTCCGTTCAGCAATCCGTCACCATCCAACGATCCTGTCCACCATCCATCATCCAATGATTCCGTCCACCGTACACCATCTTCCTCCGTCACGACCTGTTGATAAAATTAACCAATTGAAATTGAAATTATTGAACTAATTGACCAATTAAACTTTGAAATTGGTACAATTAATCATCAATTTGAAGTTTCAATTGATCGATTTTGAGTTTTGAGTGATGGGTTTTAACTGAACGTTAAAATTTTTAAGCACCATTTGCAGAAACCCAGTTGCAGACGTTCCATATTTTGTTCATATGATCGAATCAATGCTCAAATTAACGGTCGATTGACGATTGTTTGATGATTATGAGATTATATGAAGTGATTTCAGTGTTCAATTTAATGTTTATAGGTGTTTAATTTTTTTTTTTTGTTAGTTTTAGAAGTTCTGAACACCTAGAACTTCTTAGAACTTCTAAAATTTATCAGAACTTCTAAACTTTTTTTAACACCCAGAACTTCTTAGAACTTCTAAACTTTATTAGAACTTCTAAACTTTTTTTAACAACCTGAACTTCTTAGAACGTATTAGAACGTTTAAAGATGTTCATTGAACGTATTAGAACTTTTAAAGTATTAGAACTTTTAAAGTTGCTCTTTTTTGAACACCCAGAACTTCATTGAACGTATTAGAACTTTTAAAGTTGCTCTTTTTTTGTCAGAACGTTTAAAGCTCTCCAGTTTTGTTTCAGAACGTTTAAACATAATATTTTGAACCCTAATCAGAGCTCGATTGAGTGCGTTATTTCTGCAATTCCATAATCGATTGATGATTCTAAAGCCTCTTACACATCAATTCGATTGATAAAATCATCAAATTTGGTGTTTATTTTGGTTAGAACGTTTAAACTTTGGGCAGAACGTTTAAACATGAACCCTAATCATAGCTCAATTAAGTGTGTTAATTCGTATTTTCATAATCGATTGATGATTCTAAAGCCACTTACACATCAATTCGATTGATTAAATCATCAATTTTTGATCAATTTGAAGATTTTTAATGTTCACGGACGTTCTATTTCAATTTTGGTTTTTGACTTTAGAGATTTCATACTTTAAGCTGTGATTAGAGTTTAGAAATTAGATTAGATTGAGCAACAAGTTCCGAATTTGGATCAGAGTTGATTTGTAATCGACGAATTTTGATCGCGAACTACTGTTGGGTTATTTACGAAATTGCCACCCGCGCGTTTTTTTAATCAAACGCTCTGGAATGTCGCGTACCTAATGTATGATAAGTCATTATTGTACGTTAACTCACCCCTATATATATATATAGGGGATGGATCATGCGAGAAGTTAAGTCATAGTGAGAAGTGCGAGAAATTGATCTGAACCATTGATTATGTATGATCAATGGTATATAATAAATATGGCAATTCTGTAATTACTATGACATTATTATAAGAGGTTTTTAAATGAAAAGGGTAGAGTTGAAATTTATGTGTGTGTATAATCCAATTAAATGAGTTTAACGTTCTTAACCCTTAAGCCACATTGCCACAATGCAGTTTCCTCTTTTCAAGCTTTTCATTTTAATGAAATTGATTTTATATTTAGACAAGAATATAACTAAATACTCCTACATTTTATTAAATTGTTTTTCCAATGACTAATTATATTTTACGGTTAATTTTGTTTTCAACTTTATATATATATCTTGTGAAATATATGTATTTGGAATGATCCTACATTGAAATACAATGTCTACACCACAACATTTTTCATTCATTTTATGTCTGTTCCATGATGAGTTCGGTCTACACCTATATACTGTTATATTTTATATTCCCTACACAACATAAACAGTGTTTACACTAAACAAAACTATTATTGTAGGTTAAAAACAATTGATATCTTATTTATGTATGGTGACTATTATGTTGTGTAGGACATATATAAGTGATGTAGGTTAATTTGTTTATGTTGCGTATGAAACTTATGAGTTATGTATAGTATAATATTTTTATTGTGTATGCTATAATCTGTTCATGTATTGTGTTGTATGATTTTATTATTGTGTATGGTATGTTTATGTTGTGTAACAAACTTGATAATTGTGTATGGTATATTTGTGTTGTGTAGAGAACTTTATTATTGTGTATGGTATGTTTATGTATTGTGTAAGGAAATATTATATGTTTTTTATTGTGTATGGTACATTTACGTTGTGTAGGAAACTTGACAATTGTGTATGGTATGATTATGTTGTGTAGGAAACTTGACTATTGTGTATGATATGATTATGTTGTGTAGCGAACTTGTTTATTATGTATAATATGATTATTTTGTGTAGGGGACTTGATTATTGTGTTGGAATGTAGACATCTCAGTATTTTGTGTAAATTTCATGCTACGTTGTGTAGGATATCAAGTTTTTTATGTGTGCATGCATTATTTGTTAGGTATATTGCTGTTGTCTAGAATTTCTTGTTTATACGTAGGTTGTAAAATATCATGTTATGCAGTCACTGTGTACTTTTTGTGTGGAATTTCATTTTTTGATTTTTTGATATTAAATAATAAAAAGTTAATCTTAATATTTACTTTTGTTGTTTGGTTTTTCTTTTAAACTAAATGAAAGTCATGTGGTGTTTAAAAATTTAATAAACCGAAGAGACTTGGCTTTGGTAAAAGAAAATATTAAATGCATAATGAATAGAGATGATACTTAAATGATATTATAAACATTGATATATGTTTTGATTATGCCTACATAGAATCGGGTTGTATTTCAATCATAGTGAGAAAAACCAAAAACATATAAAATTTGCTTAACATGATCGAATAGACACTGTCACAAAATAAATGTATATGTTTATTTGGTGCTACCCTTTAATCAGAATAACATAATGAATTTGGCATTTTAATTTCATTTTATTTAAATTTATTGATAGGATGAACAAATTAAGCTCAGGAAATTAGGAAAAATGGATTTAGGTAGACGATGAACTAAAATCAATTAACGATAAATAAAAAGTAAACTAAATTAACAAATGGTCATTTGTAACTCCTGTTATATTTATTAGTTATCAATTAAGAGTATCTGAATAATTTACTAACATACCCTCGTGTTTAAATAAATAAAAAATTAAAAGAAAAATTGTGGTTGGTTAAAATCTCTTCTCGCACTTCTTGCTATAAGTATCTCTTTTCATTTGAACCTAATTATATATATATATATATATATATATATATATATATATATCAACATATGTAATGTTTATATTCTCATGTCAACTCGAAATGGTTTTTTTTTTTTTTTTACTAAAGGTTATCCAAGTAGTCTTGAATCCTTTACAGATCTGTTGTTGTAGTCATTGTACTAATTAGATTATTCCACCTTCTGGCATTTTAGTCAAATGGATATCAAACCGGCATTACGTATTGAAGCTGGGCCGGTTTCATAATCAGTTTCGATACGAGTTATATACATATCTTTACGAGGCCAATGATATTTGGCTTTGCACGCAAACAAGCAGGAAAAGCTCTAGATGACGCGCCATATCAGTTTTTGTTAGATCAGTTAATATTTAATCAAGTGTTTAATTATTATTATTATTATTATTATTTATAACATTTTCTTTTGGGGCCAATTGTAAACCTTAATTCTCTTGTAGGGCCAGTTGATTTATGTAAATAAGAAATTAATATAATAGGTTACAGAAGAGTGGAATTTGATATGAGCCGTCCGATAAGATCTAAGATCGAATATTGGTCGTTTGATAAGAATGGATTAAAAAGCGGTTGCTTTTCCTCACATGTAACTACCACACTACACATTTTTTCCTCACATGTAATTACCCCACTACACATTTTTTCTCACATGTAACTACCCCACTATACAATTTTCCTCACATGTAACCACCTCACTACACCTATTTATATGGGTAACCACCCACCACTAGATATATTTATATAAACTTTAAAGCATTCTTTATGCATACATCAACAATTGCACACAAGATGGAAGAAAACCAAAGTGATAAATATGTCCAAGTAAGATGCAATACATACGTAAGTTGCTTTTGTCTTACCTTCATCATTTAATCATATTATATGTAGATGATTATGTTGTATTTTTAGTTGCAATGATAATGTACCCTTAATGTTTTCTTTTGTTGCTTTGTAGTCTTGCTTATTTTTAGACACGATGTGAGGGTGTTGAAGTTGTGTCATTTGGACCCTACAGTCCGTACAAATCATAATTTTCTCGTGAGGTCAACGACTAGGTTGTTTGCATGAGGTTCTTCTATTTAACTTTTAATGTATTTATGTCTTATTGAGTTTATGAACTTCCAACAAACAAATTATTTATGTTTTGTAGATCCGTGGTATAGAGAAGAAAAGAAAAGGAACCGGAGCCTTGCTAGAATGGAAATGGAAAGAATTGTCGAATCAGCAGTTTAACGGGTGTAATTATTAGTGCTATATAAATAGATTTGTGATAGTCGAGTTGCTAGAATTTGGTTTTGTTTCTCAATGCAAGTTTTAATCACATGTTTTTGTAATTTGTAATGTAACCGAATTGAATAGTGGTTGTGTTAGTGGAGAGTTACTAGATATTTTAGCTTTTTATTATTTAGATACATTCGGCCCATTTTCTAACTTAGTTTTTCGTTTACTTATATACACACACACACACATTGATCAAACTTCCAATTTGCTAGGAATTTGGTTAACAATATATGAAACGCCAATTAACTCCATTGTCCTATTAACTATGCTAACTAATACTGTATATGTAGAGTTAACTTTTCTGGATTTTAAAGTAATTCACTAATCACAAGTTATTATTTGCATTGATTTTATGTAAGCATGCATACCAAGTGACGGTTATAGATATATATACTCAACATTCAAAGTAATAAATCTTTCTATTATCCTAACACCCACTAACCACATTTTACATATAACCCATGATCTCCCACAAAATGGGAGTTGTAGTTTATGAGAGGGAACATATTTTTTAACAACATTTTTAAAAATGTATACCACTTTATAACTGCTATATTTTCATTTATATTATACGTATATATTATATGGTAAACTATTCAAGTAAATATACTTTCACACACAAATAGAAAATCATGGGAGATAGCTTAATCTCAAGAGATTTTCTTCATGTCAATGTAAATGTATGAATGTTTCATTTTCCCTTATATTTTCTATACTACCATTCTTATTAAGAGATATCAGTATTTTTAATTATATGACATATTGTGCCGAAAGTTATGCCAACTACTAATAAAACATAGGTTTTTTGCATTTCTTACATTATCCTAAATTCGTTACTACAAACTTTTATTTGTAATTCTAATAAATCATAGCTAAGGGTTATAAATTTCGTACTTACAACTTAAATGGTGAACTTAAATAGAAGTTGAGTATGAGAAAACACCACCTTCTCCTAGTGACTCCAAGGTATTTATAACTTAAGTCAATTTCAATCAAATTAATTGTTTATTAATTTAAAATATACTAATCTTATTACATTTGTTAATATCATGTAATAGTAATAGTGACAATGTTAAGATTATTGACTTCAGTCCACACTTTAGTCCGTACAAATCTCAACTTCAACGTGAATTCAACGAAGAGGTACGTTCGTATTTTTGTCTAAAACTTAATGTTCTTCATTAGACTAACTTAATTTTTAATAGGATCGTGAACTTGAAAAACAAAGCAAAAAGGGAAGAGCACTTATTCATTGGAAATGAGATGAGGTAATTGTTGTTTCGAGTTCCGAGGATGAAAACCGACACGAGGTAATTGAAGTTTCTAGCGATGACGAGGAGAATGAAAAGGTGATACAGGAGACACATATTCAAGTTCTCCGCCAAATTCCAAGATTCAAAGAATTAGGATCCTGAGTTGCAACAGGGTTATTCGATTTTGACTGGTTTTTATAATAAGATTCGTAGAACGCATGCATGTTTTGATTAAGTCTATGTTATGCTTTTTAAGTTTGTTATTTCAATCTATGTTACGGTTTTTAAGTTTGTTATTTCAAGTTTTTATCTAAATGAGTGTTACAATTGTTTTGATATATATATATATATACCTATATAGGAGATGGATCTTGCGAGAAGTGATATTTACAAGTAGTTAAATGACTATGTTAATTTCGTGTCATATATTAATGTAAAATATATTTATGAGTATTTAAATGAATCTCTTAATCTGAAACATAGCTTGAAAAACCGTCACATGTGTTATTGGCTTAATGTTAGTATCACATTACTGCGTTGATATTCTCTCGTCCACCAGACAGGTAGACGGCTAGTTGTATATGATGAGAAAAGTTGTAACGGCCAACTACCCGATATGACAAAATAGCCCAAAGAAATCGATGATGGTAATAGTAGACATTTTGAACCTTATACGGTAGAATATTTATAATTTAATTCTTGATAAATTAATAATCTTGACAAAATTAAAAATTTGTTCAGTCCCAACTTGGGACCGGTACAAAATTGAACCCCAATCTTGAAACCGGTATAAAATTGAACAATCGATAAATTAATAAAATAATTTTTTTTAAATCCCAATGAAATATATTGGTCACAGGAAAACTATAAATTAATAATTACAAAATATTGTAAAATTCTAGGATTGTCTAGTAAAAAATGATTATTGTCACTTGTTTTTTTTTTATACTTCAAATATATATTTAGTTCATCTTTAAATCTTCTCATTGTGTTTAAGAGTTGAGACATTGTATTTCGTATTGCAACAAAAAGTTGTGAAGAGTTGTTACCGCTTGCAATGCTTCTTTTCGAGTGACTGGTTCCAAAGGTACTCAATCATCATCAACTGGATTTTGAAGATCCTTGTTTCTGTTTTATTCAACTAGGTAAAGTAAGTGAACTGACATGGAATTTTTGAAGGTCAATGCATTAATTTGAGAGTTGCTCATGAATATAAGCCAACTCTTTAATTTGATAATTTTATTAATTTATTTATATAATAATATCTCATTAAATTAATAAAATATTATGATTCCAACATTATCAATTTATAGAGGTTTTATAGACTACTGTACTCTTGTAAGGTCGTCTAATTATGACAAGTATACCCTGATATTACTAAAGGGAATTGTCCTAATTTCCAGATCAGAGTTGACTCGCAAGTCTAGGCAATTTGTATTTATTAGTTGATTTTTTTTTCATGTGATATGTATTAGAAAATCGAACCAATGGGCCCAAAGGAAAGCAATTTGTACTTGTTATATATATATATATTTTTTTTTACCTTTTCTTTATTTTATACAAACACATCATCGTACTCAGTATATCCCACCAATAGCAAAGCTATGGTAGGGTCTGAGGAGGGTAAGATTTAGGCAGCCTTACCTCTACCCCATAGGGATAGAGAGGCTGCTTCCGGTGAGACCCCCGGCTCGATAGTAGTTTTGCATCAAGCCTTGGACATAAGGCACGTAGCACTCAATCATCGGGATACCGGCTGATCGGTGCATGTACCCTTATCTTTCAGCTATCAACGCCACTACATGATGCCTGATTAACCGTCCGTCACTTTTAACGTTATTTTCACGAGATTAGTAAAATAACGTCAAAATTAGTGCAATTTCACTTTTGCCCACCCGAGGGTTCACACATATATACATCATATGTGCGCACCGCAAGCAGGGCTATTTATTTTATACAAACACAAACAGCGTAAACTATTTATAAAAGAAAAAAAATAACATATTAGTATATTAAGTACTTCAGTCTTTCTTGTACAGCATATTACTAACGGCTATGGTTATATATATAGAGCATATGTACACCGGCCTGGACGGTGGGTGCATGCAGATGGCAAACACGCGTATAGATTTACAGAATGTACTTCGGGTTCTTTAAACCACAAATTAATTGTAACAAAGTATTATGGAGTGGTTGGGTAATGCCCTAACGGCTCATACTAGTTTCAGGTGATTACTACGGGTCTAAGCAGTTTGGATCAAACGGGTCAAATGGTTTTGTGTGAAAGTTGCAACCTTTTTATATAGGCCCAACCGGTTCGGGTCCGATTGGCCAATCTTTCTCCAAATGTGATAAATAAAAAATTAATTTCTTAAATAAATTTATAACAACTATACATAGAAGATAATATGGTCTTTAAACTGTACTGTATCTGCAACACTTCAAGAAAATAATAACATGTATATTCAAATTGATTTGATGGCTCCCTTTCAAATTATTTTGATTTGTTGTTTGTGTTTTGAGATCGAATTGCCTTTTGTAACTTGCATATGAGACTTGAACCAGCTACAAGCAGCATCCTAGCCTATCTTCTTATATAAATACGCATATTAGAAGATATAAAACTGAAAAATAAAAATGATATAAAACTGAAAAAAAAAACGTAAATGAATCATTTAACAGTGGCACTTCATAAATCATTCATTATAGACTATAGAGATATGAAGATATTTGTCTAACAAACAAGACCATATTTCTTCCATTATCACCAATACATGAACATAATATTCATGGCAATAAGTAACATGCAACACACACATGCACTTACCTTGTTTTGACCAAAATCTTTTTATACCTTAGATTATATTACTTGACACAAGGCAAGGAAATGGCCACCCATGGTGTTGGTGGCAACTTTATTCGCAAAACACAATCCAAATACAGGACACACATTACATCTTCCGTAGCTACTACACTTGCATCCTTACATACTAACACAAATAAGTAACACAAAACAACTTAAATACCAGAGACAACAAGCAACTATTCACAAGAAAACCTTTCCAATTTTGCAATGAACACCACCACCTCTACATACACCTTGTCATGCAAGCTTTCCAGAAACTGAAAAAAAACTAGTCTTGCACGCCGGTTGAGAAGTAAAGTGCCACATACTATCCAAAATCCGATGGGGAAACCAGTGGCGCCACCTATATAAAACCATTTTTTAAGGTCATCTATCCCTTTCTCGTCATCCTCACTTACCACGGGTGGTACTTCTGAGCATGCATCTCCAGGACAACATCTGGTCAAGGGAAGTCCACATAGTTGTGCATTTCCTTTGTATTTTGAAGGTTCAAAGGACTGGAGTTGAGTGCTAGATGGAATTCTCCCTGACAAGTTATTTTATGACACGTCAAGATAACATAATAAATTCATCTGGGTCATGCTTGACGGTATGTCTCCTGAAAGATTGTTTCTTGATAAATCCAACGCTAGAAGGTTTCTCATTTCAGCAATGTTCCATGGAATTTTCCCATCTAGAGCATTGTTTGACAAGTTCAGTGCATGCAATCCACATAGGTGAGTTATCTCGTGAGGAATTTCTCCTGTTAAACTGTTTTGTGATAGATCGATGTTCTTCAAAAATCTTAGATTAGTGCTAAATTCACGTAAGTTTCCTTGCCAGTGGATCATTGCACGGTCAAGATAAAAATTCTCTTCACTACGTGACCCTGGCTGCTTCAAAACTCTATGTACATTTTGTTGTTGGAAGAATACCTCTTGAGCCATGGAACTAAAATTATTCACGCACGAGGGTATGGTACCATAAAGATTGTTCATCGACAAGTCTAAGATATTAAGGTTTGCAAGTTTACATAATTGTAAAGGGATAGGCCCTAGGAATTTGTTTGATGTTAGGCTAAGAACATACAATCTTGATAAGTTTTCCCCTATCCAATGAGGCACGCTACCGGTAAACTTGTTGGACCCTAAATCTAAAAATGTTAGCATGGTGCAACTTTTTAATTACAAAGGCAATTCTCCGGAGAAGTTGTTGTTGTATAAAGACAACACCTCAAGTCCAGTTAAAAATTCAACAGAGGCAGGAAGCATTCCAGACAAATTGTTGTATCCTAGGTTAAGAACTTCAAGTTCTTTCAGAAACGACAAACAGTCTGGAATTTTTCCGATAAATGAGTTATGTGAGAGGTCTAGATATCTTAAAAGCCCAGTAGGAATTTGGCATAAAAAGGACAATCCTCCATGGAATTTGTTTCTGGAAAGATCTAAGTGAGTACAAATAGGTGGAACATTCAATATTTGACCAGAAAAGTTGTTAGAACTCAAATCTATTTGTGAGAAAAAATGAGGGTGAAAGCCGGATAGTAAATCTGTTACTTCTCCGTTCATGTGGTTGGTTGATAGATTCAAATAAGTTAATTGAGAAGGCCAATTTTTCCAAAATTCCTCAGGAATTGTGTCTGAAATTCTATTATTGGCAATATCAATATTAGTAAGATTTTTAAAATTTAGAATCCATTTAGGGAAGCGGGGCCCTAGGTTGCAGGAGCTCAAACCAATTTGATTTACATAAGAAAAGTTTGGCATGTGGGCCTCAGAGAATACTCCTATGATTGAGTTGTTTGAAATATCAATACTATTAAGCTTTGATTTCATAATGTTTTCAGAGATGGCAACTCTAAGATAGTTGGAAGAAATGCCCAGACTTTGAAGCTTGGGTAGCTCCCACACCTTTTCACTTATTGGTCCATTTAACTCATTATGATCAAGGTATAGATCTTCCAGAGAGGTAAACATTTGGATCTCATCGGATAATGACCCTGTGATCCGGCTGTAAGAAGCATACAAATTTTGTAATGCAACTGATGTGCATCCAGACCAGTTGTTGAAGAAATCACGTAAGTTTACAGCAACAGAGTTGTGAGCAAAATCTAAAGATGTCAAACTACAGAGATTACCAAAGGATTTTCCATCTAACATGTTTTTAGAGATATCAAGCTTACGGAGATTATTGCTAGTTAATGGCAGCAGCCATTGATACATAGATGAGTTAAGATTGTTATCGTCGAGATAAAGTGTATCAATAGATGATGAAGAGTTGAGAAATGAAGAAGAATATGGATGCATAACCTGTGAGAGGTTACATCCTGATAAACTTAAAAATGATAGTTTTTGAAGACCTCGAATCATATTTACCCACTTATCTACTTTGCCCAGAGAAATACCATCCATAACGAGGATGCTCAAATCAGACATACGAGACAACCATTCTACGTTTTCAACTATACAACTTGTAAGGCCTTCAAGTGAAAGGTATTGCAAGTTTGTGTGGTTTCCAACTTCGGGGGAATGCATGTTCCATTTAAAAAATAGTTGTAAGAAAGGTCAAGATGTGTTAATCTGGTCAACGAACCAATGGACACAGGAATGGTTCCGCTAAAATAGTTATTGGAAAGATCGAGATCTGTTAATTTGGTCAAGGAACCGATGGACGAGGGGATGGTTCCGCTAAAAGAATTATAAGAAAGGTCAAGATCTTTTAATCTGATCAAGGAACCAATGGACGAGGGGATGGTTCCGCTAAACGAATTAAAAGAAAGGTCAAGATTTGTTAATCTGGTCAAGGAGCCAATGGACGAGGGGATGGTGTCACTAAAAAAATTCAAACCAAGGTTAAGATAACTCAAGTAGCTTAAGTTGGCCAAAGATGGGCTAATCTTACCTTTAAGACTATAGTCAAGAAGATCAAGCTCTGTGACATGACCCGTTTGGTTGTTGCATGTAACTCCAGTCCAGTTACAGCACTCATAGTCTTCTTTCTTTTCAGTTGTCCATGTACTGAGCCAACTACTAGGGTCTTGAATGTGAGCTTTGAAATCAAGAAGAGCATCTCTCTCCTTTTCAATACACTTATAATGTGTAGATGCTGGTACGAGTCGGTGGTTAACGGAAGTGGAAGTTGCGGTTTTTAACCATAGTAAGAGAATTGATAAAGTATACAAAACAAGATGCAAAATTTTATGGCACATTTTATTTGCCACTGTGTTGTATCAAAGTGTGATCTTATTTGTCATTGTCATATGTGTGCAGATTTATATAAGCTAAACTCTAGTGTGAATTAGACACGCCTCAGATTTAATATATATATTAAAAAGTAAAAAGAAAACTAAAGTTCAGTTTTTTAATTTTTGTTTGATTCATGGTGGATGTTGAGGATCGGCGGTTGAACATAGATTTTTGTCCAACACCATCGTTTTTTTTATCCAACATAAATTGTATTTTAATCATATGTACAAAGATATATTGTGACCCGATTGAAAACTCAATTCCTGATCGATAATCAAACAGCAACTAAACGACTAACTTTCTTTTATATTAATCAGGTAATATAACTCAAAAAACCGATTAATTAAAAAAAAACATCTACTTTGATCAATTATGTGTATCAATTGCTTGTTCCAAATTACACGTATAAAGACTTGGAGGCGATCTCTTATTAGATTTTTTCCACCCTGTGGCATGCACTTTTTTAGTAGGTCATATGTGATAAAGGCAGTCTAAAGAAGGTAATCCATTCATTAAAATAATAATTGGTTATAACGTGATATAGACGGCCTATACTGTGTATAATTCTAAAAGTATATAAGTATATTACAACTGATCTATTAACAAAATATTTAAAACATAAATGTAATATATACTTCCCTAATGGAAACTGTAAGCCAAGTTAAGATACAATTTTTAACTTAATATATAGCATGATCGATAATTAAAAATCGTTGAGTGATTATTAAATACATAAACTATATTTTAGTTAAGAAATCAGTTGGAGGAGCACAAATCGGTTTATGGCCCAAATTAGTGTGGTTTTGCATAAACCAGTTCGTGTTGATACCGGTTGTCAAGTAAGAATTTGATTGGTTAAGTTTAAAACCGGTTGGCTGTGACCGATTCCATACTGGTTTTGACGCTGGAGTTCTCAAACCATTGTCAAGCCCACGCTTCATACCAATTCACTACCGCACTAAATACCTCTATTTTATTGTTCGACAAAAACCTTATATACTTATCGCACATCTGTTTTTCCTTATATTGTGTAGTAAATCAGTAACTATTGGGGTCTAAGGTAAACCTTAATATATAATAATATTTGCCCCAATTACACGTCCAAAGACTTAAAAGAGTCTTGGTAAGTTTTAGTTATATTTTTTTCCATCTTTTGACATTTTTGTCCTAAAAATATGAGACAACTTTTTGGTGATGTTAAGTTGAAGGAAGTGGGTGCTTTAAACTTTAATCATTCTTCAAATTTTTTTCTTTTGACCTTTTGCACTTCTGGAAACAATGTTCTTTAGGTGACGTTACACATTAAATCCATATTTAATCAGAAATCGACTTCCACAATATGCATGAAGGTGTGTTTACTAGTTATTAACATAATATGAAAGTAAATCTTTATTTAGAATGAAATAAATGCAAAAGTGTGCACCACATACGCGTTTTAGAGCATTCACTTTTAACATAAAAATCAAGATAGGTGGCCGTACTAAAACATTGTACCAAGAAAATAAGATGTTACAAAATCAGCATAAAAACTAACTTTGTACTGTATCTGCAATATATCAAAAATATAAGATGTTATAAAATCAGCCACTAAGGAACATATAGAGTTTATGTTACTGTATGCTGAGCTGAATTGAATCTCACTTTGTTTCATTGTGTTTAATTTAGGCATACAAGGTTCTCGATGAAAAAACAAAATCCAAAGCCACCTGCTTTAACGAATCCTTTCTGTTCGTCTTTAATGCATGAATCATTTCCGTTCATCTTTCACAGACCTCTTTCAGTTAGACACTTAACATGAAACAAGCCGATCAAGGACTGCGCCGGGTTTTTTTAATCACCTCCAACAGCCAAGAAACACCAATGTTCATCCGTCACCACCTTCGTACTTCCCCGTGACAACGGCTGAACCGAACCACCTCTGTCTCCGTCTTCTGCTGTTTCTAGTATCCAGTGATCTGATGTGTTGCAACACCCCATGGTTGCTACCCGAACCAACAGCTAAACAAGCTGCAGTTACAATCGACCCACACACGCTTCATCTGCGACAACTATACAGAGAAGCGCATATTGAGTACAGATTCTTAATATGATAATACGCTTTAATAGCTTAGGAAAAAAATTTTGTTTTTTCTTCATTTATGGCAGTGCATCTCCGATTCAATCTCAGGAGGCAATCACATAATCAACCTCCTAGATCTAAGGTAATACTCACACTGCTCCCTTCAGATTATTTGGATTTGCTGTTTCTGTTATGTGAATTGCCATTTGTAACCTGCATATGAACAATTAATCGTTTCACCATAATAATGCTGACAGCGTTAAGATCGTCATTTGTCAATTATAAATTAATTGTCATTTTATTTGACACAAGGCAGGGGAATGGCCACCCATGGTGTTGGTGGCAACTTTATTCACAAAACACAGTCCAAATACAAGACAACACATTACATCTTACATAGATACTACACTTAAATACTAGAGACAACATACAACTGTTTACAAAGAAAACCTTTTCAATTTTGCAATGAACACCACCACCTTCACATAAACCATGTCTTGCAAGCAGCTTTTCAGAAAGTGAAAAAAAAAACACGTCTCGCACAATGATTGAGAAGTAAAGTGCCACACACTATCCAGAATCCAATAGGGAAACCAGTGGCGACACCAATGTTAAACCATCTTTGGAGGTCATCTATCTCTTTTCCGCCATCCTCAGTTTCACCTACCATGGCTGGTACTTCTGCACCTTCATCTCCTGGACAATATTTGGACAATGGAGGTCCACATAGTTTTGCGTTTCCTATGTAACTTGAAGGTTTAAAGGACTGGAGTTGAGTGCTAGATGGAATTAGATGGAATTCTCCCTGATAAGTTATTATATGACACATCTAGATAATTTAATAAGACCATCTGGGATATGCTTGATGGTATTTCTCCCACAAGATTGTTTCTTGATATATCCAAAGCTAGAAGGTTTCTCATCTCACCAATTTTCCATGGCATCTTCCCATGCAGAGCGTTGTTTGACAAGTTTAGCGCAACCAATCCATGGAGATCGGTTAGTTCAAGAGGGATTTGTCCTGTTAGATTGTTTGTTGATAGATCAATGAGCTTTAAAAATCCTAGATTTTTACTGAATTCTTGTATATTTCCTTGCCAATGGATCATTGCCTGGTTAATGTAAATGATTATAGGGAAGGCTTTTCTTAGGGTGGCATAGGAGCTTTTAAATCGAAAATCGGGAGATGAAATTGACAATCCATGTATACTTCGTGTATATGAGACTCCTTCTTGAACCATGGCGGTAAGATTATTCAAGCATGAGGGTATGGTTCCATTAAGATTATTCATTGACAAGTCTAGGATCTGAAGATTTGCGTGTTGACATAATTGTAAAGGGATGTGTCCAATGAGTTTGTTTGATGTTAGGCTAAGAACATACAACTCTTGAAAGCTTTCTCCTATCCAAGTAGGCACATTACCACTAAACTTGTTGGTCCCTAGATCTAAGAATGTTAACCCTGTGCAATTTCTTAATGAAATAGGCAATTCTCCCAAGAAGTTGTTGTATAAAGACAATACCTCAAGTGTAATCTAAGACTCAACAGAGGCAGGGAGCCTTCCGGACAAATTGTTGTATCCTAGATTAAGAACTTGAAGTACTTTGAAATGCTGCAAACAGTCTGGAAGTTCCGGTAAATGAGTTATGTGAGAGGTCTAGATATGTTAGATACCCATCAGAAATTTGGCATAAAAAGGATATTCCTCCATTGAATTTGTTTCTTGAAAGATCTAAAAATGCTAAAGAGGATGGAACCTTTGGTATATGACCATAAAACTTGTTAGAACTCAAATCTATTATTGAGTAACCATTAGGGGAAAAGTTAGGTACTAAAGGTGGTACTTCCCCACTTATGTTGTTGGCTGAGAGATTCAAATATTGTAATTGAGAAGGCCAAACGTTCAAAAACTCTACAAGTATCGTGTCTGAAATACTATTATCGGCAACGTTAAGCCAGATAAGATTTTTTAAACTTTGAATCCATTTAGGGAAGCGGGGCCCTAGGTTGCAAGAGCTCAAATCAATACGACTTACATAAGAAAGGTTTGACATGTGAGTTTCAGATAGAATTCCTTTGAGTGAGTTGTTTGATGGGTTAATTTCCCAAATCTTTGATTTCCCAATCTTTTCAGAGATGGCATCTCTAATATAGTTGGAAGAAATGTAACTAAAATTAAAATACGTCACACTGCAAAGGTTGCCAAAAGATTTGTCATCTAACATGTTTTTAGAGAGATCAAGGCTATAAAGCTTATTGCTAGTTAATTGCAAGAACCAATGATACATGGATGAGTTCAGATTGTTATCACTGAGAATAAGGGTATCAATAGATGAAGAAGAAGAGTTGAGAAATGAGGAAGAATATGGATACATAACCTGTGAGAGGTCACATCCTGACAAACTTAAAGATGATAGTTTTTGAAGACTTAGAATCACATTTACCCACTTATTTGCTTTGGACAAAGAAGTACCATCCATATTGAGGCTCTTCAATTCAGACATATGAGACAACTAATCTATGTTTTCAATTGTACAACTTGTGAGGTTTGTAAGTGAAAGCTCTTGCAGGTTTGTGAGGTTTCCAAGTTGTTGGGGAATGCAGGTTCCGTTCAAAAGATAGTTGTAAGAAAGGTTAAGATATGTTAATTTAGTCAAGGAACCAATGGGTGCAGGAATGGTTCCATTTAAAGAATTAGCAGAAAGGTCAAGATATGTCAATCTGGTCAAGGAACCAACTGACGAGGGGATGGTTCCATTTAAAGAATTAGCAGAAAGGTCAAGATCCGTTAATCTGGTCAAGGAACCAATTGAATTGATGAGGGGATAGTTCCACTTAATGAATTACCAGAAAGGTCAAGATCTGTTAATCTGGTCAAGGAACCAATTGACGAAGGGATAGTTCCGCTTAAAGAATTATGAGAAAGGTCAAGATCTGTTAATCTGGTCAAGGAACCAATGGACGAGGGGATAGTTCCGCTTAAAGAATTATAATAAAGGTGAAGATATGTTAATCTGGTCAAGGAACCAATTGATGAGATAGTTCCGCTTAAAGAATTACCAAAAAGGTGAAGATCTATTAATCTGGTCAAGGAACCAATGGACGAGGGGATAGTTCCGCTTATATAATTAACAGAAAGGACAAGATATGTTAATCTAGTCAAGGAACCAATGGACGAGGGGATAGTTCCGCTTAGAGAATTACCGGAAAGGTCAAGACCTGTTAATCTGGTCAAGGAACCAATGGACGAGGGGATAGTTCCGTTTAAAGAATTACAAGAAAGTTCAAGATCTGTTAATCTGGTCAAGGAGCCAATGGACGAGGGGATAGTTCCGCTTAAAGAATTAACAGAAAGGTCAAGATGGCTTAACTGGCTCATGGAACCAATGAACATGGGAATGGTTCCATTTAAAAGAATTCCAAGAAAGGTTAAGATAGCTCAAGTAGCTTAAGTTGAGCAAAGAAGAGCTAATTATCTTACCTCCAAGTGCTTTCTCGACATCATGATCGAAGTTGGATAGGTCAATCCGTGTGACATGACCCGTATGGTTTTTGCATGTAACTCCATTCCATTTACAACACTCAAAGTCTTCTTCCTTTTCAGTCCATTTACTGAGACGGCCATTAGGGTCTTGAATGTGAGCTTTGAAATCAAGAAGAGCATCTCTCTCCTTTTGGATACACTTATAGTGAGCACCTGTTGATACGAGTTGGTGGCTAACGGAAGTGGAAGTTGTAACTTTTATACATAGTAATAGAAACGAGAAAATTAAAAAAACAAGACGCAGGAACTTATGGAAAATCTTATTCGTCATTGTATTTATCAAAGTGTGATCTTTCTTTTTTTAATCTGTAACAACAACACGTATGTGCAGATTTATATAAACAGAGTTTGAATCATAAAAATATCTAATTTCATCAAATATGTGTATAAGTTTTTTGCTCCATATTACACGTCGTCTTGGCAATTTGTACTTATTAGATTGTTTCCTCCTTGTGACATTTTTGTCTTGAAAATATGTGATGAAGGCAGTCTAAAGAAAGCAATCCATTCATTGGAATAACAACTGGGTATTACATGACATAGACTACATATATGATACATATAATTCAAATTGGTATTAGAATTAATCTATTACTTAAATAATTAGAACATAAACATGAAATATGACTATGAGCCAAAATTAAGTAACTGGTCTAACAATTAAGATGCCAATTCAAATGTAGTTTGTTAGTATAATAATTAAATACATAAAATATTTTTTAGTTAAGAAATGTTAGGAAATCAGTTTGAGGTGCAAATTATGGTTTCTGGGCCCAAATCAATTTGGGTTGAAACTAGTTTTGTTTTATTGAAAGATGGTCAAAACTGGATTTGCCCAATCATGTTCTGGTTAAAGCCGGTTTTCAAGTGAAAAGA
The DNA here is from genome assembly GCF_021521415.1 of Bidens hawaiensis. Classification (NCBI taxonomy): domain Eukaryota; kingdom Viridiplantae; phylum Streptophyta; class Magnoliopsida; order Asterales; family Asteraceae; genus Bidens; species Bidens hawaiensis. The sequence goes on along the minus strand of NW_027494110.1, from coordinate 268,894 downwards.
ACGGTTTTCTTTGAACAAAGAAGATTTTTAAAGAACGTAACAAGTGCAGTTGAAGATTGTAAGTGTGTGCACCAAATATGCCTCTAAAATAACTTTAGAACTTGTATTGCTTGATAAGTTTTCTTGAAATGCTAGCAAACATCAAATGATTAGACATAACATTAATTAATAACTTGTTCAGGCCTAATGAAGGAGAAGCTCCAGATGAAACACCATTGCAGGCTTCCTATTTGTAGCAGTTTTTGTTAAAACTTATCCTTTGATGTTAATATTTAGGTGTTTGTTATTTTTTTTATTATAATGCATAGTTAATCAGTTACTATAGTATGACTCCTAAACTGTATTTAAATCCACTATAAAAAGATCTTATCCTAACCTGGCTGAGATAATTTAATTTTCATCAGTTATATATGTGTATAAGTTATTTGTCCCAAATTACACTTCCAAAAGTCTTGGCAATTTGTACTCATTAGATTTTTTCCATCTGCTTGTGACTTTTGTCCTGAAAATATGTGATAAAGGCGGTCCGAAGAAACCAATCCATTCATTGGAATAATAATTGGTTATTACGTTAAAATAGACGGCCTATATGTATACAATGCTGACATATAATTCAAATGGTATTAGAGTTACCTATTAACACAATAATTAAAACTTAAACATGAAATCTGACTGTGAGCCAAAATCAGGACGCAAAATTTAAACGTAATCTGCAGTATAATAATTAAAACCTCTGTGTAATAATTAAATACATACAACATTTTATTTTAGTTAAGAAATGCTAAGAAATCAGTTTAGGTGCGCAAATTGGTTTCTGGGCCCAAATCAATTCGGCTTGAAACCGGTTCGCTTTTGGTCAAAGATGGACAAAACCGGTTTTGCCCAATTTTAACTAATTTTAAGTGAAAAGGATCGATTCAGTTTGAAACCAACTTTAACCGGCCTGTTTTAAACCAGTTTCAGTTGGGGAGTTCTAAAAACCAATATCAAACCGTGGTCATATAAGTCCGATGTTAACCTGTTCAATTCCTTGCAAATGATTATTTTTTTGTATCTCCTTTTTTTAATAATTATTGACGTTTCTAGAATTTTAAAAAATTATATGTGAACATGTATTGCTTGATGATCTCCAAACTCAAAAGTTTTCTTGAAATGCTCGCAAACATCGAAGGATTAGACATAACATTAGGTAATAACTTGTTCAGGCCATATATAACAGGCTTCCTGTTGCAGTAAATCAAGTATTTGTAGTAAATCAGTTACTATAGTTTGACTCATCAAGATTTGAATCCAGTGTAAAAAAGATATTATTATCCTATCCCAAACTGCACGTCCAAAAGTCTTGGCAATTTGTACTTGCTAGATTTTTTCCACATTCTTGTGACACTTTTGTCTTAAATTTAAAGATGTGAAAGGCAGTTCAAAGAAACCAATCCATTCATTTTACATATGGTTCTAAAATGATATTAGAATTGATCTATTATCACAATAATTTGAACAAATACATGAAAGATATCTTCCTGAATGGAAACTGAGATGCAAATTTAAGAATCTATTCTAAAAAACATGGAAACTTAAGTGTAATCTGTTGAATAATAATTAGTTATTATGTGTAACCTCACCGCCTCCGCCACGCTGGCCATGACATCCGGCTGCTGCCACCTTTGATGAAGATGGTGCAACTGGCCGCGCCAGCTAGATCTGCAGCTGAGATGCCTGAAATGCTGGTGGTATCCATGGTGGTCACGGTGGGGACGGGGTGTTTGGGGTATGTGGTATGACGGTGGTGGTGCGACCGGTATGTGGTGGTCGTTGTGATAGATTTAAATTCTTTGAGTACTGTTTTGTCATTCAAATTCATTAAAGGACTCCAATTCATTGGTATTCCAAATCTTTGGGTAATTTCTAAATGCAAATGCAATTCCTTCACTAATTTCTATACTAAAAAAAAGTTCCGTGAACCAAACGTGCCGTTTGACTTGAGCCGGCACTGTTTGACACGACCTGTTACTATGCATTTAAATGTCAATCTTGTACACGTCTAAGAGCATCTTCAATGCTCTGTCTTTAACATGTTTTTAGCAAAAACAACCAAATTTATTATATTTGACTTTTGAAGTCAAACAGGCTACAATGCATTTAAGTTGTCTATTACATTTTGGTAGCCCAAGTTTTTTGCACCATATCTGCAACAAATCAAGACAGTAACGTGTTACCGATAAAGTACAGATACAGTTTGACTTTTGAAGTCAAACGGGCTACTTATGCAGAGAGCAAACGGGTCAAATAGTACCTTTTAAGGGCATAATCGGCCTCATTCTCATTAACCTAAGCTATATTCCAAGAACAACACCGGGTTGATTCGAAAGACATTCGGAACAAAGTTTTTTAGAGTTATAACAACATAAGACCAGTTGTTCCTTTGACACATCCTCAATATGTTCATTTTTTCTGATTTTGTCATTTCCCTTGTCAATTTGAATCTTAGAAGTAGACGCTACATTTATAATGTTACCCTGCTACCTTGGTAATTTCTCAGCTTCTATGACATTACGTGAATCCATATGACGACGTAAAACCTTTAAGGTTGTTTATCATATTTAACTAACAAAAATATCACCATGAAATTGGTTTATAAGTCCACACGATACATATTAAATCCAGATAAACAAAATAAGTTCGCGGAATTGGTTATAATGTCACTTCTTGACTCATTTTTGCCTCATCACACATACATGTGCGTCCTTTGACGTGTGTCTCCTACTTAGATTATAAGTATAGGTTAAGGGTCCTGTGATTCGTACCGTTCAAGGTGTTTAGTGCCTTGCAATTTCGAAGTTGTCGTTCAGATAACAACAAACATGACCGGCACTTTTTAACCATATTTTATCTTCTTTCTAAGTTTTCCTTTTCGATCCTCCATCATATTATTAATATCAATCACAAAGCGAATTAAATTCGATCATTTAATTTAATGGCAAAACTTTATTGAAATGGGGACTAGCAAGTGACTAGCAGTGCTAGTCCCAGAAGGCCAGATCTAACAACACAATAAAAAGACACACAACTTTTAAATATAACTCATCGAAAATTATACCATTGATCCAAATTTCTTCGATCTTGAGAATATATACCTAAAGGAAGCTAAGTATCTTAATTTCTTCAACTATTGCGGATACTAGTGTTATTAAAGATATTATTGTTTCTTCCTTTACACACACTCCAAGTTGTGATATGGTAAATGGCTTGGATCAACTTCCTTTGCAAAGCTACTCCGGCTTATATGATTATGAAACTCCAAATGTCACTAATTGAAAAGGCAAAAACGGGTGAAGCTTACACCGTGATGCTAATTTATACCATATCAAATCCACGTAGAGAACGTAACTAAGAGGTGTTCGGTTGTTTCACGGTATCAGTTTGATACCAAGTTCATGTTGGAACCGTTGGGAAGTCCCAAATACTTAAACGGAAAAGAACATTTTTGCCATCGGACCAAATACTTAAACGGAAAAGAACATTGTTGGCATCGGACGCATCACTCCCGGCACCAAATTACTCTTCTCATAATCCAATCTAACCTCTTTAAGTATTGCATTGCATAATATTATACATAATTTACACATTTACCTTTTTTCCATTCCATTCTTTTTAAAATTTATAAATACTACAAGTTATAAAAAAGATAAAAAAATTGTAACAACTCAGGCCCATCATATCTGAATCATACAATTAATTACTCCCTCCGTCCCAATTTAAATGTCCTATTTTGACTTTTCAAATCTTTCTTTTGCAACTTTGACTGTAAATATTTTTGTTCGTGTCGTATAATACTTGATGAAAATTATATCAATGTAAAATACATTTAAAACTCAATCCATTCATATAATTTTCATCAAGTATTATACGACACGAACAAAAATATTTACGGTCAAAGTTGTAAAAGAAAGACTTGAAAAGTCAAACTAGGACATTTAAATTAGGACGGAGAGAGTATTTGTCATTTAACAAAAAAGTTAAAAAAATCATTATAATAAAACCCTAGATAGCCGCACCCTAGACAGACAAGTGACACTCTATAAATATCCTAGTTTCTAATCATACATTAATATTATCAAACCACAGCCGTCTTCATATAATGCGCCGTCACAATCCTGTCTTGTCCTGGCTTTTGTTTCATAGTAACAACAGAAGAAAAACAAGGTTTACCAACTTCTTATAATCTCATACATTTATTTCATCAAACTTTTTATTTATTGTTCTAACTTGTCTTCATCTCATTTGTAGGTTATATGAGAATATGATATCTATCACTAGCACATTGTTCATTGGATTTAGGGTAAGAGGTTTTACGTTTGTTTTTATTCGTTTCTTTCGTTTTGATACATATTGCTTAATATTAATTACCTTACTGTCTTTTGCATGGCAGCTTCATCTGGTCAGATTTGGCATTTCATGTCGCGGAACAGCTTCATCGTATACGCCAACCAATGAAGCGCCCTCTCGCATAATTCAAATGTTGGATTTTAATCTAAACATTTGAAAACATGGATATTTATTATTATCAACTTATTAACTGATGATTATTTTTTGTTCTTTTTTCCTAAATGTACGAGGTTAGTTCAAACATTTTTTTTCTAATTGTACGTGATTGTTATTAGCATCTAAACTCTTAAATTGTATAACATAATATAACCAGATTTTGGTGTGAGGACTTATTAAGTCCTCCAATCAAGTTTGTCTTATGGTTAAGCTAAATAAGGTCATGGCTTTAAGCCTTCAATTTTTTAGGGCCTTCATTTTATATATGAATTATGAGATTTGAAAGTAGAGTTCTTTTAAAATTAGTAACTCATTGATGGACAACAGGTTAAAGAGGATTTTTTTTCATATTCATTGTCACTACATATCATCCATATTCTATAATTTTTGTATACTCTCTAGCATTATATGCATAAAGAAAAGAATAAAGCCTCAACATTTTAGTTTGTTTTAGGCCTCCGATCGAGGACGTTGAGCCGGCCCTTCCTCTAATACTCCAAGACATGATGTTCATCTTTACGAACAAAGCTTTTTAGAGTTAGAATAACATAAGACCGATCGTTTCTTTGACACATCCTCAAAATGTTGATTTTTTTTCTCATTTTGTCATTCCCCTTGTCAATTTGAATCTAGGAAGTAGATGCTACATTAAGGTTGTTTATCATATTTAACTAATAAAAATATCACCATGAAATTGATAACAAAAATATCACAATGAAATTGGATTATAAGTCCAGATCATACTTAATTATTAAATGTCATCACGTATATTGGAAATCCAGAAACAAAATAAGTTAACAAACTTGGGTATAATGTCACTTCTTGACTCAACGTGTGTCTCCTACTTTTTTTTATTGAAAGAGTAACTAACTAACGCCAGGTACTCTGTACGCGGCCTTCATTGGTTAAAGGTAGCCCGAGCCGGCCATGAGTCCGGGCGGACGGAGCTCTTAGCGGTCCACCTATTGAGGGATTCCCGGATAAAACCCGACCCCCACGCCCGCCAAACGGCATGACAACGAAGTGCCGGTTTTCCGGGTGAGATCAGGACTCGAACCATAACCCTGGCAAGCCAGAGTCATCCCTAATATCTCCCATATAAATTGGTGATAGTGAGGTTTGAACCCCTACATCTCACTAGTAAAGTGAGTGTTCTACTACAAGACCGGCAATTTTTAAGAAATATTTTATCTCCGTTTTAAGTTTTCGTTTTTGATCGTCCATCATATATTAATATCAATCACAAAGAGAATTAAATCCAATCATTTAATTTAACGCCAAAACTTTATTAAAACGGGGACTAGCAAGTGACTACTCACATAACCAACAATTAACACATAAAAAACAAGTACAACTTACGAATATAACACATCTAATTTACCCCATTGATCCGAATTTCTTCGGTCTTAAGACTATTGGTGGATTTTGGAATTGCAACCTTGATTATTCAGAGAATCGTATGAAAACTTTCAGATTAAAAGTTATTTTGGTGGTTCTCTAAAATACTTTACTCGGATAAAACTCTGAATTCGAGACATGAATTTAGTATGGGATTTGTGAAAAAAAAACTCGATCAATTGAAAGGAGCGTCGTATATCTCTGCAGAAACAGTTGGGTTTGAATAACTGTCTTAAGCAGTTATATTCAAATTTTAAATTATATTAATATGGCTCTAAAATCAAACTTATGATTATGTGTGACATAATCATAAATTAATATTTCTAATGAAATTTTAATGAAACGATATTAATGAAAATAAAATTTTCCAAGCTTACCTGGCAGCTTAACCCTAGCCAGGAGGGGCTGTTGCCCTAGGACCCCGCCTAGGGCGCTGCCCCCGAAACCGATTCGTTAGGACTTCACCCCTAACATCATAGTAGACTAAAGCAAGCGTGCACTCCACACATCCCGAACTTGCTTAATGTTTATTATGATTACCTTGATCGCCCGATTAATCCAATTACACTAAAATACTAACAAAGACTACCCAAAGGAAGCTTAGTATCTTAATTTCTTCAACTATCTTGTTATGATATGGTAAATGGCTTGGATCAACTTCCTTTGTAACGCTACTCCGGCTGATATGATTATGAAACTCCAAAATGTCACTAATTGAAAGGCAAAAACGGGTGAAGCTTAGCTATTTTATACCATATCAAATCCACGTAGAGAACGTAATTAAGAGGTGTTCAGTTGTTTCACGGATCTCCAAACGACAGGGGCTTAGGTTATGTGTAGTGTAGGGGCTACAAAATTGGGCGTTCTGCGCCATTTGGCGTCCAGTCAGCAAATGGTATGTTTTTGTTTTAGGGTGTAGTGGTGTTGTAGCCCTATATATATATATATATATATATATATATATATATATGTGTGTGTGTGTGTGTGTGTGTGTGTGTGTGTGTGTGTGTGTGTGTGTCACACTCACATTAAATTATAATAATAATAAAAAAAACAAACAAACAAACAAGCGACAAAAAGAACCCCCCCCCCCCCCCCTTTATCGCCTGGACGGTGTTCCATCCAAAATCCGCCCATTCACGTCCCTTTTTCTCGCCCACTACATATGCCCTTAAAGCTTGTGTTTACTTGAATATTTCTCTATACTACAGCCATACCCGTTTAGATTCTTTCAAGATATACTTACCAACAAAAGACACTTACCTTTTTCAGGACCTGATTAAGCCATTCATATTTTGTTTTATCTTCATCACCAAGCTGTTTATCCAGCATTGATTCCTCAGATCCAGACACCCAAAATAACTCGTATTGGGCACGTTGCGGCCCACATGATCTTGGAGTTATGGGAATTGCATGTTTTTATCACATTACCTCAAAGACTGTTATCCTCATGTTCCAATCCCCACCACCATTAGAGATAAGACCAAGGTTCATAGCCTTCAAAGATCCTATCCCGTAGCCAACCGATGCCGAAGGACTAATCACCTCACACGACCCAGTTAATTGTCAACAAATGATCATCTTCTTAACTTCTCCAAATCGTTTAATATATTTGACGGGGCTTTATAAATGGAAATATATAATATATAGGTAAACTTCTCAAAACCGATTTGAGTAATGTTAACGGTCCAAGCAAGAGCGTTTTAGCTTTCCAAACGGACAATTTATCTTCAAACGTTTTTATGACCGATACCCAGTTTGATACTAAGTTCATGTTGGAACCGATGGGAAGCCCCAAATGTATTTGACGGCTTTATAATGGAAAGATATAATATAACGGTAAACTACTCAAAACCGATTTCTATGCAATGTTAACGGTCCACCAGGCAACAACCAAGAGCATTTTAGCTTTCCAAATGGACAATTTATCTTCAAACGTTTTTATGATCGGTATCAGTTTGATACTAAGTTCATGTAGGAATCGATGGGAAGTCCCAAATACTTAAACGGAAAAGAACATTTTTGGCATCGGGCCAAATACTTAAACGGAAAAGAACATTGTTGGCATCGGACGCATCACTCCCGGCACCAAATTACTCTTCTCATAATTCAATCTAACCTCTTTAAGTATTGCATTGCATAATAATATTATTCATAATTTACACATTTACCTTTTTTCATTCCATTTTTTTTAAATTTATAAATACTACAAGTTATAAAAATAAAAATAATAGAATCGTAAGTAACAACCCACATCATATCTGAATCATACAAATTATTTGTCATTTAACAAATAAGTTACAACATCATTATAATAAAACCCTAGATAGCCGCACCCTAGACAGACAAGTGACACTATATATATCCTAGTTTCTAATCATACATTAATATCATCAAACCACAGCCGTCTTCATATAATGCGCCGTCACGATCCAGTCTTGTCCTGGCTTTTGTTTCATAGTAACAACAGAAGAAAAACAAGGTTTACCAACTTCTTATAATCCCATACATTTATTTCATCAAACTTTTTATTTATTGTTCTCACTTGTCTTCATCTCATTTGTAGGTTATATGAGAATATGATATCTATCACTAGCTCATTGTTCATTGGATTTAGGGTAAGAGGTTTTACGTTTGTTAATTCGGTTCTTTCAGTTTGATACATAATGCTTAATACTAATTACTTTACTGAATTTTGCATGGCAGCTTCATCTGGTCAGATTTGGTATGTCATGTCGCGGAACAGCTTCATCGTATACGCCAACCAATGAAGCGCCCCCTCGCGTAATTCAAATGTTGGATTTAATCTAAACATTTGAAAACATGTTCAACTCTCACCCTTCATAAACCCTAAAACGATATACGGTCGCTAATTCATCAAATTTGTGATCACATTCGCCTTTAGCCTTTTCATGTACATTGACTTTCTCTTTCAATCATCGATTTTCAATTCATTTTTGAACGATCGTGTGGGGTCTCAGTTCATCAACAGTGACATCACGTTGATCGATATATAGACAGTTGAGTGAAATGCGTGCTAAACGTGAACAACTCGTGAAAGAAAATGAGAAAAATGAGTTGAAGAACGATGCTTGGGAAGAGATCGTCGATGCACATGAGAAGGCGCAGTGTGAATATAATCGCAAGTTTAATTAATTAGCGACCGCACAATAAATCGTTTGAGGAATTTTGGGGCAATGAATCGGTTTGAGGAACTCAGGGCTTGGATACTTTCTGGTTCAAGGATTAATTACTAGAATTTCAGCAGGGGAAGGAGTAGCACATACCTCAGATTGCATAAGCTAATAATTAGTTAACAACTTGTCGATTGTTCATAGAATCTCATATTCAATCAAATGTACCTATTTTGAAACTTTTATGTAATTCTAGTAACAGAATATGTGTTGCTTTGTTGTTTATTTTTTTCATTTTGTCTAGTAACTAATTATGTTTGTTTATGAGTATTTTTATGTAGTAGCCTAGTAGGTATAGTTCATGTATTTTGTTAATCGCAATAGGTTTCATTCCAATTGCTTACGATAGCTAATACGGCTGTATACTCGATAGTTTATAGATAGAAATTTAATCAAGACAAGTTATATACTTCTACAAGATTATCAAGATCACATGGATTTGGTATAATATATATAAGGGCATGTGTTATGGCTTTCTTAATCCGTACCCTATTTAACCGGGCAAACAGAACAACGAACCACTTGATGAGTCATTTCCAAGATTAACAACTCTCGGATCCCAACCAACAAAATTATCCGAGCCCAAAGCCAAATTTGTAGCTCGCTTTTGGTTATGTCTCACTCTATTAGTTTTTAATAAGCCAAGCCCGATATTCATTAATGACCTCCATAACCTGATTTTTGTGTGAGCTAATTCCTCTGCTTCTATAACAGCTGGTTTTTTCTTGAATGCTTCAATTTGTTTATCAAGCTTTGGCTCTCTTTTTTAGCCGGTTATGCCTTCTTCGAATCCATAAGTTGTGAGAGTTATGCTATAATCTTCGGCCTTGAACTTGATCCTACAAATTGATCCTACAAAATAAGGCTTCCATTATAAGTTAAAACAAAACTACATATTATAAATACAAACACTTTTAAACTTGTTTAAAACATTGGAGTAGTTATAATGAACATAATCAACTAATTACACTACCGTAGTGTTCCATCATTTTCCAATGATCCGGTTAGTAACTAATACATTCATAAAAAGCCTTATTATGTTGATCATGTAAATACTCATAGCAAGTAACTAACAACACAAAGGATTAGATAAATAAACAGGTTGAAACTGGCACTTATAACTCATTCTTATACCTTGATGCTTCCACTTATAAGTTGTTTACTTTAAAAGTCATTACGGCAAAAAAAAATTTAGAAATGGGAAAAATGAAAGGGTTGAAATGGTTTATAGAAGAGAAAATATTTTTGGGTTTCTAGGTGTTCCGCCATTTGAAATGGCGGACCCACAATGGTTGCAGAGCGTGTCAGAAATTGTCTGGTGATCATCTGGAGGTTTTTCTGGTGTTCCGTCTTCCGCGATTTGAAACGGCGGAACACCACTTTTAGCCTTTATAGCCTACCCTATACATTTGTTTCACTTTCGCCATTTGAAATGACGAAAGTGAATAGTAATATTCCTTACACGTTTAGCGAGACCTTTTGACCACACTGTTCACTAATGTCATTTCATAAACTTTGTACTGTATAGAAAAAAAATCTATGTAAATAGAATGTTATAAAACAACCACTAAAAAACATATACATTTTGACTAGAATTCCTTTCAAGTCTTGTATATCTTTTGTGTTTTCTTTATGCACACCAGGTAAACGCCTGAATGAAAACTATTAAACTTGGCTCAAACTGAATCATATTTCACGTTTTCTATACACTGGCTTTGATGTTTGTAACAATACTAATTTGTGTTATCACAACTTGAAGCCACTTCTAGTTGCTTTAATAGTTTAATGTTTTTGCAGGAAGTTAAGATAGGTATGAATGAATAATATCTTGTAGTTAATGTAAGTGACTGGATCTCCGATTAAGTTCAATCGATATCCAATTTCTTAGCTGATCACAATAAACGTTTATTAATAAACTTCCTTGCTTAACTAATTGAAATCACTTTCTTTGTTGCAAATTTTGGTGAAATTTTGACCAAAACAAGTTTCCCCATTTGTTTTCCACCGGTAAGCATCTAAAATGGCGCCAATTGCAAAACATTGTATCTAGGGTTGCATTAATGCATGTGTAGTTTGTGTAGATGTACCCTACCAAATATACTAGGCGCAATCCACATAAGTCCAATCTTAGCAGGCCCAAGTTAAAAGAAGCCCACTAGGGTTAAACTCATCATACTCCTATAAATATATGACTCCTTCCCAACATATAATCAAGTTGAGCTTCTTACTATAATACTCTCTCCACATAATTCAACATATAATTAAGTAGACTCACAATCAGAAACTAAGATGTTATTGTTAATGAACTTTGATAATCCCATGGTTTTGATAATAGTAATCATCTGGTGCATCCAACTCAGGTGACTCTTTTTCTTTTTCCAAATATTAGCTTTTACATAATATATGAACAACGATTATGAGGGTAGGTTATTTAAGGAGGACAAAAATGAAAAGATTTGTATATAAAAAAAACCCTCAAAAAAATTAAAAATCATAACTCAAGATTTAATAAATAAACGAAAAAAAGTAAAAACACAAAATTGTTTTCACCGACTTCCTCGTTCTTAAAAAAAGACACAATGCCGATGAAAAAATATTATTGTGTCTTTTTATATATCATTGTATTTTTTTGTTATTTTTGTTATTGATTGTGTATTTTTTTCCCTTAGCATTGAATATATTGTGTTATATTACTCAACATTTTGTTATGTTTGTTTAGCATTGTGTTTTATTTTGCAATCTAGTGTGTCTTTTTTTTATTTATTATTGTGTTTTTTTGTTTATATTCATCATTGTGTCTTTTCGGATTTATTTTTTTTTTTTGTGGAACTGGGAATGACAGGGAAAACATATTAGTTTTTGTAAATTGTTTCATTTTTTATTTATATTTTGAGTTATGACTTTTTTATTATTTTTTTAATATATTTTGAGGGGTTTTTTTTACAAATTTTTCTCACACTTTTCATTTTTGTCTTCCTTTGTGTTTTAACTTTTCCCTAATTATGAATATTGGATTGATAATACCCTATTTTCATCAAGCATAAAGAAAAAAATTATACCTTAGATTATTCTATTTGACCTAATGCAGGGAAATAACTACCCATGGTGTTGGTGGCAACTTTATTCACAAAACACAATCCAAATACAAGACAAACATTACATCTTTGATAGCTATTAATAGCTACTACACTAGCACCCTTAAATACTAACACAAATAAGTAGTTCCAAACAACTTAAAATACTACATACCACAATTTACAAACAAACCTTTTCAATTTTGCAATGAACACAACCATCTTGACATAAACCATGTTTTGAAAGTCATCCAGAAAGTGAAGAAAATAAACATGTCTCCTATGATGGTTGAGAAGTAAAGTGCCACACACTTTCCAAAATCCAATACGAAAACCGATGGCACCACCTATATAAAACCATCTTCTAAGGTCATAATCCCTTTATTGTCATCCTCACATTCACCTACCATGGGTGGTACCTTTGATTCTTCATCTCCTAACAATGTTGGACAATGTTTGGGCAAGGGAAGTCCACACATTTCCTGTGTATCTTGAATATTTAAAGGACTGGAGTTGAGTGTTAGATGGAATTATCCCTGACATGTTATTATATGACACATCTTGATAATCTAATAAACTCATCTAGGATATGCTAGTATTTCTCCGGTAGTATAGTTTCTTGATATATCCAAACTCGGAAGGTTTTTCATCTCACCAGTTTTACATGGAATCTCCCCCAAATAGAGCATTGTTTGACAAGTTCAGTGCGATCAATCCAAGGAGATTGGTTAATTCTTAAAGAATTTTTCCCGTTATATTGTTTCCTGATAGATCAATGCCCTTGAAAAATCCTAAATTTATGCTAAATTCACGTATATTTCCTTGTTAATGAATCGTTACATGATCAACATAACTAGATAGATAATAATATTGATGGTTGACTCTTATATGGGATCGTGGATCCGAAAGTCTGTACATTTAGTTGAGTTAAGAATGCTTCTCGAACCATTTGAAAGTTTTCCTTAGTAAATGAGTTACGCAAGAGGTCTTGAAATCTTAAAACCTCTACATAAATTTGGCATAAAAAGGATAATTCTCCATGGAATTTGTTTCAAGAAATATCTAAATACACTAAACTAGTAAATTGAGAATGCCTTGGCCATAGAAATACCATCCATTTCGAGGCAAAATCAGCAATATTGGACAACCAATATATGTTTTCAATTGTATAACTTGTGAGGTTTCCAAGTGAAAATTCTTGCAAGTTTGTGAGGTTTTCAAATTATGTGGGAATGCAGACTTCGTTTAAAAGATAATTGCAAGAAAGGTCAAGAGTTGTAAATTTGGTCAAAGAACCAATGGACACGGGAATGGTTTCAATAAAGGAATTATGGGAAATATCAAGATAGGTTAACTAAGTCATGGAACCAATAAACATAGGAATGGTTCCAATAAGAGAATTCTTAGCAAGGTTAAGATAACATAAGTAGCTTAAGTTGAGCAAAGAAGTTCTAATCTGAACTCCAAGACTACATGAGAAAATATCAAGTTGTGTGACATGACCCGTTTGGTTGCCGCACGTAACTCCAATCCATTTACAACACTCATAGTCTTCTTTCTTTTATGTTGTCCATGTACTGAGACGGCTATCATGGTCTTGAATGTGAGTTGTGATATCAAGAAGGGCATCTCTCTCCTTTTCAGTACGCTAATAACGAGCAGTTGTTGGTACAAGTATGTAGCTATAGGAAGTGGAAGTTGTAATTTTTATCCATAGCAAGAGAAGTGAGAAAATAAACAAAATAATATGCAAAAAACTTATGGCAAATTTTATCTGTCATTTGTGTTGTATCAAAGTGTAATCTCGTTTACGTTTTATCTAATATATCAATAAATGCCAAGACATATATAAACTTAAGTTTGAAGTGGAGGAGCAGTGCACTTGATGTTATTGCTTTCTGATAACCTATTTTTAATGTGTATTCTTATGTGATCTCTAATTTATTAAAACTGAACTAGATGGGGATTGGAGTAATTCTTTATTTGACCCCTACTTGAATCCAATGTACACATATTTATCTTGGCCCAGTCGGAAACATCTTGTTTTGTCATTTACGTGTACAAAGACTTAGAGTCTTGCCAATTTGTACTTACTAAATTTTTCCACCTTGTCACGTGTTTGTCCTAAAAATATGCGATAAAGCCCGTCTAAAGATGCCAATTCATTCATTAGAAGGATAATTGGTTATTGTGTGATATAGTCAACCTATATAATACATATAATTCTGAAAATGATATTAGAACTGATAATGGACCAAGCAAATTCGGTTGAAAGCAGCTCGGTTTTGGTCAAAAAAAGGGTGAGCGGGGCGGGTGCTTTTTCTAAATCGGCTCATTTTTTTATTGGTGAACGCAAATCTCATTTAAAGTGTTCAAACACATAAATTATCGAAAGGTTATTGGAATATTGGATTATCGAATCATTGTTGTCTTAATATAGCTTTTCTAACCGTAGCTAACACAATAGTCATCAATCCAACTTACCGGTATTAAAAGATTATAAATTGTAACTCAAGTCGCCCGATCCACTCAGTTTACCACCCTAATCATGTTCGAAAGTCTAAACCGATAGATGTTGAGTTATAGTGCTAAAAAGTAAAAACCTTAGAATGAAATGTCTAAAAAGGGAGTAGAAAGCCAAGAAACAGAAGATTGGTTTTAGCTAAAAGTTGGAGATTTGAGAAATCACCCAAACAAAAAAATATGACAATTCTATACTTGTGATTTATGATCCTCTGATTTTGACCATTTGTTGCAAACTCATATTTTATAGCATGCTCAAACTAGATTACGTTTGCCTCAATCGAATTGAGTTCGCAAGTCACAAACTCGCATATGTATATGGGTCCGGTTAACACGTAACAAAGCTCTACTTGTGCTACATGACACAATGCTTTTGTAACTATACATGCCAAAATATATAAAATGAAAAAAAAAAGTGTAATACTTGAATGGAAGGAATAAAAAAAGTAACTTTTAATAGCTAGCAAGCATCTTAGAAAGTCATTACTGTCTAACTTTAATGTCAATCCTCAACTTCTCAGAATCAAAACATGTTGGCACAATGTAAGACAAGATAATGAATGATCTAAACAAATTAATCAAGATTAACCAACCGCATCACACGCCCGCTATGCGCAACTCTTCAGCACCGTGTGCAAAATGACACCTTTCGCCAAAAGTACAAGACCCTTTAGCAAAGTTTTCACATATCTTCGTCTTGAGGTTATTAGCTGGCGGACCGTTAAAGCTCTTTTGTGGCTGATGCTGCAAATTGGATGCACTTATGTTGACTATAAGCTCACGAACCATCTGACTCGCTTGGTTGATCTGCTCAAACGTGCCTTCAAGCTCAATGTTTTTCTGGCTCGGGTCCGACTCGTGGTCTCTTATTTTAAGCTTGACTCCGGTCAACCGACAGATTTGTTTCGAGTTGACCCCGTTTTTACCGATGATCGGTCCCGCAAGAGTGCCTAATACGCTGATCTTCGTGGTTGCAGATGCTCCGAACCCGGCGGCTGCGTGGTGGTTGTGGTTGTGGTTATCAAGCTGGTAATGGTCCATTCGGGGCGGGCCACCAAATCTGTTGACGGGTGCGTGGGCCATAGCTCGTGGATCTTCATGGTGAGACGGGGCGGTTGGTTTTCCTAACTCCCATTCTCCATGGGCGAAATGACACTTGTCGCCAAACCGACACCCTTCTGCAGTGTTGTATTTGTTGCAGAGGCGGTTCTTGACAGGTGGCGGTGATGACCCGTCTGGGAATGAAGGTGGTGGGACGACAGGGTGGTTTCGGATGGTTGGAGGTAGTGCAGCGGGGTTGCCACCTGTCATTTGAGTAACGTTTTTTATGCCTCCGGGTACATAATGCGAGAAATGGCATCCCTCACCAAATTGACAACCGGAAGTGCTGCATATTAAATCAACAAAACAAATGGAAAATGTTGCGTCAAAAATCAAATAAAAAAGAGTATTTTTGTATGACTTGTCACGGTATATATTTCAATATAAATACATCATAATCATTCACGGGTTAGTTAGACTATTATTCATGTGTTACTTTTATGCGAATTTTGTGCGTCAGTGTCACTAAATGAGTAAATAATAACAGAAAATATGCCAATAACTAAATAACTGATTCAGCTAAATAACAAACTAATCACAGTAAAATAACGCACTCTTAACTACTACGTAGACTCAAAAAAAGTAGAAAACAAAATAAAAGAATTAAAGCATGACTGCATTAAAAAAGATTGTTGTTTATAAGTAATAAAAAAAAACCTTGCTTGAATCAAATTTCAGTAAAGCATACAAGATAAAACAAAACTCATAACTGAATAAAATTAAAGTGCATATAGAGAAATACACACACTTATCATGTGATTCGAGCATACGTTTAATGCCGTTGGTATAGGTATATCATATACTGCATAACGAGTATAAATAGTATGCAAAAAGAATATATAAGATTTAGAGTGATAAATATTTATAATTTATCATGTACTTATTGTTCAAAGTACTTTCATGAAACAACCATTTCTGTAGTTCTGTTCGGTACTCCTTATTATCATGGTTGTTAACTTGTTACCTTGATTATGTGAAGATTTACCTGTATCAAAACTTTAGTTTCCAATCCATTAGTCCAAATGACACATCTTTTAATTAAAAAGATTATGTAGCATGCTTTCAATTATAATTTTAAAAAATATACAAAGCATAAAGAATTAAATTAAATTTACACCATTGATTTTAGCCAAGTTAGAATTTTAACCTGAAAAACTTTGTGCATGGCTTCGATTTGCTTCCTATACCAGATTGAAACGAGTCCGTGTCTGTTACATAAATTAATTATTTTATTAAAATCTCAATTTTGATTTACGTCTTATACATACTATATTATAAAACATATGAGGATGACAAAAGGTAATTTTACATAATTGTATGAGTTTAAGTATTTACAACTTTTAAAACATATGGTACGATCCTTTTAAACGTAACGCTGAGTTTCAACCTAACTTAGGCCATAACTAATTCACACGTATATAGTTTTTTTTTTAAATTATATCATATAAACAACATTTTATTCTCTTTAATTTGAGTAATTTTAAACAAACACGTTACTTAATTACCAGTGTTTGTGTTCCCCGTCATGCGGGCAAGAAACAAATTTTATCAAAAACAATAACTTTAAAACTAATTCCACTTCAACCAAATGAAAACTCGATACAAGCAATAACGATGAAAATAAACCAGCATGTTTCGATGATATATTCACAAAAATAATCGCAAAATCAAATAGGAAAACAAAACCTAATCTATACTGTATCGTAATACAGATGAGTAGAACAAAAAGCTAATTCTACATAACTCTAAAAGTTTGTGTATTTATTATGAAAACACAATCCTTCTAAACGTAATAAAGAATTTTAAATCAACTTCCCCGCAAGTTTTATACAGTCATAACTTACTCATACATTAATATTTTTTTAAAAATATATACACCATAAAAACGAGAACCTTATTCTGTTTTATTTGAGTTTATTATTTCTATAATTTTTTTATTTTAAAAAGTACATAAATATGTGAAGAACAAAAACATAATTTTACATAATCTTAAGAGTTTTAAGTAATTACTACAAAAATACAATCCTTTCAAACCAACAGTCATAACTTATTCACAAAGCAAGCATTTTTCTTCAAAAACAAAAACTTTATAACTAATTCAACGTAATCGAACAAATCCCAATTCAGAAAACTAACAATTAACCCCAAAATCAAACAAGAACCCGACAATTAAACGCATTGAACCCGAAACCATAACCAGGGTTTTCGATGATAAGTTCACAGAATTCAACGCAAAATCGAGCAGCAAAACTAAATCTAATATACACGGTATATAATACATACGAGGAGAACAAAAAGATATTTTTTCTCTTAATTTGAAGAGTTTAAGCAATTACAACTTTCAAAAATACAACCAGTGATTTTTAAGCGCCCATGACTTATTTATATTTTTTAAAAAATTACAAAAACAAGAAATTTATTCTCTTTAATTACTGCAAAACAATTATTCTTCAAAGACAATAACTTTATAGCTAATTAAACTTAAACAAACAAACCCCAATTCAGAAAAACAACAATTACCCCAAAGCCCAACAAGAACTTGACAATTAACCGAATTGGACCCGAAACCCTACAATTTTTCGATGATAAGCTCACAGAATTAAACGCAAAATCGAGCAGCAAATATTTTTTTTTCTTAAAAATACAACCAACTAATTACAGCAGTTAATTCTCTTTAACTTGAGCATGTTACTACTACAGTTTTTATACAAAAAAAAAAACAATTTAATTCAAAACTTATAACTTTATAACTAAATAAACTGATCCAAACAAAACCCAAATCAGAAAACCAACAATTAATTCTCTTTAACTCGAGCATGTTACTGCTACAGTTTTTTATTTAAAAAAACAATTTAATTCAAAAATAATAACTTTATAACTAATTCACAAAAATAATAACTTTATAGCTAATTCAACTTATTCAAACAAAACCCAATTCAGAAAAACAACAATTATTCTCTTTAGCTCGAGCTTGTTACTACCACAATTTTTATACAAAAAAAAACAATTTAACTCAAAATTAATAATTTTACAACTAATTCACATCAATAATAACTTTAAAACTAATTCGAACAAAACCCAATTAATAAAACCAACAATTAACCCCAAAACCCAAAAAAGAACGACCAATTAACCAAATTGAACCGAAACCCTAACCCTAGATCTCAAATTAACGAAACAGAGAGTAACAAATACTAACCTTGTTTGTGTTTCTTGAACCCGCCGTTGCCGTTGAACCCAACAGCAGGTCTGGTTCGTTTCTTAGCGCCGAAATCCATGGGATAATAAAACCCCCAAATTGAATTGAACGAACAAATTAGGGTTCGTAAAACGCTAAGGGGTAAGTAATTGTGTTGTTATTATGGATCTGTGATTTGATGGGTTTATTATTATTTTTATTGGTGTCATTGGTCAAAGTCAATGGTTTATTATTAGTTAGTTAATGGGCTTTAGGATAGAGAATGTAATGGGCATAAATGGGCCGTTTTAACTAAAAGTAGAGATGGGCAATTCGAGTTTTTTCATGAACTGGTTTCGGATAGAGTTGCACAAATCGGGTTTTTTAAATTCCCGGATTCAGGTATGGAATCGGGTCCGGGTATGATCCGGTACGGGTACGACCGGGTATTGGTAATAATCGGGTCGGGTTCGGGTCGGGTATTGTTTCTAAAAACCATACCATATTCATCGGGTCGGGTATAGAACCGGGTATTTGAATACCCTATTATCGGGTATTGAAAAAACCATATTTACGGGTTTTTTCGGGTTTTTTTCCAAATATTGTTCGGGTATAGTTGGATTTTTACTTTTTAGGGGTATTTTTCGGGTATACATCGGGTCTTTGAAATACCCAGTTTCGAGTATTGGAAAAACCCGGTTGCGGGTATGGAACTGGTTCGTGTTTTCGGATATTACCGGGTACAAATCGGGTCCGGTTCGGGTTCTGGTTTTAGTGCCAAAATGCATACCCTACGGGTAGGATCGGGTACAGAATCGGGTATTAAAAACCCGGGTATTAAACAAACCGGTTCCAGGTTTTTATTTCGGGTCCGGTTCCGGGTTCGGGTTTTTTGTGCACCCCTAGTTTTGGGTATAGTCGGGCTTTTAACAAGGTTTTGACCGGTTTTGCCGAGTTTCTATTTGGTTATAGCCGGGTCGGGTTCGGTTTTGACTAGGTAGAGGTGGAACTGGTTCCAGCAAGTCTAGGTCCAGATATAGTTTCTCGGTTTCTCTAAGAAACCGAAACCTTGTTTGTACCGGAAGATCGGGTAGGACCATGTGCGGTTCTGGGTCGGATATAAAACAGGGTTTTATGCCCATCTCTAATGTCTAGAAGTGTAAATATCTATTATCCGACTTTTGAAAATATTTGTGACTAATCGTAACCGGTTATTGGTTAGATGGTTAAAACTTGTTATTGTTGTTAATCGGTTACGGTTTCTAACAGTTTTGAGTGGGAAATAAGCACATATGTATTATTTATGTTTAAAAATGTAATGAAATTAGATAACAAATCTACATTTGTGCTTACTCCAAGCCATAACTAAAATTCATATGACTTTGAAATTGTCACCTTCTCATCTTAACCATTAATTTGTCTTATATCAATAATTAAAATTTCGTTTAACCTTTTCATGGCCCTTATATGTATGTAGAGAGTGTACTTATAATGTAGAAAAAGTTATTTTAAATTGTCTAAATACAAATCCAACTGACAGTTGATTTTTATAAAAGTGATTGTTATTGTAATTTTGAAGGGTGATGCCGCATCAGAACATAATACCAATTCCGATTCTTAGAGGAAGCAAAATGAATACTTGTATTATATTATTTCAAGCAAAATTGGTAGGAGTATAAATTAACCCCTCTCTCGTTGAAATAGGACATCTAATACATGTTCAACTATCCGTATTTAATAAAGACAGTGACAAATCATCTTATTTATTAAAAAATACTAAGGTTGGTCACCAAAATATTCCAATAATCAAAAGAGGGTTAATAAAAAAATTTTACTCTTTTTACAACTTGTGTGCTATGGTATCTAGGGTCGACCAATATGTCAAAATTGGTGTAAAAACCACACAAACAATATTAATCATAACCAACATACATTTTGTGACAATAAGCATTATTGCATTAACTCAAGAAGGCTGCAAAATTGAGACAAAGATGATTCAAAATCTGGTCCTACGCAACGAAAACCTTATACATTTAACACGTGAAAAGTAACAATTCACGTACCAAAACAAAAAAAAAAAGTCGATTTTCCCATCAAACATAGCTACCTCGCCAACTGTTTTAGTACTTTCAGTTAAAGTCCGCTAGTACAACTGGCGGACCACCTAGAAACTCTTTCTCTCCTAATCGCCTAAAAACACATTAGTTTTCCTAACCCTACTTTAAAAAAATTGAAATCAATGTATCATTAATTAATAATTTGCAACAAATATAATTACTTCAATACTAGTGTTTACATTACATTAACATGTCATTTGAATTACTATTATTTTAAATCATTTCATAAGCTTCTGATGAACATTTGAAACCAAAAGTAAAAAAGAAAATAAAAAATCAAATCAACTATGTAAACAATTAGATTTATTCATTTATGACCAAACACAATCCCAACTGTCATGTCTTAAACCAAACTACACACCAACCAAAACCTTTAACCTTAAACCCTAAACCCCAAACGAACAATTCCGAAACACAGACTACACTTCTCCCTTCTTTGGCTCGCTACCATTCTCGTCGACGCTAATGCACTTATACTTCTTAGCACAATACACATACACCACAAAGTCCATCAAACTCAAAAGAGCAATCAAGAAATAAAACCTATCCATATGACCATCATTCAAATTCTCCGGAATCCACCCTTCGTCCTCTCCCCGAGCAGTAATACTCATAACCATATGAACCAAAAGGCTACTAACATAATTCCCTAAAGATATCGACGCCATACACAACGAGCTTCCAAAGCTCTTGATCCCATCTGGAGCTTGGCTATTAAAAAACTCTAGTTGTCCAACATACATAAACACTTCAGACGCCCCGACAAGCGCATATTGTGGCACTTGCCAAAATATACTCAACGAACTCGTGTGTTCATCGGGTATAGAATATTTTAACCTTCTTATTTCCGTCACACCCGCAGCCACCATTGCAAGAAGTCCAATAATAAGACCAACTCCCATTCGTTGTAGCTCGGTTAACCCTTTAGGGTTTCTAGTTAACCGTCCAGCTAAGGGTACCAACACTTTGCGGTAGAGTAGCGTGCATACTAGGACGCTAACTATGTCGAACACTGACATGCTGGCTGCTGGCAACCGAAAGGTGCCAATATGCGCGTTCATGACTGCGCCTTGCTCAACGAATAACGAGGCCATTTGAGTGAATATGACTGAATATATGATTGTCCATAGCCAGATTGGTAGCATTCTTATAACACATTTTGCTTCTTCTACTTGTGTCACTGTGCATAGTCTCCAGTGGTTTTGTGGACCGGATAAGTCTTTTTCGGTCACTACAGCCGCCTTATCTAGACACCTGAAACGTTAACGGTTACGTTAGAACCAGGGGCAGATCTAGCATAGTTTGAAGTTCGTTTATGTTCGTGCATTTAATAAATGAGCGAACATGAACAAAGAATTTTGTTTGGTAAGCTTAACGAACAAACACAACTAGAGGTTGGGGTGCAAACGAGCCGAGCTACTCGAGATCGGCTTGTTAAAAAGCTCGATCGATCCGAGCTTAATCGATCCCAAGCCCAAGCTCGAGCCTAAAAGTAAGCCCGTTTAATAAACGAGCCCGAGCCCGAGCTTCACCTATCGAGCTCGAGCGGTTCGCGAGCCTAAACGACCTTATCATTTATATAAATTTTTAAAATATATATTTAATAATTATTCATTTATATTGATATATATATATATATAAATATAATGTTATGTAAAAATAAATAATAATAACTAAACAATATATAGTATTTTATTTTGTACATAAAATTGTAACAGAAAAAACATATAAAAATAATTATAGTTATAAAAAAATAATTGATAAATAGTAAACGAGCCGAGCTTGATATCGAAAATCTACTCACGAGCCGAGCTCGAGCCTTGAAAATAGAGCTCGAAACGAGCTTCGTGTAAGCTAGACGAGCCGAGCTCGAGCCTAGTCGAGCTCCGGCTCGGCTCGGCTCGGCTTGTTTGCATCCCTAGCCTAGAGGCCGTCTTCGTTCAATTGTGTTCGTGAACGTTCGGTATTGTGTTCGTTAGGTCCGTTCATACGGTTAAGCTCGTTTACATATTTATGTTCGTTTATTAGAATTTTACTATTACTATTTTTATTTATTTATTACTATTACTATTTTGATGTCATTGTTTTTTTAATAGTATGTGGTGTACTTCTAGATTTTTTTATTATTCTCAAACTACTATGTGTTTACTTGTGTTTGGTTTATGTTCTTTTGTGTCTTTTAGTGTCTTTTAGTGACCGGTTACGTTCATTTATGTTCGTTAATATTCATTAGCGTCCGTTTGTATCCTTTACCAAATTAATGAACGGACATGAACAAACACGAACAAACTCAATTTCTTAACAGGCGAGCACGGACACAAAACGATATACGTAACAATATGTAAAAAAAGATCAAATAAGTAGTTATTGACGAACCTATACTCCTCGCTATGAAGAATCTTCCGACTCCCTTTAATAGCCGAATGCAAGCCTTCAACTTCATACAACTGCTTCTCATCATCAACCCGAACTTTACATTTTCGACACGCTGCAACAAACACTTGTGCAACTCGTGGCAAAGGGTTGCCCGACGCCTTAACATACCGATAATGAAACGAACCACACAAAAACGACAACAATGCAACAACTGCAGACCCCATAGACACCCAAAACCCCATTGTCCAATGACCAATATCTTCATAGTACACGAGAATGGTGTTCGAGAACAAAGATCCGATATTAAGTGCAGCATAGAAGTATGCAAAGAAAGCGCCTCTAGCGCCTTTTTGTTTATGTTTTTCTTCGGTTTCATCAAACTGGTCGACGCCAAGAGTGGCTAACGTCGGCTGGTGGCCGCCGTAGCCTAAAGCAACCATGTAGATTGATAAATAAAACATCATTGTTCCTTTTGATGATGTTGGAGTGCAATGTTTTACTCCATCTCCACATCCAGTAGGTGTTACTAGAAATAGCCAAGAAGTTATTGATAATAAAGTCAAACCCTACAAAGTATAATAACATTAGTATCAATGTTACTAAACAACAAATTATCAACAACACATTAATATCAACCATGAGAATCTTGAATTTTTTTTGGGCCTAATACGAAAATTAGTTGAGTATTTGGGTTTAAATATTAAGATTACAATTTTTTTTTTCATAAAATACATATATGATTTTTAAAAAAATGGGCTTATCGGGGTGTCGGGCCTTGCATGTCACCAATCCGTTGGTAGGCTTGTACCAATGAATATTCATGGTAACGTATAGTTGAATACTTAAATATATAGTTGTGGAAAATCTCATTTGCGATAGAATACTGACGAAGTATACAGACGGATCACTGACAACTTTTGTATCACTACTACAAAAGTGATCAAAAGGTGCGATGTCAAAAAAGCAAAAGATGCGGTTCTATACATCAACCGCACCTTTAGAGAATAAATAAAGTTTAAATATAAATGGAAACATAAGGTGCGGTTGTGAAGCTAATTTATATTTAAAATAAACATGGAAGCAAAAGGCGCGGTTCTTTCTTTTTTTTCCCCCTTTTTCTTTTATTTTGAAAGGGCTATAATCCAAAATAGGTGTCTTTTGACCTGTAATTAGCTCCAAAAGATCCATATTCATCCTCTAGAGTTTTACCGCTAAATTTATGATTTTATATTTCACTTTTACGATATATTTTCATGATTGTTGAATATATTTATTTATATGCAGATAAGGTGTTATTATTCATGTGATCAAGATATTTTATTTAATTATCAAGCAAATATATGTTTGGTTGAGGGAATTGAAAGAGTTTGTTTGGTATGGGGTAATGGAATGGGCGATTGAATAGAATGAACGAGGGAATGAAATGGACAAGGTAATGGAATGGCTCATTACGATTCCATTGACAGGTTTGGTTACCATGTGGGAATGAAATGAATTATTAGTTTTTTATCTTTTGGTAAGATAGAAACAATAGAATAAAATAAAAATGGTAATGAGTGGTGGCGGCGGCGAGCTCTAATGGTGGTGGTGGGTGGTTGGCGGCGGTGGAGATGGGCGGGAGCGGGAGCGATTGTTGGTGGTGGTGATAGTGGGGTGGTGGTGGCGATGGTAAGCAGTGGGTGGCGAGCGGTGGTGGTTATGGCCGAGAGCGATTGTTGGTGGTGGTGATAGTGGGTGGTGGTAGTGGCGGTGGTAAGAAGCGGATGGCGAGCGATGGTGGTGATGGCCGGGAGAGATGGTTGGTGGTGGTGGGCAACATTGGTAGGTGGTGGGTGGTGGTTGGTGGTGGTGGAGACAGAGGCGGGCGATGGTAAGCGGCGATGGTGGGTGGTGATGGTGGTGGTAAGAGGGTAATGGCTAGTGGTGGTGGGAGAGTGGTGGATGTGATATAGTGTGCAAGTGGGATGAAATGAAAAAAAAACAAGGGGGTGGTGTTGGGACTTATATTTTAGACCGACGCATCGAATTAATCTTTGGGTGAAAAATATATTATTTTGGTCTCAACCAAGGGTGGATGGCTTGAAGACCAAGTCATGCTAGGCTAGTATAAATAGATGTTTTTATTCATTTGTCTAGTATGAGTGACTGTATTGTGTATGTGTGAGATTTAGGGTTTTATCCCTTTGAGAAAGTCTCCGCCTCCAGGATGAGCTCTCCTGGTGGCGGCTGATATTTCTTAATCGATTGTATGTATGAATGTATGTATGAGTGTTTCATCTTAATGAGAATCATTCGGCTAATATTTCATACTACTGTTTCTATCTTGTTTGTGTTTTGATTACAATTGTTCATCCTACTTTATTGTTGATTGTTAATCAAATCAGGCTCTCTCGCAATACACCTCATCCGTCCAACTAACATCATTCAATAGTGAATACGAGTTAGATTCGATCCTAACCCTAGATCCGAGCTCCACACCGTTGATTAGTATTGACTATTATTCACGCTTCCGCACCGGGGCTCGGACATGTCAATTGGTATCAGAGCCTGGGTTACCGAATCGTTCAGACTAACAGTTGAACTGATTCATTTCGCTCTTGAATCCACCATGGACGTTAAATGATGAAGTTCGTTGAAATTATTTTTTGGGGGTTTTGAAATTATTTGATGATTCGGAGAAAAGTATATGGATTGATGTTTGGGTTGATGACTCGTTTGGAGATCCAACATCAATTTCATGTTTATTTGGTCAAAACGGTCCAGATCTGATGTAACAGTGTTATTTGGCTCGTTTTGGGGCAACACTGTTCATCTGATTATTTCTAGATCTGAAAAGATTGATTATGATATGAAGATAGGTTTCTTTGATTTCGAGATGACTTGGATGGTGTTACAATGATTTATTTCAGATGCCGAAACTTGATTTTGGATTTGAAAAATTAGGGTTTTGTGTGCTCGTGCTGCAAAAACAGTAGATGTTTGTTGAAAAATATTGCCGATGGTATAAACTGATATGGAGAATGTACAAGTCAAGAATGAACAAGTACTAAAGGCAATTTCATCATTGTTTGTTGCAGCAGATGCAAAGTGAATATTCGAGCAGGTTCTGAAAGGGCAAATCAGTGACTGATGACGCAGAAATGAAGTTTTGATGTCTCGAACACACTATGAAAAAATAAGATTGGACTCGAGTATGGAAAATGACTAAGTGCTGCTTCGAGCACAGGAGGTATTTTGCCCAAGCACATCCTTATTTGGCTCGAGCACAGGTTATTTCAAGCACATCTTATATCGAGCACATCAAATTCGAGCACACTTTGTGAAACCCAGAGCATATCCTTTGTCTTCTCAAGAAAACTATCTTCTTTAAGTCTCGAGCACACTTTGTTATTTATCCGAGCATACTCTTTTTTTCGAGCATACTTTGTTTTGTCTTGAACAATTATGCTTGTGAAAAGAAAACTCAAGTTTGTGTCGAGCACACCCTTGCTCCCGAGCACACTTTTGCTCCCGAGCATGCTTGGTGTTAAGTGAAGAAAATGAAAAATCACAAGTATTCCCGAGCACACTTAGTGATAGTAAGTACTTCCGAGCAAAAAAATGACAAATCACAAGTGTTTTGCTTCCGGGTACATTTTGCTTCCGAGTACACTTTGTTTTCCGAGTACACTTTGCTTCCGAGCACACTTTGTTTTCCGAGTACACTTTGTGCTAAGAAAGTGCTTCCGAGTACACTTTGTGCTTGGAAATTGAATCAGAGTATGCTTTGTGCTTGGAAATGAAACCAAGCATACTTTGTGCTAGGAAGGTGCTCCCAAGCACATTGTGTGCTAGGAAACAGAGTTTGTGAAACATTTCAAAGTTTTGAAAAAACTTTTGAGATTTTTGGTGCCGTTGACCGTTTGACCAAGTTGTTCTCTACGGAAGATATATACCAGGGGTATTTTGGTAATTTTTCTCCAATCATCAACAAGCTTATGGAGTTCAAACCTCATCCAATTTCACGACTTCATCAAAAGCTTTACAAGAACAAGTGTTGACCAAGCTTAAAGATTTAATCACTTTTAGTGTCAACCAACTTTTGAATATGTTTATCTGAGATTTTTACAATCTTGATGAGGATGATCAAGATTGTTTCACCCACACTTGATTTGAAGACACATTTATTAAAGACAACTGCAACGAAATTGGGGGAGTAAAAATCTTTGAATTCATTGCAAATGGCTAGCTTCAAATCAAGTAAAAGACTCAAGTTAAGGAAAAGTTGATCAAGATCAATAAGCCAAGGTTTTTCAAAGACGTTTAATCATTTGTAAGTTTTCAGATTTCCTAGTACGGATGAGAAGAAGGAGTCATCACGAGCAACAATGTTGAAAGGATGATCAGTAGAGTCTAACCTCCTATGAAATAGTCACTTGAACAGTCAAGAACGGGTTATGGTTGACTTGAATGCTATCTTAATTCAGGGAATGGTTTGAAGATGATTTACATGGGAAGAAACGGTTTTGAAGAATTGAAGATTATTTGATGATCACAATGAGTTTGTTTCTTTTTGTGATAACCTTTTTACTTGAAGTTGATCTTTGACATTCAAAGCCTCGTTCATATGCCCATACAACTATATCCAAAAGTGGTATAAGAGTGATGATTCGAAATGAACAACGGGAGAAGCTTAACGTGAGGGGGATAATTTCAATAAAAGACAACGAGTTATGAGGTGATCATGGAAGAAATTCGATGGCATCGGTCTAAGGGGAGATTATTGGGACTTATATTTTAGACCGACGCATCGAATTAATCTTTGGGTGAAAAATATATTATTTTGCTCTCAACCAAGGGTGGATGGCTTGAAGACCAAGTCATGCTAGGCTAGTATAAATAGATGTTTTTATTCATTTGTCTAGTATGAGTGACTGTATTGTGTATGTGTGAGATTTAGGGTTTTATCCCTTTGAGAAAGTCTCTGCCTCCAGGATGAGCTCTCCTGGTGGCGGCTGATATTTCTTAATCGATTGTATGTATGAATGTATGTATGAGTGTTTAATCTTAATGAGAATCATTCGGCTAATATTTCATACTACCATTTCTATCTTGTTTGTGCTTTGATTACAATTGTTCATCCTACTTTATTGTTGATTGTTAATCAAATCAGGCTCTCTCCCAATACACCTCATCCGTCCAACTAACATCATTCAAGAGTGAATACGAGTTAGATTCGATCCTAACCCTAGATCTGAGCTCCACACCGTTGATTAGTATTGACTATTATTCACGCTTCCGCACCGGGGCTCGGACATGTCAATACATCTTTAACCAAAAATGATTACCCAGTCATACACGAGCCTGGTGTTATTTGGTCAACCAAAAATGAAACATCTTTAACTATGACAAGGAACATACTTTAAGAAAATTTGAAAAAATATCAAAAACAAGGGGAATAATGAATAAATCAACCAAAAGTTGATAAGTGTTTTAAATATTTTATCAAACAAGAGGGTTACAACAAGAACTACAAAGATGTTGGCAAATTTTGTCTCATCTTGAATGAAAGGCATGTTGCTAACTGTAAGTCCAACGTTCAACCTCTATATATGTTTGAATCTAAAAATACAAAAATACAATAAGTTTTGTCATACAAAAACTATTTTTGACCAAATACAGGAGGTTGGAGTCAAATTGGGGTGATCTGGGAAAAGCCAAATAAGCTTTGAGAAGAGATATGAGGCATCATAGCACAGTGTTGACCATTAATGCATTATGCTTTAAATGAACCTAAATCATATCACCAAAGAGATGAAATTCATGCTAAGTTTATACCTGCTGTTAACCTATCTATGTTGTCATAATAATGCTGAGAATGAAGTATTGAGATAGCTACTTAGTCAATATGATCCCATTCTTGAGATCTTTTCAGAAAATGGAAGAAGCTGTTTTGAAGAGAAATATAACTGAAATTTGATCTCTAAATGCACCATTTGCTCTTAAACTATGATCTGAAAAGAAAAATATAATTTGACAAAGTGGTTTAAGTCAAAATGTGTTGCATTTTGCCTAAAATAGGTTGAATATGTAAGTTCGGGTAAGGTTTGATACCATATAACCTTCCCGAGCACAAACTGTTTGATTATGTATTTTCGGGTAAGGTTTAATGAACTACAACCTTTCCGAGTACAAAACAGTTGATTATGTGTGAATATGTTGTTTCGGGTAAGGTTTGATAATTTTCAACCTTTCCGAGTAAGCTTAGTCATTTTTGACTAACTTTATGATTTTCGGGAATGCTTTGAAGTGTTTACACTTTCCGGGTAGAGTACAATGTTGTACTCATTTCCCGAGCAAGCTTGAAGTCTTGAGATGATTATGTGTTGTTATAGCTAGTTTTTAACAAGAAATTCTTATTTCGAGCAAGCTATGCATGTTATATGCTGATTGTGATTCCAAGCAAACTTTATGAACTTAGTCAAGTACATCAAGTAAGCTTTGTGATTTGTGTGAATATGTTGTTAGGAAAGGTTTGTTAATCTTTCAGGGCATGCTTAGATATTACTATTTAAGTTTGTCATTTTTTCGGGTATGGTTTGACAAGTTGAAATCCCTCGGGTAAGGGCATACCTGATGATTGAATGTGTTTATCCTAGCAAGCTTAGTGCTAACATAGGATTTTCGGGCAAGCTCTATGAAATTTTAGACTATAGCACACTTAAATGTCTATGTGTTTTAATTTCATTCCAAGCATGCTCTGTAATATGTGTGTTTATGATTTCTTTGAAATTACAAGTGTTTTCGGGCAAACTTTGTTTTCCGGACACACTTTATATTCCGGGTACACTTTTGTTCCCTCAATATACTTGGTAATTTCAAAACTTAACTTTCCGAGTACACTGTCTGCTAGAATCCCTTTTCCGGGCACACTTTGTACTATATGAAGGTTATTCGGGTATACTTTGCATTAGAAAGGTGTTCGGGCACACTATTCTCTTGAATGGTTGCTCAGGCACACTATGTTTTTCAAGTATGCTTGATTGAATATGTTAGTTAGTATGATAAAATTGATTATGATTCTTATTAGGGTTTATGCTAGATAAGTTTTAATTTGAAATTGAGAAATCTATGTGGGGATCTTAATTGATTCTTAGTAAGGATGTTTATTTGATGATTATACTTGATTATTTGCCTTGTGATTAATTTCTCAAGAAATCTAGTATTTCGGGTAAGCTTTCTTCATCATGTCTTAACTTTAAATTAATTTACTTGATCGAGCAAGGTTTATAAATAGACGAATTTGGGCAAACTTTGTATATTCAAAATGAAAATTTTCCAAGCAAAGTTTGACCGGGTAAGGTTTGTAAGTGGAAGTATACCGAGTAGACTTTGGATATATTAATCTTTCGAGTAAGGTCTTATGAACTTAAATGAAATTAAATGTTTAATATATCAAGTGGATAATGTTACTGGTTGACAGCTAATAATTCACAAAAGGACAAAGAGCATTTAAAACCCACTTTCAAAAGGTATAAAAGAGGGAGTTAGGCAAATTTTTCAACATTATTTCCCTCTCTCTCCTCCCACTGCAAATCCTTACTCTCAAAGAAACACACTTTACCTTATCTTTACACACTTTACCACTTCTGGATATATATTCCAAAGCAATCATTCCTTAAATAGATAAGGAATTTATAAGCTAAAAAACAAAACATTTTTCAAATTTCTCACTTTACCTGGCATGTAAAAGAAAAATGCAGAAACAAAAGAACTTTATCTGCAATTTTGGCAGAAAAATTGCAGATATGTACTTTACATTTGTCTTAACTCTCATTAAAAGAAGACCTGCATATGCTATTCAAAATTGAAACTTCACATTTCAAGAGTAACTTGTATTTGTGTTTTGTGCAGATTTCTATATCATTCAAGACAACGGTTTGAATTGAAATATTATTTATACCTTAATTTTTTTCTTACTTTGAGATCTAACTGATAATTGTGTGTTCATTGATATAACAGAAAATTAGCAATGGATCCAACTCCAAGTAATTCAAATTCCTACAAACATCATCTTTCTGAAGAACTGAAGAAAGCATTGCAACGAGTTCAAACCCTAATGCCTGAGGTTGAGAAGATCTCAGCTGCCCCAAAACAGGGGGAGAAATCACTGAATCATGGGGAGAATTCGCTGAAGCTTCTCTCAGTATATGAAAAGAACAGCTCAGATGATGATCTTGATAACATTCCAGAAGATGAGATGAAAGAACTAGAGAAAAGGAAGAAACTAAAAGGAAAAGAAATTGCTCAAGAAGATGAAACTCAGACTATCAATTTTCAAGAAAACAGAATGGTCTCAAATATGAATGAATATGAATTAGAAGCAGAAAGAGTGTATATGCAAAGAATGACAGAAATTTATGACAGAGAACTTCTAATTCAAAGGCTAACTGACAAAGATCTTGAAGAACAAGAGAGTTTGTTGAAAATGTTTGAAGATGAGAAAATGCTAAAAGATGAAGTGAAGAATGTTAATCAGAAGGATGTGCCTCAAGAACTGATTGAAAAATGCTTGAATGATCAAGAAATTTCAAATGGTGTGGTAGTCTCTCTGCTCAAACTAATTAAGCAAGAAGAACCAGAGAAAGAGATAAAAGAGAAACTAGACACTGTCATTGACAAGATTTCAAAGGCTTTGAATGAAGAAAAGACTGTTCAAGACAAAATGAAAGATGAATTGGAAGAAGATGTGAACATTCAAAAGTTCTTGAGCAAATATGGTGGTAAACCAAAATTTTTGGTTAAAAATGGAATTCCTTTTGATTATGTAAAAGTCATGAAAAGAAAAGAGATTTTTAGCAACTTCAAGAAAATGAAAAGACAGCAGTTAAACATGAAAAAGGGAGCTGCCCAGTCTCTAGTTGGTAAGAACAAAGGAATATCCAAAAAGATGGTTGATCTATCAAGGGTGACAATGAAGGGGAAATCCAAAGTAGAGAAATTCTGCAAACAGATAACATCCTTGCTCTCAAAACAGAACAGTACAAAGAAAAGGAAGATGTCTGTGACGACTCAAGAAAAATCAAAGCAGATGCACTTGAAGATGGATAAACCCTTTGTCAAGGTTGCAGTAAAAGCCAAAAACCATTCAGTCAACCACAATGTTATGCCAAGTGGAGTATTCTATGACTCCAGGACTGAACATCTGAATGTTATGATGGAAAATGGAGAGACTGTGAAGATCTTCTCTAAGAATGACTTCAGAAAATTCAATCTATGGCAATTATCTGTGATTGCAGCACTGCATCTCTCAGATTATAATGTAAGGCAAAGGCCTACAAGTGCTAAGCAATCAGAACTGTTAAGATTCTTAAGAGAGCAGGAAAAGTTGGATTTTCCATACCTAACAAGCATCTCTAGATAAACTAAAGAATCTTTGAATAGGCTTTGTTTTGTAATGTCTTCAGACAACTCTCTGAATATGTAATTTTGATTGTTAATTTGATGTGTATTTTTGCTAAGTGTAAGTAACTATAGAAATGTTTTGGGTCAGCTGAGGTGTTCCAATCTAGGGGGAGATTGTTGGGTCAAGAAATTGACCTAAGGGGAGATTGTTGAGTCAAAGATTTGACCTAAATGAAGTACATGGAAGATTGGAATCTTCTCAACCTACTCTGAATTTGCTAAGTAATGGATCCGAGCACACCTTAGACCTCCGAGCAAGCTTTTATTTGGCCGAGTACGATATTTTACCTACCGGGCAAGGTTTACTTCAAGTAGTCTTCTTAAGTGGATATCCGAGCAGGGTTTGCAAATTAGTGCATTGCCGAGTAAGGTACACTGGTTTATGTAAATCCGGGCAAGGTTCACTTTATCAAGCAAGTCTGTTCTTCAGAGCCAAGTATATTACTCTTCCGAGTAAGGTTTGGTTCACCAAGTCCAAGAAGCCAAGAAATTGGAAGACCGAGCAAGGTATTCATTAATAAGTATAGTCCAAGTATGCTTCATGATCTAAAAGAATATCTCTAAGTAATATCGGGCAAGGTTCAGCTCAAGCAAGGAACAGTACTCCCGAGTACACTTTGCTAATAAGTTATTTTAATAGCAAAGAGCTGAAATGGATCATTGAAGAACAAGGTTGCTCGTAAGGAGTTGTCGGGCAAAGTCTGGCAAATTCAAGAAGACTGAAGTCTACTCGGTGAGTATTTTACTTAGTGAAATACTCTTTAAGTAAAGTCTACCCGGAAACTGATCCCGAGCACACTTCTATGTTACCAAGTTATGAAGGATGGCCGAGCATACTCGGAAAGACAAGATTGGTGCAGAGCCTACCCGGAAGACTTGTTTTACACTTAGTTTATTTTGAATATGTAATTTGAATATGTATGACTGTATTTAGGGTTTCTAGAAGGAATGAAAGCTGTCCTAGGTTGGCAGGCCTATAAATAGAATGTTTAGGGCACGCCGCCAAGGGGGCACAATACGGATAAGACAGACACATTAATTGAGAGAATATTGTGTGACGGCTGTCTTAGGATTCCTAGAAAACCCTAAATCGATTATCCTTTTGTATGATTAATATTATATAAATGGAAATCTTTTGAGTGAATCTTAAGTGTGCTTTCTACCTTTGATTATTCATTGCAACCGTATGTTTGTTATTAATTCCGCCTTTAACAAACGGATATCTTTCTAAATATAGCAACCCGTCATTAACTCTCTTGTCAACACGTTAATCTGTGTGAGTTATGACATGATTAATTAAGATCCAGCTGAAATCGAGGGGACCGACAGGTGGATGGAATGAATTTGGGGTGTTTTTGATGGAATAGAATGAACTTTGTAATGGCCGATTCCATTCCATTGACCAACCAAACACATTTTTTTCATTCCATCATAATGGTCTATTCCATTCCAGCTCTCATTCATATATAACAAACGCTACTTAAATGTTTCATTACTATTCCTTTGTGTTATTTGGTTAATAATCTATTGAATCGAATGAATTACTACTTTATGATTTTTGGTAGCGATGATAGAGTCGTGGTAATGATGATTGTAGTAGTGGTGGCGACACAAGTGGCGTTGGTGGTGGGGGTCGTGGTAGTCAGGTGGCGGAGGTCGTATTTAGGTGGCGGAAACGGCGATGGTGGTGGCCATGGCAGTCAAGTGGTGGCGATGGTGGTGGTGGTGATCTGGTGGTGTTGTTAACATATCCATTTAAGATATATCTGTCAACATGTCCATTTAAGATAGCCTTTTAGAGAATACTCGTCCAAAATTTATCTGATAGAGATAACGTTTGGATAGTCCCCTTTAGGACTAATTTTTGAATATTCTATCTCATTAGGACGTGTATACATTTTAACGTGCTGATAATTTAAGAAAAAATCGGTAGCTTTTTCTCTTACTCCATCGGGTTTTGCGTTTTATATGCATACTCGGGGAGTTAAGGGGAAATGCTGCCAAATTTTCTAAAATAGTTAGCACGTTAAAATGTATACATATGAGATAGATATTCAAATAGTGGGATAGGATCCATCGCCTTAGAGCACTGGATTACATACATTCACATCACTTGTTTGTTTATTTTAATTTTCAGATGGATCGTGATGATTGGACGTACAAAGCTTTGCGACAATCTGAAATTTATGCGATGGGTGTTAAAAGTTTTCTTAGGACAGCCGAAGCACATCACGCCGATAAAGGAAGTCGTTCGATTTGTTGTCCTTATTCCAAATGTCAAAACTTTAGATATTATAAATATAAATGAAAAAGAGACACATTTGTTCGAAAATGGTTTTAAGCCTAGATACCATTGTTGGTCAAGGCATGGAGAATCACTAGTTGATCTTAGCACGTCATCGACAACTAATGATAATACATATAACAATGGCCCATTGAACCTTAATGGTTATGATGAAAATTCAAATGACCCAAAAGAACCCGGATAAGGATGGAGATGTTACACTCAACAAACCCGGATAAGGAAGATATATGGTACATAAAAAATCAAAACAAAGAGTTATCGAGGTGGATGAGAAAAAAGGTAAAAGAAATTGATTTTGATGAAATCATGAAAAGGTTAGGAGATGATCCATATTGTAGAGTTAAATCTTATCAAGGGTACGACATTAATGGTCATACGTTTTACACCAGCGATCGAGATAAAAAGAGTGCCGTTCAAAATAGCGGAGTTACATTAGTAG
The DNA here is from genome assembly GCF_021521415.1 of Bidens hawaiensis. Lineage (NCBI taxonomy): Eukaryota > Viridiplantae > Streptophyta > Magnoliopsida > Asterales > Asteraceae > Bidens > Bidens hawaiensis. The sequence continues at coordinate 233,203 of NW_027494110.1, read as the reverse complement.
CATCAACGACCGAGCTCTACAGTCAACGTCGTGAAACAATGATAAAAATCGCCAAAAATTCTTACTTCAGAGTTATGTAAATAAATTAAAAGATTTATGAACTAAATAAGTTTAATAATGACTTTATGGCAAAACAAGTCACACACTTTTTTTTATGATAAAGATAAATAGATGTATTTTATTGTTTGTAATTGTTATTTGTTTTAATAGTCATATAATATAAATGTTACCATGTACACCGCCAAAAGTCAAAAATATTTGACATTCTATTCAGATTCGGCAGCCAAACCAGCCCCTAATTTATCTACATCGATTTCACCCACCAACCCCTAAATGTAAACCTAACTTATCATAACTCAACACTGCCTAATTGCAAACCCTAACACTGAAATCAGCCCCCAATTGGACCATCCATGACGACTGAAATCAACCCCCAATCGGACCATTGACTGAAATCAAAGTTATTGTTTTGTTTCAATTTCATTATTTATATATTTTGTTTCAGTCATAAGAGTAACCATTCGGGTTACTCTTATGCGATGTCGTCGACGGATACAACATTAATCCTAGTTAGTTTACATAGATAATAATTATGCAACTATTTTTATTAGAAAAGAGTTTAGTTTTCTTTGGTGCATATACATACAATTGTTTTTATAATCAGGTCATTATAATAATATACGAAGTAGTTGTTTTGCTTTGACTGTGTAATCAAAACCGAATTAATATGAATAGTTGTATGGAGTATGTAAGTTACTATAATGATATCGAAACTTACGACCGAATCTAGACACTGTTTTATAACCACTCTGGAATTCGACTTTATCGAACACCAGGAGCAACCTCTGTTAGCTCTCCATCTAATGTGAATCATAACAATACTATAGTTCAATATTGAAAACAAATCTAAACACTACAAAGACAACTTAATTTATAACTACAGTAGTTTAAAAAAGCTATTGGGATGAAACTAAGGTATCAATTGTGATTTGTAAATTGTAGGTGAGTTTGGGCTATGGCATAAATCCTCATTAATATAACTAGTGCATGTGTTGGTAATCGGGTTAAGAAACGACTCGCCACAAATAAATGGCAATGACACCGCGAACACTATAAGTTTGTGTTCACAAAAGGTCAACCGATTTACTCTAATATATATTTTTTAATTTAGTTTGATTTGTTTATATTATAACAATTTGTTTGCTATTTTAGACTGATCAAGTGGGTCGTATCTCCCCACAATTTCACGATGAGAATTTAGCGAGCGGTTCCTTTTATCAACTGGTAGCCGGACCATTTACTCTATTTTTTTTTGTTCATTTAGTTTGATTTGTTAGTGTTATAACAATTTGTTTGTTAATATAGGTTGTGAAGACAATTACCAGCTTGAAGTGTTAAAATCAAATCTTTTTGAAGATGGTTATTGAGATGCGGTTAGTTTTCAAAAACTTGTTTATATAACAATTTGTATGTACACACACATATTTTTTACTCAAGTACTAATGTTTTGATAATCGTATATAGTTAATATCTATGGACCAACAACAAACTGGTACAAATGCTTGAGGGATGGACCGTTGAGGCGTCTCAAGGTTAGCCCAAATTATATCATTTTAATGTTTGCTTATATCTAACGGCCCAAACCTAAAAGATAACTTGTTGTTTGACTAAAATTGTCAAAATTGTCATACTTTGCTGAGTTAATGAACCATTAACAAACTTTGCCTCGAAATGATCGTTTGTGCTACAACTTACAAGTCAGACTGTAAAATATATGTTATGTGATCAATTTTAGAATAACCTTGAAAGCTTGTGACCAAAAATTGCCTATTACCATAAATACCCTTGATAAGCAAACAACCGATCTGTTTGCAAATAAATCTTAATCTGAAGCTAATAGGTTTATTCATTTATGTTCATTCATTAATGCTAGTGAACCGTTTGTTTATTTTGTTAGTGAACAAACATAAACGAACGCTTTCATTTTCTAATCGAAAACACTTACAAAATTTTAAGCTTCATTTTATTAATGTAATATGTTTTGTTAGGTAATTTCTATGGTTTGAGTTGCGATAATGAAGACGCCGGTTCAAGTTGCAAGAATGAAGACATCGGTTCGAGTTGTTAGAATGAAGATCTCGTTTTTGAAAGTTATTGTGTATTACTTTTATTTTTAAACCTATATGTATTTGTGACAATGAAACTTTTCTGTATATTATCATCTTTTGGTTTTCTGGAAACATGGAATTCATATTATATTATATATAATATTATTTGTGTTCTGAAAATAAAAAAAATAAAATAAAAAAGAACCAAATAGTGCGGTTACACCAACAACATCATTTGGATACGCATAGCAGGAGGTTCATATGTAGAGGTTCAAAATATGCAGTTTGCAGTTCATATTTGTATGTAACAGAAGGTGCGGTTCTCATTTAAATGAGCAGAAGATGCGGTTTGAAGAAGGTGCGGTTTGATTTTAACATATGGTGCGATGGTATAAGGTGCGGTCCTTGACCCGCACCTTGTGGGAAAATTGACCGCATCTTCTGTACTAGTGTATGGTCGTCGAAAATATCGGTATTAGTGGTAGGTAATTACCATGAATTTGTTTAATTACCATTTCCAGTTTTTAGGTTTTTCAGTTATTTTTTATTTTTATTTTTTTGAAAGGCAACTTTATTGAGACCACAAACGTCCCGGCTAGCAAATAACTAACCTAGGAAAAAACAAGAACATGTCGGTATTTGTTGGTAATCATCAAGGGGTTGTGTGCATATCAATGATACTCTTTTATTTAGTAATGCATGAATTTCTAAAGTCTTGTTTTTTTCAATAGTTTTGGACATTTTTTTAGTATGTTTATAAGCCGGAAGTTAGGACTATATGTACAACTTAAGTTATGCTACTTGGTTTGAGAGTATTGACAACGCATGTTATAAGTTCTTACTAACGGGTTCTCATGGTTAAACAAAAAAAAATAATTACCAGAACTAGGATAATTTGGAAGATCATGCATGTCAGATAACGACCCCAGTAAGAATCACTGAGGAAAGCTCCGAGGAGAGAGCACAAGTAGACGGTGCCAGTCCATTTACTAACAGTGTTTGCTGCATCGGCATTGCCTTGCTCCATGACTCGGGTCAAGAACAACACCAGGTTGACCCCGACACCAAAGAAAGCAAATGTCGCGAGGGCTTGATTTGCTGCAAGAAGATGCGATTATTAATTTCACAAGTATTTAAGGTCGAATGCCAATGTGTAATTACTTAGATATGTAAGAGAAATTATGTACCGAGAAGGAGAAATGCTGGACCCCATCCTCCAACCTTTCGTTTTGGCTTGTGTTGAACTGGCTCATCTAGTTGCTATACATGTCATATAGTTATAGGGGGTCATTATATAATATTGTTTCTTTAATAAATTTTAAACCAACCATTCATAAAAATTTGAGTTAAAATCTAAAAAATTTGAACAATAAAGGAGGTAATATTATTATAATTACGTTTACTGATTTTGAAACTTATGATCTTATATTACTTAATTATTCCATTGTTACAATTCATCCGGTTGAAGTAAGTACGAACTTCGAATTCAAGTTATACACAATAATTTATCATTTTGAACACGAAATTTAAAAACTATATATGAATTCTTACAATTACGGAGATCTCCAAGGGGACATTGTTTGATGCCATTGTGACTTTTGATCAAGGATACCTCTGAAAATAAAATTTTCAAGAAACTTGTTAGCATAATGATCATATTAAGACAAGGTAATTTGCTACATTTTTAATGTACTAGCTTGTATTCTTGTAACAAGTAACCTTACATAATTAAACTCATAAAAGCACGTGGCACAGTATTATTAACGGTTGTTGTAGATAATTGTGCTATATGTTTTCATTGTTTCAGTAAGATCAGTCAAATTCTTTCCGAATTAATATAAAAATCTCTCAAGTTTGGCCATTGCTTCATTTTGTGAACTTTTTTTTTATAAAAGTTAAAATCAAGGAACCTATATAAATAAATATGAAAATCAGAAAATATTTAATAATTATATTTTCAAGTTTAACCTTCAGATTTAGATTATTGTAAAGAGAGAAAAAAAATCATTAGATTAGAAGAAGGTTTTATAAGTAATACATTTACGTCTTTAAATATAGTCAGTTCTGAAAAATATCATAATAATTTAACAATGTTAAAAGTTGATATTGTAGTTGAACAAAGTGTGATTTGTTGGAATATGTAATGTTGAAGTTAACTATTATTTCATGATTTCATAGTTATAAACATTAATAAAATATTTTATTATTTATTTAGTAATAACATTATAATTTTTATTAATTTATTCAAAATCTGAATGATAAAAAGTGATAACACTATTAAAAAAAGAAATTTAAGACGGTAAGATAGTTAGGATGTAAAATTAAAAGTATTGGTTCAATCTTTATAATATATAATATTTTGAAAAATAATAATAATAATAATAAATAAAAAAAATAATGAATCCACCAATATAAGCATTCATATTCTTGATATAGTTAGTAGATAATACCCAACTACATTCAATTATCTTAAAAACACTTATCAACATGCAACATGTTACATATGACGTATAGCAGTGTTTGACTTATTTTCTTTTCCTCGTGATTTGTATTCACATTTTAAAATATTGAAACAATCTTGTACAAGATTAAATGTTTCATAATTTATGATTTATGTCAAGGATTTTAACATCTTATAAATTATTGATTAATAAAAATTTGTACTTAGTAATTTGTTCAATGTTGTTTAATTTTCACTTTTATTACTAATGATAATCTCACCGTAATAAGGTATTAACTCCGTCTATATAAGAAATAGACGACGTTCCTATCTCTTACAGCCAGATTGTCTTGTAATGAATGCGTTAAAACTTAAAACACAAACATTTAGTTTGTTAATTAACCTTATGATCCAATATATAGAACATGCATCATAAGCGTCAAAGCAACATTAATGTATATATGTTATATATATTATACAAACCTCTTATGGAGCTTTGTGACGTAGAGTGGCTGATTCTGGTGAAGGCGAGGAGGTTGTGTCGGTAATCACCGGCGGTGTGGCCTCTGAAGCCAGCGAGATTAGCAATTGACGTCGAGTTACAGAAACTCTATAGAGAGTTGTTGTCATTTACGTTAAACGAACAACGAGTGAAGATGAAAATGGGATGTGAACTATGAAGTGATAGAAGGTTATGAGGGGAATACAAGACTTAAATAAAGGAAGATTATAACAAACTCCTATAAGGACTCCAATATTGTCTCGGACTTATGGCTGTGATGTATTTTTTGTGGGTGGTGTTATTGGACATGTTATAACTTATATATAATAAATACTTGGTCTAGTGTTTGAACTTGTCTATGTATGACTTAGCTGGATCTAACAGTCTGTCATGCACACAATTTTGATATGTATCCAACTATAGTTGTATAAACCGGTTTAAAACTCAAAACCAGTTTGAGTTGAAACTTATTAAAGACAAAACTGATTTATGATCGGTTTCAGTTCGGGTTGAAACTGGTTTCTTGACCAGGTTACAAAACCGGTTTCGGTGGAAAAAATTACATACTGGTTCCAAACCTACGGTTTCAATCAGTTCAAAACCAGTTTTTACGTAATCGGTTTCAAACCGGTCCATTTCTGGTTCGATTTTCGGGTTGGTTCGATTAACAGGTTTATTTGCCCACCTCTATATCTAACTTCTAAATAGAAGGATAAAGGAGTTTGAGCTGGTTCGAACGTTAAATAATAATAATAATAATAATAATAATAATAATAATAATAATAAAAATAATAATAAGCATGTTTAATAAACGAGTTCGAACACGAGTCTCGTTTATGGAGCTCTAGTAAGCTCACAAACTTAACTAAATGAGTCCTATTATTTATATAATTTTGTTTAATATATTTGATATATGTATTTACATGATAAGTTTTACGACATGTTTGTGATATTTACATTTTAACTTACGAGAGCTCGAACTCAACTTATTTTAAACTTTATTTTTAAAGCTCGATCGATTCAATCGTTGGTAGTTTTATAAGCTTGAATTTGGCTTGTTTGTTATCTATTAGATAGTTTGATTCGTTTGTCTACATGCATTTATAATTATTCTAAAAATATACAATTATATATAGAAATATATATAATTATCTTATATTTAACAGCCTTTAACTCTAATTTCTTATATTTATTTATACGATTTTAAAAACTGAAATTAAATAATAAAAGCATTAACATCTTTTTCTAGGTTTTTAAATAAAAGTTGATTTTCTTATATAATTATATTATACATTTATACTACATATATAAAAGGAAAACTTTTTAATACAGGATATAAATGTGTTTTCCAAATTTAATCCTTGGCTTTTTAATAAGTTTTGTATTGTCCCCTTATGTCTTTGTAGGCTTTCACTTTTAGCCCTCAAGTTATATATTTTTGTATTTTGATCACAAATTTTATAGTGTTTCAGTTGTAGCCCCCAAGTTTTATGTTTTTGTTTATCCAATTCATATAAAAGGGTAATTCACTAATTCTCATATAACAATTAGCTTCTAAACTTTGAGGAAGCCTGGGGTTCAAACCCAAATATTAATAAGACGCGAACTGGTTACGAGTCAGTGCATGTTAAACACATGTACGTAGCTCGAACCAGGTCACGCAAAATTTAAAATAAATTTTTGTTGTTGGTTAGCCTTCTGTTCTTTTAACATCAAAAGTTAATTATCTCAAGTAAAGCTAATTATCTTTTTTTCAAGAACAATAGAACCCTAATGTAAAACTTAACAATCTTACTATAAAATAACTCTTCTTTATAAAATAACTAATAAATATGTGGAGTGTGGTACGCTAAATTGTTGTGCCCCGCCGTAGAGCGCAGGTAAACAACTCTAGTTGTTACATTATAATTCAAGTCCTTACTTTTTATTTGTGGTAATTGACGTGAGGTCGAAGACTCACTCAAAAATAAACCGAATACAACTAGTTAGATAGTGGTAAGCGGGTATCGAACACAGAGAGTTTGTGAAAAATGCGTTATTAAGTAGCACAATAATTACTCTATATTAAACTAAATGCACAAATTAAATTTAATGATTTGGTTGTTTGATTTGAATAACAAAAAGAACTAAAGTAAATAAACGAGTTTTAATCAATATGAGAGAATATACATTCCCTCGGTTTCAGGTTTCAATGAATGTTACAGTTAATGTTTAAACTGAGATGAACAATAGATAAAGTTCGTGTTTATGTAAATGATTGTGATAATTGAAGGTCAAGTACTTGGATTATATAACGCAAGGTAATCAATCAAAAACCAATTAGTTTATCTAACCCTAAATCCCTCTCGGTTAATCTCGATTACTTAAAGCACCAAGAACTGACGGTTTAGAACACAAAATCGATAAACTAACAATCTAACAACCAATACACAAACACCATAATAACGAAATCAATAAAATCAAATATTATCTCAGAAATTGTCTAAACAATCAACCAAACAAACATAGCAAACCTTACAATCCGAGGGAAAACACGAAGGAGTTTAGCCGAGCATGATTTGGTTTGTCATTCCTTCAATTACAATTGTCATACGAATTAAAACAAGCGTCTAATGATTACCACACTCACTATTGATCAATGATCTCCAAAAATCTCCCTTGGGTCGTCTCTAGATGAAAAGATATGATAAAAAGCCGTCCAAAATACAATCATATATGGCAGTTACAAACTGCAGCGACGCGCCCACCGTAAGTTATGGTGGCCACCGTAGCTTACGGTGGCTTTAAAAATCTGACGATGGTTCATATCTGCCTTACGGCAGTCATTTTACTCCAGTACACACCATAGCTTACGGCGGCTACCGTAAGCTACGATGGCTTCAAATTTGTTTCATCTTGTTTTCTCCATAACTCCTTCGTTCCAAGTCTGTTTTCTTCACCGTTTTCGCCCACGTTCTCGTAATTTCATCTTCTATCTTCTCATACCTGCCATTATACGAGTAAACGTAGTTATCTAATTCAACGGGATAAATCGATTAAACGCATGAATATTAACGAACTTAAACCACTTAAGGGTTGTCCCATGGACCACCAGTCAGTAATCTCTTATTTATTCATAGGGAAGAGATCAGTATCATTCCGGTATCGAAAATCGCAAATTTTCGGTACCGATACTTGTTTCGAAATAATTGGTTCGGTATGGATACGATACTATTAATAAAGGCAAAATTCAAAAAAGACCGGTATCAAAAACTCAAAACATGATACCGTTACCAAATCTGCACATCCATACTTGTTCAGCCACTTTAATCTTTCTTTAATTATATTAACAGTTTTTATTCAATTATTAATTTGTTTCCTAGGAACTATAATATAAAGTATTAAAGTATGTATCCAAAGTATTACATCACAAGCCAATTTATCAAATACATATTTACTGATATTAGTCCAATCAGTTTATAGTTTATACCAACAAAAAGAAAGCCCACTAGCCTCTTCAAACTATAACACACACATTACATTATCTTAACATATTAGGTCTACTCATCAGTCATCACATAACCTCTTTACTCTCTCTCTCTCTCTCTCTCTCTCTCACACACACAAACAAACACACAAACCAGGCTGCCAATTGTAAGACATATGTTTGTGTGTGTGTAACAGAAACTAATGATTCACTATGATAAAACCTTAAAAAGATGATGACTTTAAGGAGATCAAGAACAAGAATAATATTTATGTGGTTCATATTATTATTATTATTATTATTCCCATGTCATGTAAAGGTAATAAAGCTTTCACCTTTGACCCTTATATGGTTTCAAGAATTTTAATATTATATTGCTTTTTTGTTATATATTCAATTTGTTCATGGGTTGTTCAAGATTATCAAGATTTGAGTAGTTTGTTGAGATTTTGATAAAAATTAGGATTTTTTTTTATTTTTTTTAATAATTTGTTGTACCATGTTTGTTGCTTTTTAGATTTGTGTATAATATATTTGATCTATAGATTTTTAGATCTGTGAGTCAGATAATGGATCTTCTAACTCAAAAACAATTTGGCTGATTTTATATTTGGTTGCTAGTTCATCAAATTAGAGCTGTTTATTAATTGTTATATTATTATATATCAAGGTGCACAATCTGGGTATTTTTAGGAACCGGTTCCGGGTATGGTTAACGATAGTCAAAACCGGGTTGGGTAGGAATCAGTTCCTAGTATAGTCGGGTATTTGACTGGGTTTTTTTGGGTAGGGTCGGTTGGGTTTTGACCAGGTAAAGGTGGAACCAGTTCCGGACTTCCGGCAAGTCCGGATACAGTTTTGGGGAGAATTCCAATACCAAATCAAACCTGCGGGCCGAGTACGGGTAGAAACAGGGTATTTTGAGCACCTATAATTATATATATGCTTATCACAAATGTTTTACCGATTATCTGTAATTAATAATTTTAATCAACCACAGGTCTCCTAAAAGAGGTGGGCGGTTCGAGCCAGCATCGGTGGGTGGTTTTACCTGGTTATGTTTTCGCCTAGCGAGTTGGACCTGAAGCATCAAATAACTAGGGACTGCTAAAATCCTGACACAGGTAGACTCAGAAAAAGCCGTTGTTACAAAATAGTTTTAATCCAAATTGCTTAAACAAGGCTCTAACATAATGGTTTCTGATGTGCAGGTGATGTTTACAAAGATGGCATAAAGAAGCAAGTTATATTGTACAAGAAACCGAAGAACACGCGATATGTAGTTATAGTTATGACTGAAAAGATTGGATAATCTTAAAGATGTTAAGAGATACATTAACTTACAAACTGAAAACAGTTAATCACAAACTATTAGACATTGACATTGTACATCACATGTAAATTATTGCACTTGCAAATCTTGACCACCGTTCTTTTGATCATCTACAGCCAACGCTTTATTGCCATCCGAACCACCACCACCCTCGCCCGCGTCATGTTTTCTTGATAAATGATCAAGATCTTCATATCAAAACATGAAAAAGATAAGATAAATTAGCATTCGTGTTGATGAGTTAGTGGTGTTTTGGTAAAAAAACTGTACAGGAAAGAAATCTAGACAGACAGAAAATAATAACCATTCGATAGTCGATACTTATGTTTACATATTTGAACCGGAAATCTTTAAAGGAGACTTAATTATACAATATTTTGCATATTATAATTGTTTGTAATTAGTCAGTTATTACCACTTTCACCGTCTGATGCGCCTTCAAGCTTTGCAATAGCATCCACAAGGGCTTGTTCATGCTCCTAAATTAACAAAAAAACATAAAAATTAAATAAATTAATTAATTCAGGAAAGGTGAAGGGTGCTTAAAAATAGGCCTGCAAACGAACAGAACGAACGTGAACGTGGCATGTTCATGTTTGTTTAGCTTTAAGCGAACAAACAATTGAGCAGAGTTTTCTTGTTTGTGTTCATTTGTTAAGAAAATGAGTGTGTTCGTGTTTGTTTATCTTCGTTCGTTAAAGTGTAAACGAACGGTTCACAAACGCAAGCAAACATCAGCAACATAAATGAACAAACGAGACATGTGTACATGTTCGTTCGTTTAACTAAATGAACAAAAAATGCTGTTCGTGACTTCGTGTTCGTTCATTTATCAAATAAACGAACATAAATGAACTTCCCGCGTACGGTTCACGAACGGCTCATCAAACGTTCAGTTCATTTACAGGCCTACTAAAAAATCAACAAGTTCATACCTTAAGCACTTTTCTGGCTTTCTCAATATCCATTGGGTCAGCGTTGGTTGAACTGAACACTTTATCTAACTGCCAACAAAAGCAGAAAATATTATTGTTACGTCTTTTGTGTGTTTGCAAAAGAGTGCAAGAACGGTACCTCTTTAACAAGGGTATCGGTGTGGAGTAATTCAATACTGTTCGACGGTTTCTTTGCAATGCCATTATCTTTTAAGGGTACTTCTTTCTTGGGCGGACCCTTTGCGATCACTCTACCTCTTCCAACACCCGAATTAGGTCCAACACGACCCATTGAAGTTTTTATCCCACGACCCAACCCGCTTCGCCAGCCCCTACTTGACACCCCAACATCCTCCCATTTCCAACAAATATCATTTGGAGATATCTATAATGTCAGCAACAAAAAAACATATATAAACCAATTTCAAGTCAAGAGATTGACCAAAAAGATAAGAAAGATTAATACAGACCTCTCTAAGATTAACCCATTCCCATGCTTCATTCGGCGTACTGCCATCGTAGACGAGAGCATGACGACCCTGTAAATATTTAAAGTTTATCGGGTCAACACAATCCGACTCATTTAGATTATTATTTATTACCAATAAAAATGTGTTCTCATCAAAACATACCTCAACGGGGTTGAAGTCGGTTATAACAGCTTCATAAAAGTTATTATCCTCGGGCCATCTTGTCCAAACCTTCCTGCCAATCAACGGGTCAGAGCTGTTGTCTTCACCAAAGCCTGGTTTAGAAATTGGATCTCTGCCATTGAAACTTGCAGAACCGTACTGCAAAGACGATTGTGGCTTATTTCCCCTGAAGCCTGAACCAGAGCCACGGTTTAAGGCGGAAGATGACGGCTGCTGGAGGGCCGATGGTGGCGGGCCCAAGGATGAGGAAGGCCCGGATTGAGATGTCTTTTGTTTCTTGTGTGATGCGGAAACGGTTGGGCTGTTTAGTGCGCCAGGTTGCGCCCCGTTTGTTTTCCTCCATTCCCTGTTTGATAACATATTTGTCATTAATATAATCATATGTAAATAATGATGTTTAAATACTTGATTGATAATACCTTATCCTTTTGATGATGTCATCATTGTTAACTCTAGCTAAAAGCTTCCTGTGTTCTTCATCCGACACTCGCAGCTCCTTTCTTAAATCCGTTATCAAACTTTCCATTTCCTGTACCATATAATAAAGGACAGTCTTAAAGTCAATATAACTAAAATAAAAGATTAAAAAATTTGGAAAAAAGAGCATAATTGTATAACCATCATCAACTTTAAACACGAGATATTTAAATTAGCTGATTATCTGATACTGGTCTTCAAGTCATGGTAATTACTTACATAAACGCAATCAAAACAGCCTGTAAATATCATATCATAAACCATTTACCTGACTATAACTTTAACTGGATGTTATTACAAAGCTTACCCAAGTGATGGCATCTGACTGAGCTTTAAACGCTCTCAAAACCGAGCTATAAGCTTCTTGTTCTATAAGGTGGATTTGTGTCTCCATATCATTTTGAACTCTCGGAAATGGCGCATTGCCAACAGCCATACTTCTTCCGTTCCCAGTACCCAGACCCGCACTTCGGAATTTTTGCTGATGTGGCGGGGGAAGATCATCGTCTGTTCCTGAAATACCATAAAAGGAATGCAAAAGCAATAGATATTAATGCACGATCTTCTGTAAAACTAAACTAAAAAAACTTGTATCTTTATATATGCATCCATGAAAAAACATACACAAAAAGATAAAACCTAGATAATATGCAAAGAAGCTTAAATCTTTTTAACTTTTCACGACAAATGAATAACTTTGTAACATAGGTTTTATTGAATTAGGTCGAAGTTATCAACCATCAGTTGATGACCTTTCAAACATTTGTGTATTTATTTAACTTATTTATAAAGCAGCTTCCACTGTGTTCCCGAGTTTAATAAACGATGAAAAAAAGGGAAAGAAAAGTAAGAAGAGAAAAGAAATGGAGTGAAAGGAAAGATATAGTTCACTACCGTGTTCCCGAGCTCGAATAAAATGAAAATAAAAATTAAGATTTTGTGTTCAAGATCCTTACATTCCAAATCTCTCCAATTTGGAAAGATCTGAAAAGAATAAAATATGCATCAAATTTCCTTCCTTTTCTCACCTTATAAAAAAAACAGAACACGATTTTTCCTGGCATCCTCCCAAATCTTTCTTTTTTCCTTGTTAAACTAGACTAAATCACTAAATAAGCATATATCTTTATGTATGTGTCCATGAAAAAAAACATACATGTAATAACAAAAAATAAATCAAATGCAAAAAAAGTTAGGTTTTATTGAATTAGGGCAAAGTTATCAACTACGCGTTAATAATCGTGTGAAGTTCAAACGTATGTGTATTTATTTAACTTCCTTATAAAGCAGCTTCCTTTATTGTGGAATAAAATGCAACCCTATCCATGCTATAAAATTGAGCTCAAATAACATTTGGATGTCGGTTTTCATGCGAAAGTGTTTGCTATCCTTGCTTTTTCTTTATAATATCTATGCTAACAGAAACTAGATCTGTATGAAAGTGTTTGCTATCCTTGCTTTTTCATTGGTTGATAACCCCTTAATTAAAGAAAACAAAAGCAATATTTGTTGATGCACTATCTTTTGTAAAACTAGACCAAACAAGCTTATAACTTTATAGATAAAATACAAAAAAGCTTAAATCTTTCTAGCTTTTCATCATAGGTTTTATTGAATTAGGGCAACGTCATCAACTATACGTCGATAGTCGTTCAAATACTTGTGTAGTTACTTAACTTCCTTATACGTTCATACTTCATAGTCATTCAAACATTTGTGCATTTATTGTGAGAATAGCAAAACATAAATTGTGCTTGAATAACGTTTTAATGTCGGTTTTTTATGAAAAAAAGAGTTTGCTTTTTTCTGTACCACTAGTCGTGCTGCGTCACTCATGAAGGTACTTCTATTTAGGCCCAACCACACCATGGGCACAAGAGAATCTCCGCCCCAACCATTCTTATCTTTTTCTTCAACTAACAATCTTAAAGTTATCCAACAACATCGTCAAATCAACAGCTTAAGGTTATCCAACGACACCGTCAAAACTAACAAAAACTAAATATACTAACTATATTAGTATATTTGTGTGTGTAGTGTAGCAAAGTCATCAACTATACGTCAATAGTCGTCCGAAGTTCGGACATTTGTGTATTTATTAACTTCCTTATAAAGCAGCTTCCGTTATTGTGGAACAACATGCAACTCTATCTGTGCTATAAATTTACACTCGAATAACATTTGGATGTCGGTTTTCATGAGAAAGTGTTTGCTACTCTGCCATCCTTGCTCTTTCTTCTTACTATGTAACCTAACAGAAACTATATCTTTATGAAACTAGATCATTTAGTAACTATAAAGTAAACACCTTAATTAATAGGATTATCCATTAAGAATCTTAATTGATTTGCCAATAACAGAAATTAACAATTTCATACAAAACCTTAAAATTAGGGTTTTTTTGGTGTGTTACCAATAACAAAAATTAACATATCATACGTATTAACAACTAGACAAATGTGTGATCTGACTCACCACTGCTGTCCAAGGCTCGAACTCAAAGTTCATTGCCAGAAGATAATTTCATCAACAATTGAAGTTCAAACATTTGTTGTGTGTTTAGTGTAGCAAAGTCATCAACTACACGACAATAGTCGTTCAAAGTTCAAACATTTATGTATTTACTATTTATTGAATTCGAGCAAAGTCATCAACTACACGTCAATATTCGTTCGAGGTTCAAACATTCATGTATTCATTAACTTCCTTATAAAGCAGCTTCCTTTATTGTGAAACAAAATGCAACTCTATCCGTGCTATAAAATCACACTCGAATAACATTTGGATGTCGGTTTTCATGAGAAACTATATCATTTAGCAACTATAAACACCTTAATTAATAGGAGTATCCATTAAGAATCTTAATTGATTTGCAAGAATCATAAGCTCAATAACCCCAATTTCCACATTCAACAAGCAAAAATAAATAAATAAATAATCATACGAAACCCTAAAAATTAGGGTTTTTTCAGTGTATTAACAATAACCCAAATTAACATATAATATGTAATAGCCACTACACAAATGTGTGATCTTGAAGGAATATAACTCACCACTGCTGTCTGAGAGGTGGAAGTTCATTTTCAGAAGCTAATTTCATCAACCAATTGAAGAAGCTAGGGTTTAATTTAATAAATTGGACTGTAGGTGGAGAAATTAATAAACTTTGAGTTGCCGGAGAGTTGGAGTGACGTGGACGGTGGTTGACGGAGGTGCGGTGGTTGTCGGCGTCAGTCGCCGGTGGAGATACGGAGAGTGTGTGTGTGATTGGGGTTTGAAAAGTTAGATTGAAAGAGTGTGTTCGTTGGATAAATGAATAATAATAATAATTGTACGGTCTCGGATTGATAAAAAGCTTGAAACTAGACGAGTTTTTTTCGAGCTCGTGACTTCGTCTGGAAGCTCATTGAGATTTGTCGATTAATAAAGGTTAATTGGGATTCAGTATCTGGTCAGGATTTTTACAACACTGGTCGAGCATAAAGAGTCATGTGTATTTATGAGGTTTACCTCTATGTATTGATTTCATGTTCTGCAGTCGAGATTGAGCTGAGCTTTGGCTCATTTAAGATACTACACAAACTTGTTTATGGGTTTCTCAAAATATATGTGTATAAAGCATTAGAAACGAATATAAATAATTAATAAATAATAAATGAGCAAAACCTGAGTCGAGCTAAAGCTTGAAAAAACAACTCACGAGCTGAGCTCGAGCTTGGGGGGAGCTCGAATCAAGCTAAAGTCAAGCTTGAGCCCTTGTAAGTCAAATTCAGCAAAGCTCGAGCTTAGTTGAGCTCGGTTTCGGCTTAACCCGTTTAGACTACTATGTATGTTTATATTATTTGTATATTTATAAATTCAAATTTTATATACGACATAACTAGGTATAGCATTAAGAGTTATTGCTTTATTGAATTTTTATAATCTCAACTTTGATGTATTAGTCGGGGTTGATCTCGAATGAATAAATTTCTTGTGTCAACCCCGACTTTCAACTTATTTCCACCGTCAAACAATTTTGATTGGATAAACGACCAAAGAGACTCGTGCACCAAACAAAAGGAGCATAATCCCTAAGTCCAAAAACATATACTCAAAATGGTAATTAGAGATCTTCCCAGATCAGATATTAACGAGCCTAGGACAAGAAGTGACGACTACTAATAGGTGCCTGAGCACCTTAGGCATCTCATCTTGTTTACCATATATATCTTAACACATTCAACTTCCAAAAGCTTATGTTTGTTCTCACGCCGAATGTTGATCGATGAGAGATCTTTCTTACAACAAAACTAACTATGTTTTCACTCTTTATTAACTTCTACCCTTAGAAGTCCATTCTTATCCATAAGGCAAAGTTGCCTCTTTTAACTTGGTGCAACCATTACTATAAATTTAATATCATGTCATAAGACTAGTCAATCTTGATATGTGAAATTCAAGCTCAAGCTCAAACTTATTTAAGCCAAAGTCGATATAAACTTTAGCAAACTGGTTTCGAGTAGCTCGTTCGATTCAAAAGGCTTTTAAGACTTTAGAGGAACTTAGTCTAGTAATCTGGTAATGGCTTACGAATACATGTATAGGATTGAATTCAGCCATATGAGTTTTGTAACATGTTTTTAAAAGATAAAGCCACTAATAATGATTTTAACTCTTTATTATATTGGTGTCTAGGATTTAAATAGTTAATTTTCATTTTAAGTTTATTAATATTCCTTTGAAGATAAATGAACGCGAACAAATTGATTAATTTATTAATGAGCGAGCATGAATAAAATAATATATGATAATTTTGAGTTTACATTCCTTCTTCATATTGTTTATGACCTTGTTAATAAGTTAACATGAGTCAAGATTTCAAATGATCAATCCTATTTACAAAAACTACAAGGTTTTATTTTATTTTTTTTTTATTTTGGTTTAATATGGGACAATTTCTCTTTATTAAACCCAAAAGTGGCTTCATTTGTTGCTCTGTGAGACTATAAAGAGTTGATTTTTTGGTGTAATATAAAAAAACAAACATACAAACAAATAAAAAGTATATGAAAAATAAAACCTGTATTTTAATTAGGAATTGGAATATCAAAAGTGGATTTTAATAGCTGATTATAATTATCAATGACGTATAAAGTAAACTAGTAAATTAGGCTCGCATTTCATGCAGGTTTTATTTCGCATTACATGCAAATTCGTATCGTCTTAGAGAACATTGACCAGTTTATTACTTCCGACCGTCTTTACAAAGAGTGATCTCATGTGTATCGTTATATTATTATATTCTTTTGTGTGTAGCATACCCCCCCCCCCTCCCACACTACACCATAAATCAAAAACCCATTATTTACCATTATTTACTGATTAGACGTCACATGTCACAGATCGTCCAAATTTATAGTCTTTACACTGCACACAGCCTAAAGTGAAGTGATTGAGTATGTTGTGCATAAAGTTGCTTGTATGTCCTAGATGATGGTGTATTGGTGTTGCCATGCTTACATTTAAAGCTTTGACTTTGCCAGGAAATGGGTCCCATTTTGCAAGAAGTTCAGCAAGGACGTTGACCAAGTGGGTTTTTTTTAACGACCAACTAAGTAACGCTGGTTATTTCGTATGCGGTCCTCATTGACTAAAGGTAGCTTGAGCCGGCCACTAGTCCGAACGGACGGAACCCCTAGCGGTCCACCTATTGAGGGATTCACCGGATAAAACCCGACCCCCACACCCGCCAAATGGCATGACAGCGAGGAGCCAGTAAAACCGGGTGAGATCAGGACTCGAACCCTGGCAAGCCAGGTTAATCCCTCATATCTCTCATATAAATTGATGATAGTGAGGTTTGAACCCCCTACCTCTCACTTATAAAGTGAGTACTCTACCATTGAGCCACATCCAATTTATTGATCAAGTGGGTTCTATATAGGTTGGTTGGTGTTCAAAATTAGATATCCAAAATTCAGGACAATATGAATCCGTATTCAAATTTCAAATTTGGATATCCGAATGAAATTCTGGGAAAAAAAGGTATTTATTTTAATAATTGTTAAAAATATTAAAGAGTTTTTTTAAAATAATTTTAATTAAAATGAATATTATGGATGGAGAAACACTAAATGTCCCAGGCAGATTACGGATAATCTTATGGTTAAGTAGATGTTTCCCACGAGGGTTAGGTCCGGCAAAGATGGTTGTTCTTCTCGACCTGCAAAACAGACACCGTGAGCTCGTCACTGAGAAGGGGGGGTTCCTCCTTGTGACCACCCTCCGGCGTGAGAATCAGACTAGATTGCTCTGAATATAAGTGTATATTGAGAGAAATAGCTAGACAAGATAAGATAATATGAGATGATGGTACCGTTCCAAGGTGTTGGAGTATTTATAGCCGAAGGTAGGTTTCCAAGCAGGTACGACCAGCTGTATAATATTCCTTTTCCACCAACTACGGGCTATGTTCGTGCCACGATGGGAGTTGGTGGGTAGGCAGCGGCTGATGGCGACGTTTTGTACTGGAGCGTGCTCCTGCTCGTACTATTGTCGGTGAGCTGTCACCCTGTGATTGGTTCATGGGTCGCTTTTACTAGATCTTGTCTTTTTGTCTATACCTTGGTAGGTATAGTACAAAAGATCTTCTGGAAGCGTACGGACTGGCTCTTTTGGGCGGGAATATTCCCGCCCTGCTCATTCCTTCTTCAGGTGACATTGCTGAAGTATAAGAGTTAGTGCCTTATGCGTGTAGCTTTACTGTTAGTGCGGGTAGCCTTCCTTCTTGGTTTGTACTCACAACTGCGGGAACAGGCAAGGTACTGTACCAAAGGAGGCTTTCCTGCGGGAACAGCTGGCTTACTGCGTGTAAGGTCTTCATCTCTGAGTCTGGTGGGTCCTGCGGAACCAGTTGATCTTTGCGCAGACGTACCTCTTTAAGGTGTCTTGCGGGTCCAACTGGGCTTTGCGGGGACCTACCTCTTCAAGTCCCCCCAGTCCATTGTTCTTCTCATGAATTGTTAATAAGTGAGGTGAACTTATGGACTTTAAGTAAGGGGTTTTAAAGAGGGGTTTTTGTTTTTTAAGGTTTTCCGTGGGGATTCTTCCCGCAGTTTTCCTAATGTCACTTGCAGAAATTCCTGACTTTTCTGCCTGATCTTTGGTTATGATGCGGGTAGGTGTTTAACCTCTTCGCAAGTCGGGAGCGTTGAGTTTCACTTGTATAGATTCTTCACGAGGTTTTTGGTAGTTTTGGACATAGTGATCAGTTATGTTAAACCACCAATTCCACCTTGAAGCTTCAAACAATCTAGTTCTCAACGTTCCCGCCCTGCGGAGGTGTTATTTCTCTTTCCGCAAGCATGGCCCATAAGATCCTTCTTGGGTTCAATTCCCTGCAAGTGCTGAGTATGTGAAGGGTTTCGCCTTGACACTGTACCCGCACTTGTCTTACGGTTCCTTGTTTTCCAAGGTATCTTGGCTTCAATTCCCTGAAAGTGCTAAGTATGTGAAGGGTTTCGCCTTGACACTGTACCCGCACTTGTCTTATGGTTTCTTGTTCTCCAAGGTAAGGGGGTATATTCCCTCTTATTTTTGAATCTTTTTGAATCTTTCTGAAATTCGAAGAGTTGGTGAAAGGATAAGGACAGTCCAAACGGCTGAAGGAACGTTGGCGTCTTCTGACGGTTTCAGGACGTGCAGGAAGTTATGACGACGTGACAGCATGTGGTCAATCAGGACGCTTTTTCAGGCGCGTGGGCGCGAGTTTCATGTCACGCGCCATTCTGACACCTGTTGCCAGCTTGCTTTATCCATACGTGTCGCCGTTTCATTGCACCTGCGCTCTCTCTCTCTCTCATCCGCATTAAATTCATCGCATTCATTGCGATGAGTATATAAGGAGGTAGATGGTGCATCTCATCCCATACCTTCATTTCACTCTTCTTTCCCTTTTAAGCGATTTTCGGCGAATACTCATCTTTTCCGGCGAGCATTCTTCTGAAACCGCTTTCTTTAACACTTACACAATGTCTTCTTCTACTCATGATCCCGAGGTAAACGTCGAGGAGTCCGATGTATACCTCGAGAACCCGACGTCCACGTCTGATAAGGACGATAAGAGTACTGCTGGCGAGTGCCAGTGTACTATTTCTGTCGATTTATACCACTATATCGTCAAGAAGTTCATGCTCGAGCCTTATGAGCCTGAGTTTCCGGAGCCCCACCAGACGGTGTATGATGCCCCTAAGGGCAAGATAGGGGTTTACGCCTCGTTCTTCATATATGGGAATCTCAGATTCCCATTAACGAAGTTCGTATACCGTGTTTTGGAGAAACACGGTGTACACTTGACGGAGGTGCACCCGATGGCGATTGTTAAGGTTCGCCATTTTGAATGGGTGTGCTGCATTCTGGGCATCGAGCCCCGCGTCGACCGCCTGATGACCTTCTACTCCTGGAGGTGCATCCAGGGCTGGTATACCTTGGTTACTCGGATCAAGGGGTTGAAGATCTGCGCTACTGAGCGCAGTCTTCGTTCTTGGAAGCGGGAGTTTTTCTATATCTCCGCTTGCGTCGTCCCCATCGCGATGACGTTCAAGAACGGGAGGGCACTCCCCAACCTTCACGCCTCCAATTACCAGAAGACGGAATGGTTCGCTAAGATATCCCAGATCCAGACTCCGGTTTATCGCTTCGCGGAGTCTGGGATGGTGATGCTCGGGATGAGCCGCGTATGGAAGGATGCTGGGTCTGAGACGCCGCAAATACCCATCGTCCTTGAATACGGTTTGAATTATACTCCTTACGGTATGGTTCGTCTTTTGTGTTGATTTAGGGTTTTTCTACTAACACTTATCTTTTTTTATTTCAGAGGGGAAACGACTTACAATCGCTCCTGCATCCGCGGGAGACTGGTGGTCCCGCACGGTTGGGTGCTCGTGATCTCGATGAGAACGAGTTGCCCATTCTGGAGCAAACGGCGGATAGATTCGTAGAAGTCTACCAGCCGGGCCACGAAATTTTGAGTGCCACCCGGCCAGGTAAGGAGTTTTTTAATCCTCGTCCTCTTCATGCTCAAACTTCTGCTGGAATTCCTCTGATTTTGTCATCTTCTGATGAGGGATCCGCAGATGGGCCTTTCTTTGTGAGGAAGAAGAAAGCTGTTGGCGTGAAGGGCAAGGCGCAGGTTACCTCCGTCGTCGACCTGGGGAATCAGTCTGATTCCGAGACTGAAAGTGAAGAGGCGGCAGGGAACCTTGGCGGTGGCGAGACCACTGTCCCGGAGGTTGAGACGGCTGTCACCGAGCAACCAAGCGTTGCGACGGTGACTGGCGTGAAGAGGCCAGTTCCATCGGGTTCGTCTCCGCCCGTCAGGTCTTTCAAGATTAAGAAAACCCGTAAGTATAATTTTTGTTTACCTTTTCCGCATATCCTTCCGCCATTGTTTTTAATCTTTTGTTGTCTTCATGCAGGAGTGGACGTATCCGCTTTCCAGAGCGGTGCGGGAGGAAGCAGTTCAGGACCCACGACGATAGGTTTGGTCAACCTATCCGAGGCGATGACCCAGGTGGCTGCGCCTGTTTCTGGTGCTGGTTCAGTTGCTCATTCTGTTGAAGCAACTGTTCCAGTTATGACGTCATCTCCGCCGGTCGTCAGTGCTATCTTTACTACATCCTTCACTGGACCGGCGGTGACTTTTACCGCGAGCTCATCCGCAGCGGCGACCATGGTTGTGAGTTCATCTCCAATGATTTCACCTCCGATGGTCTCTACCACGGTGCTTCTTGTAACACCCCGACCAAAGGCGGATTATACATCGGGGCGCCACATATTGTTTCATTACTCGTGACACTATTGGGTGTCAATATTTAATAAATATATTCATTCACGCACGCGCAACGTAAACACAAGATAACATAAATTAACATAAATCAATATATTATAAGGCAAAATATTCGAACAACGATAACTTGTCTTGATACATTTTAATCTTGGTCCAAAAGTAAAAACGTCCTACGTGTCCACAAGCTCCAAATGTAGCTACAGCAAACCTGAACATGTGTTAAAATAAACGTCAAACACTTGCGTGTTGGTGAGGAATCAAGTTTAATAGATAATAATAGATAACAATAATCACTGCGCGCAACACGGGTATGTCTGGTGTTTAACAAGGGTGTAATCAGATTGTGACCAAGCCTAAATAGATCATAGTTCATAGTTCAATCCGTGCTCCCAAATGAGCACAAAAACAAGAAAACATCTGTGCAAGTGTAAACAAAGAAAACCGTAAACGATAGGTCTCCCGTGTTCATCTAATGGATCCATGAAAACTCCGGAATAGGCCGAACAAAGCGGTTAATGATACACACATACAAATAAACAGCCAAGTAAACGTCCTCAACACATGGGATACTGCGCGACTAAAGTTCATAAACAAGTTTAAGACTCAAGTTTGTACGAACACATGAACATCCCAAAACATTAAAAATAAAAAGGGATTAAGTACGAGATTACTCACTTGATAAAGATGCGTTGAAAGATAATGCAAGAACCAACTTTAAACAAGCACAAGTTAACCTATAAATAAGGATATTATTGGTTTAATGATTTGTTTTAAGTCTTGAATATATGTTAGCATAGTAATATGTATCTTTAACAAATTATTATATATTATAAATTACCGGAAAACAGGGCAGAACAGGAGAGAAGACGAAGAGAGAGGAGACGGCTGAGAACAAAGGAAGAGAAAGATAATAAGTGTTTGTGTGTGTAGTGTTAAGAAAATAGCATTATTATTTATAGGGAAACCCTAGGGAACATAATCCCTAGAAAGGGGGGATAAGATCTCCAAAAAGTAAAAGATTCCAAAAGCAAAAGATATCAAAAGATATGGCAGCTGCAGGGGACAAAGGAAAAGCTGACAGGGAACAGTAAACAGGCATGGGAGGGTCAGATAAAGGTACTGGTCAAGCATGGAAAAGCAGATCTCAAAAGATAATGTCAGTCACTTTTTCTGTCAACCAATGGGGTTGGTGCGCATGCTGCGCCAAAAGTGGCTTTTCAGACATAAGATTGGTCAGGTCAAAAGCTCAGAAGATAAGACATCACAAAAGTAAACGGCTGGATTAAACAGAAGAAAGACAAAGGGGTTTAGCGCGAGAAGGCTGACACAGAAGGTCAAGAGTGCGCGAGCGCGAAGGCAGACAGAACCAACCTTAGCGCGCCGCGGGAAGAACCACAATCCTTAGCGCGCCGCGGGAAGAACTATATCTCTTAGCGCGTCGCGGGAAGAACTATAATCCTTAGCGCGCTGCGGGGACAGTTCGCCTCGCGTGTCGCAGCAACAGATGGTCTTCACGCAGGCTTCCTTGTAAGGAGTCTGGCGCGTGGAGCTGCGCAGACAACCTTAGGCGGGAAGAAACAAAGGGCAGAGTTAAGAGAGGGTTCAAGGCTCAAAGGTTAAACAGAAGGGCGGGACGGCGGAAAGAGAGAAGAAGAGGGACGGGACGGCGGAAAGGGAAATATTATTATTATTAAAAGTAAAATATAAGTATAAATAAATATTAAATCATAACAGAAAAAGATCGGATCAGAAAACGGGTACCTGGGTCGGGTCGGATCGGGCAGATGTCACAGTCTCCCCTACTTTAAGAAATTTCGTCCCGAAATTTATCTCGAAGTAGGTTGCGCAGAGAACAGGTGCGGGTACTTGATCTTCATTTGATCTTCCCTTTCCCATGTAAACTCGGCTCCGCGCTTGGACTCCCAGCGAACTTTCACGATAGGGATATGACTGCGCTTGGTTTGCTTAACCTCGCGATCCATAATCTCAACAGGCTTCTCAACGAAATGCATAGATTCATCAACTTGAACTTCATCAAGTGGTATGTGAAGGTTCTCGTCAGCTAAACACTTCTTGAGATTGGATACATGGAACGTTGGATGCACATTGCTGAGCGCGGGCGGCAGGTCAAGTCTGTAGGCAACTTTTCCTATACGCGCGAGAATCTTGAATGGACCAACATAACGAGGAGCAAGCTTACCTTTCTTCCCAAAGCGGACAACACCCTTCCAGGGCGACACTTTGAGGAGAACAAGATCACCAACTTGAAATTCGAGAGGCTTTCGCCTGCGATCTGCGTAACTCTTTTGTCGGCTTCTGGCAGTCAGCAGATGATCACGGATCTTGGCGATTTTATCGGTTGTCTCTTGAACAAGTTCGGGTCCTGTGATTTGAGCTTCACCCACTTCGCTCCAACAAATCGGGGAGCGGCACTTACGACCGTAAAGTGCTTCAAAGGGGGCCATACCAATGCTGGAATGATAGCTGTTATTATAAGAGAACTCGATCAAAGGCAGGTGCGAATCCCAATTACCTCCAAAATCAAGAACACTAGATCGTAGCATATCCTCAAGGGTTTGAATAGTTCGCTCAGACTGTCCGTCAGTCTGAGGATGATATGCAGTACTCATGTCCAAGCGAGTTCCTAACGCAGATTGGAGAGATTTCCAAAAGCGGGATATAAAACGGCCATCGCGATCGGATATAATGCTCAAAGGAGTACCATGGCGGCAGACAATTTCCTTGACATAAAGCTGCGCGAGTTACTCAACACGGTAGTTTTCACGAATGGGCAGAAAGTGAGCAGACTTAGTCAAACGATCCACTATTACCCAAATGCTATCATGTTTGCTTGCTGTCAAAGGTAACTTGGTAATAAAGTCCATCGCTACACATTCCCATTTCCACGTAGGAATTTCTGGTTGTTCGAGCAAACCAGATGGGCGTTGGTGTTCAGCTTTTACCTTAGAACAAGTCAGGCATTTAGCTACGAACACAGCAATATCCTTTTTCATACCGGGCCACCAATAAGTAATGCGCAAATCCTTGTACATCTTATCAGCGCCAGGATGAATAGAATACCGAGATTTATGCGCTTCACTCAGGATATCAGCGCGAAGGTTCTCATCATTGGGGATCCAGATGCGATTAAGATAACAGAGAATTCCACTCAGATTAGGGACAAAATGCGCTTCCGCGCCACACGCTAACTCGGCGCGAAGGTTGCCATTGTTGATGGATGCGCGCTGCGCGTCACGAATGCGTGATTCAAGATTGCTCTGAATCGGCGCAAAGTGAAGCTGCGTGCGCGGCATGATACAGTTAAGCTGGCAGGGTTTGCGGCTGAGCGCATCGGCTACCACATTAGCCTTACCAGGATGATATCGGATCTCACAATCGTAATCGCTGATGAGTTCGTTCCATCGACGTTGTCTCATGTTGAGTTCCTTTTGATCAAAGATATGCTGAAGGCTTTTATGGTCAGTGTAGAGGATACACTTAGTACCATAAAGGTAGTGTCTCCAGATCTTCAAGGCAAATACAACTGCACCAAGTTCGAGGTCGTGAGTTGTATAATTCTTTTCATGAACCTTGAGTTGCCTTGATGCGTAAGCGATAACCTTGCCTCGTTGCATAAGAACTCAACCGAGACCTTGGTTGGAGGCATCGCAGTATACGACAAAATCATCATTACCCTCAGGTAGCGCAAGAACAGGAGCTTCACACAACAAACGCTTGAGCGTTAGAAAGGCTTCTTCTTGCTTCGAGCCCCAAATATACGGTTTACCTTTGTGCGTTAGAGCTGTTAAAGGCAATGCGATCTTTGAGAAGTTCGAAATAAATCGCCGGTAGTAACCAGCTAAGCCCAAAAAGGAACGGATTTCGGTAGGAGTAGATGGCGTCAACCAGTTCTTGATTGCTTCAATCTTGGAGGGGTCGACATGAATACCCATCTTGTTTACAACATGACCAAGAAACTGTACTTCATCAGACCAAAATTCACACTTGGAGAGCTTAGCAAAGAGCTGCTCGGCTCTAAGCTTTTGCAACACTAACCGAAGATGTTGCTCATGCTCGGCCTTGGTCTTAGAATACACCAGAACATCATCGATAAACACGATCACAAATCTGTCCAAGAAAGGCCTACACACCCGATTCATTAGATCCATGAAAACGGCGGGTGCGTTGGTTAAACCGAAGGACATGACCAAGAATTCGAAGTGGCCATAACGAGTTCGAAAAGCAGTCTTGGGAATATCTTCCTCGCGGATACGCAACTGATGATAACCAGAACGGAGATCGATCTTGGAGAAACAAGAGGCACCTTGGAGTTGATCGAAGAGGTCGTCAATACGCGGTAAGGGATACCGGTTCTTAATGGTGAGTTTGTTCAACTCGCGGTAATCAATACACATGCGAAACGAACCATCTTTCTTTTTGACGAACAACACCGGAGCACCCCAGGGCGAAGAGCTAGGGCGAATGAATCCTTTAGCGGTCAACTCTTGAAGTTGACTTGCCAATTCTTGCATTTCGGCGGGTGCAAGACGATAAGGAGATTTGGCTACGGGGGAAGCACCAGGGACAAGATCAACACGAAACTCGACTTCACGAGCGGGAGGGATACCAGGAAGATCATCGGGAAAAACTTCAGGGAAGTCACGCACAACAGGGATTTCGCGAAGTTTCTTCTTTCCTTCATCAGGTTTAACCACATGGGCTAAGAATGCAACACATTTCTTCCGCATAAGCCTTTGGGCTTCAGCGCAGGACATAAGCTTAAGACCGTTGGAGGGTTTCTCGCCGTAGATGTGAAGATCACCATTTTCTCGAGGAATGCGAATCAACTTCTTGGCGCAAATAACTTCGGCGCGATTCTTCGAGAGCCAGTCCATACCAATAATAACATCAAAACTTCCAAGAGGCATGGGGATGAGGTCGATTAGAAAATCGTGTTCATTAAGGTTAAGCGTGCAATCCTTGATCACAGAATTTATTAAAATAGTTTCACCATTAGCCAATTCAACTGTAAAGTTTTCACTTAAGTTAATGCGCGATCGCGCAAGCTTCTGCTCAAAAGCGCGAGAGATAAAACTTCTATCGGCGCCAGTATAAAAAAGTATAGATGCATATTGTCCGTTAAGCAAAAATGTACCATTAACTACGTCATTATTCGCTTGCGCTTGGTGCGCGGTTATGTTAAAAGCTCGTCCGCACGTCGCTTGGTTGGAAATTTGGTTCACCGGATTCGCTTGGGTGATTTGCACTTGTAGCCTCGGGCACGCGTTCCGGAAATGACTGGGATCACCGCAGTTGAAGCACGACCTGGGTCGTGGATTAGGGTATGCTGGTTGAGGGTTTTGCGGGTAGGTTGGTGGTGTTTGTGCGATTGGGTTGACGGGAGGGACTCTACAGAACTCGGCAGAGTGACCAACGCGGCCACATCGGTTACATTGTCGACACGGGGTTTGGGTTGGGTGATGAAGTCTACAGGTTGGGCAAAAGGGTTGGGTTCCTGTGTAAGGTTTCTTGGTTGGCGGGGCAGGGAGTGCTGGATTGGTTAAGGCATAGTTGTGGACTATAGGGGGAGTTGGGTAGGTTGACAGTGGGGTAGGGGCGTAAACTGGAGGTTGCTAGGTGGATTGCTGGGCAACAGGCGGGTTGGTAAGCGCGTAAGCTTGTCTGCGCCTACGTTTGGGGTTATGGTGTGAGGGTTCAGGTTTGGTTTCTGTTGGTTCAGGGGCAGTCTTGGTGGGTTTGGTCTTCTCAGTTCCCCGCAGGAACAGGGTTCCTGCTCTGACATGGTTGTCGCTGAGCACAGCGGCTAACTCGATGGCGTCAGAGAGGGTTAGTGGGTTCCTGGCCCATACAGAATCTTGAATTTCCATGGGGAGGCCCCCAAGGAACTTCTCGATGGCTCGGCGGGAAGGGGTAACTAGGTGAGGGACAAGCAAACTTAGTTCATGGAAGCGCGTCGCGTACTCGCGCGCTTCGCCACTGTACTGCTTAAGATTCCAAAATTCTTCCTCTAGGCGCTTAACTTCGTTGGGAGGGCAGAACTCTCGCGTCAAAAGCTCCTTAAATTCCTCCCAGAGCATGCTAGAAGCAGCTTCTGCGCCACGCGCATGAGCTACTCCATTCCACCATGTAAGCGCTCTAGATTCCAGAACACTGGAAGCATATAGGGTTCGTCTGTCAGGAGGGCATTGGGTATGGAGGAAAGTGTTTTCAATCTTCTCGAGCCATTGGAGCATCACGGTGGCTCCTTCAAGCCCTGCAAATTTCGGAGGGTTACCCGCATTAAAGGACTTAATGTTATAACCGGAGGTGTTGGTATTGTTTTGGCTCAAAGCTTGGGCTATTGCGGCGGCCATTTCCTGGGAACGTTGCAGCGAACGTCTGTGCGCGGCTTCTTTCTTCCTAAGATGGCGAGCTGATAGCGGAGGCATTCTATAAAAGTTTTAATTTTGGTTAATGTCTTAGCGCAAAGTATAATCTTATAAAGCTTGGTTTCGCGGGGTTAGATACCATCAACAGTTAAAGTAAAACATGAATTTGAATGCAAACTTAATACAGATAACAAATTCGAATCGAGAATCGACAATTCATGTATCACCATGACTTTCCGAATTCTTAATTTAAAATGACGAGTAAATGAGTATTGGAGATTGACGATTCATGTATCACCATGACTTTTCAATCCTCAATATAAAATATATAAGAAAATGAGTATTGGAGGTTGACAATTCATGTATCACCATGACTTTTCAAGTCCCCAACCTCAGAACATAATCGTAAATGGAATTTGAAAATCAACTATTCATGTATCACCATGACTTTTCGGATTTTCAATCCCAACAAACGAATATGTAAGTAAAACTAATAAAAATCGAAATTCAGCAAAAATCGAAGTATCGCGAAATAAAACATAAAACCATACGCTGCGTCTGCGCAAGCATATTTATAAATAACGAGTAATTAACAATAAGCGCGCAAACATGAGATTTCTCTCATGCGCGAGAAGGGACTCTTAGGTATTCTAGGCCGTTACGTCTAACCACCTATCCTAAAGTCAACGAGCTCTGATACCAATCTGTAACACCCCGACCAAAGGCGGATTATACATCGGGGCGCCACATATTGTTTCATTACTCGTGACACTATTGGGTGTCAATATTTAATAAATATATTCATTCACGCACGCGCAACGTAAACACAAGATAACATAAATTAACATAAATCAATATATTATAAGGCAAAATATTCGAACAACGATAACTTGTCTTGATACATTTTAATCTTGGTCCAAAAGTAAAAACGTCATACGTGTCCACAAGCTCCAAATGTAGCTACAGCAAACCTGAACATGTGTTAAAATAAACGTCAAACACTTGCGTGTTGGTGAGGAATCAAGTTTAATAGATAATAATAGATAACAATAATCACTGCGCGCAACACGGGTATGTCTGGTGTTTAACAAGGGTGTAATCAGATTGTGACCAAGCCTAAATAGATCATAGTTCATAGTTCAATCCGTGCTCCCAAATGAGCACAAAAACAAGAAAACATCTGTGCAAGTGTAAACAAAGAAAACCGTAAACGATAGGTCTCCCGTGTTCATCTAATGGATCCATGAAAACTCCGGAATAGGCCGAACAAAGCGGTTAATGATACACACATACAAATAAACAGCCAAGTAAACGTCCTCAACACATGGGATACTGCGCGACTAAAGTTCATAAACAAGGTTAAGACTCAAGTTTGTACGAACACATGAACATCCCAAAACATTAAAAATAAAAAGGGATTAAGTACGAGATTACTCACTTGATAAAGATGCGTTGAAAGATAATGCAAGAACCAACTTTAAACAAGCACAAGTTAACCTATAAATAAGGATATTATTGGTTTAATGATTTGTTTTAAGTCTTGAATATATGTTAGCATAGTAATATGTATCTTTAACAAATTATTATATATTATAAATTACCGGAAAACAGGGCAGAACAGGAGAGAAGACGAAGAGAGAGGAGACGGCTGAGAACAAAGGAAGAGAAAGATAATAAGTGTTTGTGTGTGTAGTGTTAAGAAAATAGCATTATTATTTATAGGGAAACCCTAGGGAACACAATCCCTAGAAAGGGGGGATAAGATCTCCAAAAAGTAAAAGATTCCAAAAGCAAAAGATATCAAAAGATATGGCAGCTGCAGGGGACAAAGGAAAAGCTGACAGGGAACAGTAAACAGGCATGGGAGGGTCAGATAAAGGTACTGGTCAAGCATGGAAAAGCAGATCTCAAAAGATAATGTCAGTCACTTTTTCTGTCAACCAATGGGGTTGGTGCGCATGCTGCGCCAAAAGTGGCTTTTCAGACATAAGATTGGTCAGGTCAAAAGCTCAGAAGATAAGACATCACAAAAGTAAACGGCTGGATTAAACAGAAGAAAGACAAAGGGGTTTAGCGCGAGAAGGCTGACACAGAATGTCAAGAGTGCGCGAGCGCGAAGGCAGACAGAACCAACCTTAGCGCGCCGCGGGAAGAACCACAATCCTTAGCGCGCCGCGGGAAGAACTATAATCCTTAGCGCGCTGCGGGGACAGTTCGCCTCGCGTGTCGCAGCAACAGATGGTCTTCACGCAGGCTTCCTTGTAAGGAGTCTGGCGCGTGGAGCTGCGCAGACAACCTTAGGCGGGAAGAAACAAAGGGCAGAGTTAAGAGAGGGTTCAAGGCTCAAAGGTTAAACAGAAGGGCGGGACGGCGGAAAGAGAGAAGAAGAGGGACGGGACGGCGGAAAGGGAAATATTATTATTATTAAAAGTAAAATATAAGTATAAATAAATATTAAATCATAACAGAAAAAGATCGGATCAGAAAACGGGTACCTGGGTCGGGTCGGATCGGGCAGATGTCACACTTCTACCATGCCTCCTCCGGCGTCAGCGACTACCTCGTCCATGGCCGGTTCTTCAGGTATGTTTGGGGTTGGGACCTCTAGACTTACCTCGGTTGAGGGGGTCCAATCTTTGCCTCCTTCTCATCTCCTTGACCTCTTGGATGGATATCCTCTAGGTTCGGGTGATGGGTTTGGCGGCTACCGGCCTGTTACCGACCCTACAGGTGCGTGGGGTTATTTTGGCCTATTATCCATTTTAATCATTTTTTTCCTAACTGTTTTTTGTTTTTGCAGTTTCGGATTCCAATGAGGTGTATGCTCCACGGTGGAATATCCGCCGGGGAACGACCCTCCGGACGGCTGCTGACTGCGTCGACTGGGCGCGCCATGCCGCCCCAAGCGGTGCGTTGGGGGAGGCAATGGCTAGCTACCAAGATGGCAGGTTGTCCAATGAGCTCCGAATCCTCCTTGCCCGGATGCAGCCTCGCGTCGAGTTACTTTGTCGTGAAAACGACAAGTTAAAGACTGCGCGTAGCCTGGAAGTGGCTCAGGCGCGAGCATTGCGGAAGGAGAACAAGAGGCTTGCTGCCACCGCTGCGGAGAAGGAGAAGGCCTTCAAGAACCTTGAGGTCGAGATTCAGGCCAGGCATGAGGCCCGTTCCAAGGCTACCCAAGCTGTTAACGAACAGCTTAGGTTGGCCAAGGAAACTGCGCGTAATGCGACCGAGAGGGCCACCAAAGCTGAAGCCGTTGCTGAGCCTCTGCGCACTGAGAACGAAGAGCTCAAAGCCAAACTAGAGAAGCTTCAGCAGGCTCATGATGCTTTGGCGTTAGAAGATGCCAAGAAGCTCCTAGAGCTCCTGGATCAGAAGGGTATGCTTGATCGCACTGAGCGCAAGCTTAAGGGCGTTGAAGAGGCTGCTGCTAAGGATGTGTTGCTTGCCAACCTCAACAAGAATGAAGCCGAATGCGCCCGCGATCAAACTCAAGCTACCCTTCAAGAGGCTCTGACAAATAAGGAGTGGCTTATGCGAGAAGCGTTGCCTCAGGTATGCATAGCTCCATAATTTTATTTTTTTTATTTTTTTTTGCTTTACGCTTTTCTTTATACTTAGAAAAGTTATATATATATATATATATATATATATATATATATATATTGTAGGTTGTGCATCGGATTTTCGCGAACACATCTTATGACGATGCCATGAGTGCGGCCCTCAACGCTTCTCATGAGGACGGGGAGAAGGTTGGTTTCCTGCTTGGTCTAGGATTTGCAGAGAAGGGCATCCCGCCTTCCAACTTTCGTTTACACGATGTAGACACTGAAGCTGCCTACGACCAAGCTGTGAACCAGTATGCTGCCTTCCCGCATCCGGTTGTGGAGAAGGTGAACGAAAATGCGGCTGCTGATGACAGGCTAGCTGTTCTCAAAGCTTTACTTGAACCGCCACAGCCAACTGATGGTGCGGTTTCAAGTGGGTTTGGAGGGAGTGGTCCCGAAGCTTGAACCTTGAGATCCCTTCCAACCATTAGGATAGATTTGTATTTTTGTAGGCGGGTAGATACCTAGCCCTTCTTGTAATGTTTGAATTTTTATTGTGAATATAAATATTTTGTTAACGCCTTGCCTTGTAAACATTATATGATTTGCTCATGCATATTTTAGTTTAACTTAGCAATTTTCTAAGTGTTTTGAATAGGTTAACCTTTCGACGCGTGTTGGATAATAGGTTAATGTTCTGTTTCCTCTATCATGATTGTGCGGGTAGAACCGTCACTTTCACTTAGTAGGATGATCAAACTTTACCTATATCTGACCTGCGTGAAGGTTTTCCTCATCTTCTCCTTAGAAATATTTACTGTTTTTGTGTTTATGCGGGTTGTGCCGCTTTCCACACGCAACGACTTACTTCCTCCCACACTTATTTATACGGTGAATACCGGCGTATCAGTGTGGTCAGTTCATAAGTATAAAGGTAAGGCTATCAACACAATGTAATAAAGGAGAATCATTTCCATTAGAAGTGGCTCTAGGCCTTTTCTTTACAAGTTTGGAATTGATCTACATGTAACATTTGCGTAATTGAGCTCCATTCATGTTCTTGGGATGGGGGTGCCATCGAGCCTTTCGAGCCGGTATGCGCCTTTTCCCAAAACTTATTTAATGATGTATGGCCCTTCCCAGACCGGGGCAAGCATTCTTGGGCGCTCTTGGTTCGAAGCCTCGTTGTTACGCAGTATGTAGTCTCCGATAATGAAGTTGCAGAGTTTTACCCGCGTGTTGTAGTACTTTTGCATTTGTCGCTTGTAGTTCTCTTCACGCGCTGCGGCTAAGTCTCTGCGTTCTTCGGTTAGCATAAGGTCTAACCGTCTTTCCGCATCATTGTCTTCTGGTTGAGTTATGACTCTTGGTGAGGGTAGGCCAATTTCGACCGGGACCATGGCTTCAGTGCCATAGGTGAGGCTGAACGGGATTTCGCCCGTGCTTGCCTTTTTTAGCGTTCTGTTCGCCCAAAGGACATGTGGAACTTCGTCCACCCAGCCGGATCTATGCTCCAAGAGTCTTTTCATTATGCCGTCGACGATGCTCTTGTTTGCTCTTTCCACCTCACCATTACCCTGCGGGTGTGCCACTGAGGTAAAGGTGTGGGTGATTTGAAGTTCTTTCAGCCACTTTTGTAGCTTCTGGTCAGCAAAGTTGGTGCCGTTATCGCTCACCAAATTCTGTGGAAGTCCAAAACGACAAATAATAAATTCCCAAATAAATTTTTTGATATGTTTTGCGGTTGTTTGGGCTAAGGGTTTTGCTTCTATCCACTTGGTGAAGTAGTCGATGGCTACCACTAGGAACTGAACGTTCCCTGCTGCTGTGGGAAATGGGCCTGTAACATCGATGGCTCACTTCTGAAATGGCCATGAAGAAGTGACTGGAACAAGTTCGTTCTTTGGGCGATGCATGTTGGGTGCGTAGAGCTGGCAGGACCTACATTTTCTGATGTAGGCCAGCACATCCGTATGCATCCCCGGCCAAAAGTATCCCGTGTTGTTTAGCTTAGCAACAACTGCGCGTAGACCTGCGTGTACTCCACAGATGCCTTCGTGTACTTCCCTTAGGAGGTAATCGGCATCTTGGTCGTCAACGCATCTGAGGAGTGGGCCAAGAAAGTTACGCCTGTAAAGTATGTTATCAACAAATTGATAGTTCAGTGATTTACAGCGTATCTTTCTTGCCCGTGTCTTTGACTCTGGTAGTATACCTGCCGCAAGGTAATTTATGATTGGTGTCATCCATGTTTTCGTTCCGGTTTGGATGACACAAATTTCCTTGTGCGGGACTGATGGTGCTCCAAGGAGTTCAACGCGGATGTCCTTTCCCAAGTGGGTGAAGGCTAACGATACAACCTTGCTTAACGCATCCGCAGATTTGTTTTCGCTTCGCTTGATGTGCATAACTTTGCAATCGTTGAAATCGCGCATAAGGATTTTTGCTTGTGCGAGGTACAAGGCCATTGTGTCATTCACGGCCGTGTACGTCCCGTTTATTTGGTTGGCTACTAACATGGAATCCACGTGGGCTTCCAAGTTTTTCACCCCCATCTTACGCGCAATTCTTAATCCGGCCAAGAATGCTTCGTACTCCGCTTCGTTATTCGTACTTGGGAAATCCAGCCGAATAGCGTAAGTGTACTCTTGGCCTGTTGGGTTAGTTAGTTTCAACCCTGCGCCTGAACCCTCGTTGTTGGCTGCTCCATCAGTATAGAGTCGCCAGACATCATCAATGTCCTGTGCTGGAGAGGGTTGAGCCTCTTCCTGGCACTCTTTTTCCCGCGAAGCGGGGACTTCTGCGATAAAGTCGGCCAAGACCTGCCCTTTTAAGGCTGTCTTGGCTTGTACTTTATCGCGTATTCTCCCAATTCAATTGCCCATTTGCCTAGGCGCCCTGACAACTCGGGTTTGCCTAGAACGTTTGCAAGTTTGAAGTTGGTGAGAATGGTGATTGGGTGGCCTTGGAAATATCGTCTTAGCCTGCGTGAAGCCTGTACAAGCGCTAAGACTAATTTTTCCAGGGTAGAGTATCGGGTTTCTACGTCTGTTAAAACGCGGCTAACATAGTAGATGGGCATCTGGATGCCTTTTCGTTCTACTAGTAAGACTGCCCCGGTTGCTCTGTCTGTGGCGGAGAGGTAGAGAATTAATTCCTCCCCCACTTCTGGTGCTGTGAGTGTTGGGAGTTCGATCAAGCGTGACCGAATCTCTTGAAAAGCTGCTTCCGCTTCTGGTGTCCAGCGGAAGTGCGTTTTCTTCAAGCAATTTCTCAATGTTGACACGAATGGGAACGACCTATCCGCATGGTTTACCAAAAAGTGGTTAAGTGCGACTAGGCGTCCATTCAGTGTCTGAGCCTGTTTGATGGTAGTAGGTGATTCCATTTTCATAATGGCTTCGACCTTTTCAGGGTTCACTCTGAAGCCATCTTTGGTGACGATGACTCCTAAGAACTTCCCTTCTTCCATCCCAAAGGAACACTTGCTCGGGTTGAGCTTCATGTTTATCCGTCTGAGCGTGTCGAAAGTTTCTTCGATGTCTTTCAACATCGCTTCTGGCTCAAGGCTTTTGATGACCAAGTCATCCATGTAAACTTCCAAGTTCCTCCCGATTTGGGCATGGAACTCTTTGTCCATCAGGAGTTGGTATGTGGACCCGGCATTCTTAAGTCCGAATGGCATCATTTGATAACAAAATGTGCCATCGGGCGTCCGAAATGCGGTTTTGTCTTGATCGTCAACGGCCATGTGGATTTGATGTATCCCTTATACGCATCAAGGAAGCATTTAAGGCGAAACGGTGCTAACGAATCTACCTTAAGGTCAATTTCGGGTAACGGGTAACAATCCTTGGGGCATGCTTTGTTTAGGTCTTTGAAGTCTATGCACATGCGCCATTGTTTGTTGGATTTCGGTACCATGACGGGATTTGCAACCCATGTTTGATATTTACTAACGCGTACGATGCCTGCGTCAAGGAGTTCCTTGACTTGGGTTCTACACGCGTTAGCCTGTTCCGCACCCATTACGCGACACTTTTGTATGACTGGCGTAAAAGCCGGGTCACATTTGAGCTTATGCTCCGCCTTACTTCGGGGTACACCAGTCGTGTCAGCTGGTGTCCACGCGAAGATGTCAGCATTTTTTTGCAATAAGCGTTTGAGTAAGGTGCGTGTGGGATTAGTGATTGTTGGGCCAATGGTGACGGCCTGGTCAGGGTATTTGCCATTGAAGGCCCATTCTTCTGGCTCGGTAATGGTCGGTTTAGCCATCTTTGGTTTGGGTTTAGATGAGACAGATGCGATGCATACCTGGGGAATACCCGTGATCATCGCGACACCCTCAGCTGTTGGCCATCCCATCATGCCATGGACCGAAGACACCACGGCATTAAATCTTGCCATCCCATCTCTCCCGAAGAGAATGTCGTATGTGTGGTGTGGCTTCCTCATTACGACGAAGTCCACGTCTTCTGTGCGGGAGTGTTTCCCGTCCGTGAGAGTGACGGAGAAAGATAGGATACCCAAAGGGGTGTTTGTGCTGCCGTCAAACCCTTCCATCGAGGCGTAAACCGTTTCTAGGCGTTCTTTGTCTTCGTCGTCTAGCTTGTTGAAGAACTGCCTATACATGACCGTTGACGAAGCGCCGTTATTAGCAAGAGTGCGGGAGGTGATGTAGTGCCCCAGCTGGCTTTTAATGACTATGGGGCCTTCTTTGTTGGGCCCCCCTGGCACACGCGGGAAGCGCACTTCAGCTTCCTTCCACGCACTCGGCTCTGTTGTTCGTCGTTTTCTTCCTTTGACGCTGCCATGAACCATGTGAATGCTGATGTCGACGGGCTTTCGTCCGTTGCCCTTGTACCGATTGTCATTCCTCCCTCCATTCTTGATTGACGCCACGAGGTGTGTGAGTTTCCCATCTTTGACGAATGTTTCGACGATATCCTTCAAAGATGTGCATTCCTCCGTGGTGTGGCCTTTTGTCCCGTGGAAGTCACAGGATTTGCTCTGATCAGCGTTATGACGTTGTCGGATTATTGGAGCCTTTGGCCATGGGAGTTTCTCGGTGGCAAATATCTCGGTGACGCTTTTGGTGAGTGGCGTCCATCTGGGATTCCTGTTTGATGAGTGCGTGTTGTCCCTTCCGCCTAAGAGAGGGCGAGAGCTGGATGAGGTGTCAAAGTTTATCCTTGACTGCCAAATACCAAGCTTCCTCTTCTTATTTTGTCGGGCGGTACGGACGTTATTTTCTCTTGTCCTCTGCGTGTAGAGGTTTGTGCTCTGGGGAAGATTTCTACCCAGTTGCTTCTCCGTCTCGGCAAAGCGTTTAGCTGCAGTCATGATGGCATCCCACGTGGATGGCATGCCATCTTTACCCGTCAACGTGCGGATAAGCTCTGGGTACTCAGCGCCCTGGATGAAAGCGGCGCGAACAAGATCTTCACTGATGGTGCCCAGACTTAGCTTCTTTGAGTTGAAGCGAGTGATGAAGTCTAGCAAAGATTCGTCTTCCTCTCTGACGCAGTTGAGGATCGTCCACTGCTCTTCAGTATATTTTCTTTGTTGACTGAAGTGCTGGCTGAACTTGTGCTGGAAGTCTGCCCAATCATAGATGTGGTGGACCGGTAGACGATCAAACCACGCTCCGGCTGCTCCGATGAGCGTCATCTGGAACATGTAGCACCATGTGGGTTCCGTCCAATTGCTGACGGTTGCCCCCGCTATAATTCTGTTCAAGTGATCGTCCGGGTCAGATACGCCGTCGTAAGTGCCTATGTTAGACATCTGTTTGGCACTCTTTGGAGCGATTGCTTCCGCAATGTCTCTTGCAAACTTGGACGTTCCCGCATTTGCAACAGTTGGTCTGAAAGTTTTGGAGAAGTCACGTGGGTTTCCCCCCGTGCTCTTTGGCTTGAAAGTTTCTCCAAAACTTCTTTTCGAGCGGAAGTCTGCTTCTTTACGCTTCCCTTTCGCCTTATGACGAGGGTTTGCGTCACTGTCAGATTCTTCCCAATCGTCATCCGAATACTCGCAATCATTGCTCATGTTGAGCTGTTGTCGAGTGCTTCCGAATTCGTCGTTGGTCTGTTGGAGTGAACGTAAACGTTCATCCAACTCAGCTTGGAATTCTTTCTGACGTGCTTCCGCCCAAGCTTTAACTTGATCTAGTGTTTGGCGGGGAAACCTCGTTTGTTGCTTCTCCACCTGGGTATCAATAAATCCCAGGGGAGGATTGTTTACTGTACTTGCCCCGGCTTGGGTAGCTGGGGTAGTGTTCGTAAAAACCGTGTATTCACCGGTGTTCCCCCCAGTAGCTGGGTTCGTGGTTACCGGAGTTTCTTGGTCACTCGGTGGCCTTGGCATCGGAGTAACCTTAACCATCTTTCCAGAAGTTTGAAAAAACTGAGAAAAAGAATTAGTTCTAGCTTAATGCACGGATGGCGCCAATGAAGAAACACTAAATGTCCCAGGCAGATTACGGATAATCTTAGGGTTAAGTAGATGTTTCCCACGAGGGTTAGGTCCGGCAAAGATGGTTGTTCTTCTCGACCTGCAAAACAGACACCGTGAGCTCGTCACTGAGAAGGGGGGGTTCCTCCTTGTGACCACCCTCCGGCGTGAGATGACTAGATTGCTCTGAATATAAGTGTATATTGAGAGAAATAGCTAGAGAAGATAAGATAATATGAGATGATGATACCGTTCCAAGGTGTTGGAGTATTTATAGCCGAAGGTAGGTTTCCATGCAGGTACGGCCAGCTGTATAATATTTCTTTTCCACCAACTACGGGCTATGTTCGTGCCACGATGGGAGTTAGTGGGTAGGCAGCGGCTGATGGCGACGTTTTGTACTGGAGCGTGCTCCTCCTCGTACTATTGTCGGTGAGCTTTCACCCTGTGATTGGTTCATGGGTCGCTTTTACCAGATCTTGTCTTTTTGTCTATACCTTGGTAGGTATAGTACAAAAGATCTTCTGGAAGCGTACGGACTGGCTCTTTTGGGCGGGAATATTCCCGCCCTGCTCATTCCTTCTTCAGGTGACATTGCTGAAGTATAAGAGTTAGTGTCTTATGCGTGTAGCTTTACTGTTAGTGCGGGTAGCCTTCCTTCTTGGTTTGTACCCACAGCTGCGGGAACAGGCAAGGTACTGTACCAAGGGAGGCTTTCCTGCGGGAACAACTGGCTTACTGCGTGTAAGGTCTTCATCTCTGAGCCTGGTGGATCCTGCGGAACCAGTTGATCTTTGCGCAGACGTACCTCTTTAAGGTGTCTTGCGGGTCCAACTGGGCTTTGCGGGGACCTACCTCTTCATGGCGCCATCCGTGGGACCGAAATTAATCTGAAAATTATATGAAAATATCCAACATTTTTAGCTACTATTTATTGCTTAATAATAATTAGATTTTACAATTTGGATATTCGAAATTATCAAAAATATCTATCAGAGTTTTCAGACAATTCAGGTTTGGTTATAGATTCAAAATTATTTTCACACATTATAAGACAAATTTACCCACGTTTGACCGGGAACTCCATGCTGTGAAGGTAAATGAGTTTTACTTTAAATTTTCTTGAGTAGATGGCTTTAAAGTTTAATTGATTGGATGATTCTTTGGCAGATTTGATTAATGTGTGTTTATAGTTAGTTGAAACTTGTTTGTAGACCTGGCTTATTATTGTATTTAGGATATGTAACATCCTAAAATTTATAATGTTGAATAAAGAAAGTTATGTTAGTGATTTCGCGTTTTAATTGTTAATATCGAGTAGGAGCGGGTCATGGACTTGGATTATTTGAGATAGGATAAATGAGAATGGGATTTCAGGGATATAAATACCCCCAAAATCCCAAAATATCTCATTTCTCACCAAACTCCACACACACTCCACACACTCCTCAAAAAAACACACATACTAACCGATCAAGATTCGAAGCCGAGACCCGAGATTTTGTTGATAGATCTGAGTTGGTAAGGTAAGAACAAATCCACCAAAGCTTATAGTACTGAAAATGGTTAGGATTTGATGGGTTAACTGGACCCGAAACCCAAACTGCCCAAATCGGACCCCTAAAACGTCGATTTTAGGCCGATTTGATGGTTGGGATTTGTAGGCGCCGATCATACGATTCCGTGGGTACCAAAATCGAGTTATTTGGCTAAGAAACGAAGGATTTATGGGCAAACAGATCTGCAGCGCGATAACTTCGCCTGCAAGATTAAGTTCGCCTGATGAACTTCGCCTTCAAGCGTAACTTCGCCTTCAAGCGTAACTTCGCCTAAGGATAACTTCGCCTACGGCCAAGTTCGCCTAAGGTATAACTTCGCCTGAAGCCAAGTTCGCCTAAGGTTTAACTTCGCCTGAAGCCAAGTTCGCCTAAGGTATAACTTCGCCTGAAGCCAAGTTCGCCTAAGGTTTAACTTCGCCTGAAGCCAAGTTCGCCTAAGGTTTAACTTCGCCTGAAGCCAAGTTCGCCTAAGGTTTAACTTCGCCTGAAGCCAAGTTCGCCTAAGGTTTAACTTCGCCTGAAGCCAAGTTCGCCTAAGGTATAACTTCGCCTGAAGCCAAGTTCGCCTAAGGTTTAACTTCGCCTGAAGCCAAGTTCGCCTAAGGTTTAACTTCGCCTGAAGCCAAGTTCGCCTAAGGTTTAACTTCGCCTGAAGCGAAGTTCGTTTATAAATTAAAAAAAATCCTAATGGAAAATGTGTTAAGGCAGTTATCGAAAATAAAATTTTTTCAAGCTGACCTGGCAGCTTAACCCCAGCCAGGGGCTCTGCCCCTTGGACCCCGCTAGGGGCTGCCGCCCCTAGAACCCCGCTGCCAGGGGCGCTGCCCCCGGACCCCCGTTCGTTGTGGGTCATATATAGATAGAAATACAAAACGAGTAGTAGTAGTTAATTGATATGTGTAAATATTATACAGTTAGCCGAGCCCAGTTAAAGAAAGGAATTACGATCAACGGCGAGCGTAACAGGATCCAGGTGAGTTTCTAGCCCCATTCCTTGTTATGTTTTCGGGGCTGTGTGCATACTTGATGTGTTGTTAATACATTTATCCTAAGTGATAAGTGTATGCCATATGTGATATATGTGATATGTATGAATGATTGCTTGATGGTACGTGAACGATCTTCGGATATTGCACGTACTGTCAGGTTGTAACGTTATAAATATGGTAAGTATGATATGTATGAACGATTGCTTGATGGTACGTGAACGATCTTCGGATATTGCACGTACTGTCAGGTTGTAACGTTATAAATATGGTAAGTATGATATGTATGAATGATTGCTTGATGGTACGTGAACGATCTTCGGATATTGCACGTACTGTCAGGTTGTAACGTTATAAATATGGTAAGTATGATATGTATGAATGATTGCTTGATGGTACGTGAACGATCTTCGGATATTGCACGTACTGTCAGGTTGTAACGTTATAAATATGGTAAGTATGATATGTATGAACGATTGCTTGATGGTACGTGAACGATCTTCGGATATTGCACGTACTGTCAGGTTGTAACGTTATAAATATGGCAAGTATGATATGTATGTTTATGTGTATGAACGTAATAAAGTTAATAAAAGAAGGAAATGACGGTTGTATGGTTGTATGGTTACGAAAAGGGTACCGAGCCCTAATAATACTCGAGGTATGATGTATGGTTGTATGGTAACGAAGAGGGAATCGAACCCTACTAATATTCGAAAACAAGGGACCAGACCCTAATAATATCTGTGATGTTAGGGACCAGACCCTAATAATATCTGTGATGTTAGGGACCAGACCCTTATAATATCTGTGATGTTAGGGACCAGACCCTTATAATATCTGTGATGTTAGGGACCAGACCCTTATAATATATGTGATGTTAGGGACCAGACCCTTATAATATCTGTGATGTTAGGGACCAGACCCTTATAATATCTGTGAGGTTATAGGGCGAAAGGCTCTTTAAAACGTATGATTATGAATGTAAAGAAAGTATGTAAGTAAGAAAGAAAGTATGTAAGTAAGAATGAAGGCATGAGTACTTATGTGTGTATGAAAGAAAGTTATGAGGTTAAGTACGTATGTATGTAATAAGGTATTGTATGGTATTGTATGATTAACTAGAACTCACTCAGCGTAGCTGACTTTTAGTATGCACGCAGGTGAGTAGGTTGAGACAGCTGGCTTGAGTGGAGGACACATGGCAGAAGACTAAAGCCTGGCATCTGAAGATCTGATATGTTTTATAAGTT
This sequence comes from Bidens hawaiensis, assembly GCF_021521415.1. Lineage (NCBI taxonomy): Eukaryota > Viridiplantae > Streptophyta > Magnoliopsida > Asterales > Asteraceae > Bidens > Bidens hawaiensis. The sequence continues at coordinate 191,269 of NW_027494110.1, read as the reverse complement.
ATGTTTTGATTTTGAAAGACAAGAGGAATGTTTTAAGACATGATTATGAATCGATATGTAATGTTTTATGAAAGTTTTATATTCCGCGTAAAGTTTTTAATTAACTCTGATATTTAGAACTGTGTTTATGAGTAAATCCAACACGAAAGTAGGGTTACCGGTAACGGGGCCTTACAGGATATATGATTAAATGAATGCTATCATGTGACTTGACCTGAACTGGAAAGAAAAAAAAATATTATAGGGGTGTATAGCGATAAATTTCCGACACCATAAAAAAGTTTACGAAAAGGACGACTTGACCTGAACCGGAAAGAAAAAAAATATTATATAGGTGTATAGCGATAAATTTCCAACACCATAAAAAAGTTTACGAAAAGGACGGTTCAAGTGAGAGCTATGTGGAGGAATACTTAGAAGGAGGGTGGATCATGATTTAAGCAAATTTGAGATTTATGGTGTTGTTGCAACAATTATGTGTTTAGAGAATCGAGTTGATTATCAAGATACAATTCTTTTTTTATCACCAAAACGAACTTCCATTAACTTAAAAAAAAACCTAAACAATACAAACACAAAATCAAGATACAATTATAACCCACAATATGACATATTAAATTCATTATGATACAATATGACTCATTAAATTCATTGATATATTATAACACACAATATGGCATATTACAAGACACAATCATACCCCACAACATGAAATATTATAAGGGTGATAAAAGTCATAAAACAACCCAATTAATGTGGCCTATCCAAACCCAACATGACCCATAAAGACCCAATAGTGTCATTTCATCCTTTATAGTCTATAATTACTTATTATGATTGAATACAACCGAATATGATCTGTTACATACAATTCAATACAACCAAAAGTTGTAAATAGACATAATGTTTCGGGTCATTTGGCCGAGAAAACAGTTGCGTGAACCCAACCGTTTGGATCTCAAACTATCAAAGTACCAAACCAGTCGACAAGCTTTGATTTAAATGATTTAATACGGTTTCATTCATTTTTGAACACTCGTGGTGTGTTGTTAAGATTCAATATTGAGTTAAGATTGTAAGGAGTATGAAACTATGGAAATATCAAATACGCAAACATAGAAATAGTCATTTACAAACCACGAGTGAGTATATCGAATAGTTACAATTTGTACACACAAAGCTGAATGCATTTATCATCGTTTAAATTGTCATCAATTTAGTGTTGAGTAGAGCTTTCAGTGTCATTAAAACAAAGATATAGTCATGCTATTTATTGTGTCTAAACGTCCTTCAAGAACATAACAAAAACATAGACCTTTTGGTCTTATAGTATAAGACTATGTGTAGTGAAGGGGCTACAAAATTTGACGTTTTGCGTCATGTGACGCCCAGCCAATAAATGGTGAGTTTTGTTTTTGGGGTGTAATGGTGTTGTAGCCCATATATATATATATAGGATGAGTATCATTACAGAATTGTTAAATTATTTAAGAACTTAAAGGAATCTATGAAAACTAATGTTTTTTGTAAAATTTTTTGTATGTTAATGTTATTTAAGTGTAGCTTTATCATTTTTTATATCTATATTTACGATTACAATTTTGAAAATTAGTTTTTATACATGTCTATGTTTTGTTTTACATTTATGTAAATTTGTTAGTACATAAATTTTACACATATGTAAACTTGTGATTAATATATGTAATCAAAATTTTTTATATAAAATATGATAAAACTACTCTTCAATAATGTTAATATATAAAAAAAATTAAAAAAAATATTTGATTGTTTAGAGTTCCTAAGAGTTTTTAACTTTTCTAGAGTTTTTAAATAAAACCAACCACACATATATATAATAATAATATATACACACACAACACCAAGCGATAAATTCCTCTCGCCCCCCTGCAATTCGCCCACATATCGCCCAGGAGACGGTATTGTAGCCCCTCTTCGGTCAAACTTTACGCCCACTACACATAGCATAAGGTTCTAGCCAGAGTGACAACATAGATTATTGTTTTGTGTTGCCCTTCTAAGCAAATATCTAACATTTATTATATATGAGATGTAATTATTGTATAAATAAAAAAACATAACCTAATCTACATGTAGTGAAAGAGACAGTTATCCATGGGCGGATGCATATAGGTGTAGGTTGGGGGTTGCACCTATTCACACAAGCCTAACTAGTGTACATGTATTTTGTTTTTAAATAGATTTGGCCCCCAACTATTTTTCTAAGGCCCTCATCACATTATCTAAAAGCCATTTTGATTTCAGTATATTACGACATTTGTATATCCATCTAATTATATTAGATTTCTTTGAAGTCCATTTCTATGGGTTTTGTTTAGTGGAACAACAACATACATATGTTAGAAACATTTTCTAAATCATTCTAGTTGTTAATTCGCTAGTTGAACTTTTCAAGTTATATGTTGTTTTACCCGACCTGTTTTGACCTAACCTGTCTCGGCTTGATCCCATTTTTTGCCAACACTCAAGGTTTAGCTATTAGGCTTTAGTTATCTTGTTTGTCTGGGTTTTTATATTGAATAGCATGAGTTTTTAAGTTTAGCATACAAAGTTGCATAATAATATATTTCTGTGTATTATAAAGAATCATTTAACAAAATCAAGTAAATATCAAATGTATATAATTAAGAAAAAGTTATAACAAAATGAACCTATTCATAAAGTGTGGAAAAAATACATAATTATGTGACATTATAGTGATAAATAAGTTCATATAAATTAACTAATTAATCATGAGGAGGTAGATGACTTCCCCGGTTGTCACTTTCTTTTCATTATAATAAAACATGTTGTAAGGCCCCGAACCCGGTGACCCTACTTTAGCGTCGGATTTACTCATAAACACAGTTCTTCAAATCAGAGTTTATTAAAACTTTTCGCGGAATATAAAACATAAATCATTTGTTACAAAACATTAAATCTTTTCTTTGATACCATAACACAAAACTTTATATTTAAAACATCTTTACTTCTTTCTTCAGATGCCAGCCGTTCAATCCATGTCGTGTGTCATCCTCATGCTAACTCTATAATCAGCTCACCTGCGTGCATACTAAAAGTCAGCTACGCTGAGTGGGTTCTAGTTAATCGAACGCCATACAATACATACACATACATACATATCCGTAGATACATATCCATACTTCACTAGTTACCCTTCTGTTCTACATACATACTTGCTACCATACATACATACATATCTACAATCACTAACCTCAGTCTACCGAGAGTACGTTCATAGTTCACCGTCTATACCTGTACTCAAGGTCGTGAACACGTACAAGGTTCGCAGTCCTTACCTATGTTCACCATTTATGGTACGTATAAGGATCGCGGTCCTTCCCTATACCATAGTACATCCATAACACGTACAAGGTTCGCAGTCCTTCCCTATGTTGCAACCTAATTCATAGCACGTACGAGGTTCGCAGTCCTCCCCTATGCTACAAAATCAGCACGTATAAGGTTCACAGTCCTTTCCTATGCTGAAATACATCCACAACACGTACAAGGTTCGCAGTCCTTCCCTATGTTGCAACCTAATTCATAGCACGTACGAGGTTCGCAGTCCTCCCCTATGCTACAAAATCAGCACGTATAAGGTTCACAGTCCTTTCCTATGCTGACGCCTATCTACATTACGTATAAGGTTCGCAGTCCTTATCTACGTTTACATATATCATCTACTTCACGTATAAGGCTCGCAGTCCTTAACTACGCCATCACCAGCCGAGTCTATGTCCGATAGAAGCTAGAGGGATTTGCCATCCTAACTTACTATGTCGAACGTATAACTCACATGCCACTCGTGTACCTAAATACACATACTTACATTATAACATAAGAACACTCTAGGCATTCTTTACCTCATTCATTTAACAACCATACCTCTTGACGTTACGTGCAATATCCGAAGATCGTTCACGCCCCGACAAGTATTCATTTGAAATATTCATACATCTTCGATATATAATATTCGTACCTTTATTTTTAACCTGACAGTACACGCAATATCCGAAGATCGTTCGCGTACCGACAAACAATCATTCATATCTATCACACATATCACATATTACATACACTTATCACTTAGGATAAATGTATTAACAACACATCGAGTATGCATACAGCCCCAAAAACATAACAAGGAATAGGGCTAGAAACTCACCTGAACACGGTTACGTTCACCGTTAATCGTAATCCCTTTCTTCAGCTGTGCACGGCTGACTGTATAACAAGTACACGTATCAAACAACTATCACTACTCATATCATCTTTCCAGTCTTAACTACTACCCACAACGAACGGGGGTCCGGGGGCAGCGGGGTCTAGGGGCGGCAGCCCCTAGCAGGGTCCAAGGGGCAGAGCCCCTGGCTGGGGTCGAGCTGCCAGGTCAGCTTGGAAAAATTTTATTTACATTAACTGTCTTAACACATTTTCCATTAGGTTTTTAATTTATTTTCTAAGCGAACTTAACTTTAGGCGAAGTTAAACCTTAAGCGAACTTAGCTTTAGGCGAAGTTAAACCTTAGGCGAACTTAGCTTTAGGCGAAGTTAAAACATAGGCGAACTTAGTTTTAGGCGAAGTTAAACCATAGGCGAACTTAGCTTTAGGCGAAGTTAAACCTTAGGCGAACTTAGCTTTAGGCGAAGTTCATCAGGCGAACTTAGCTTGCAGGCGAAGTTCATCAGGCGACCTTAGCTTGCAGGCGAAGTTCATCAGGCGACCTTAGCTTGCAGGCGAAGTTGTCGTCTGCAGGTTCTGTTCGCTCTTAAATCCTTCGTTCCTTAACCAAATAACTCGATTTAGGTACCCATGGAATCGTCTGACCAGCGCCTACAAACCCCAACTATCAAATCGACCTAACATCGATGTTTAGAGGGTGCGATTTAGGCATATAGGTTACGGGTCCTTTTTATCAATCGATTAACCCATCAAATTATAACCATTTTCAGTAAGTTTAGCTTTGTTGGATTCGTTTTTACCATACAAACTCAGATCTACCATTTCTCAAATCAAACCGAACCTATACGAACGATTTCTAACCATAAACGTACCTTGAACGAGTCGAACTTACGAACACGAGCTGGTCTTGTTGCTTTGGTTCGTCACGACGATCTAGCACCAACTAACGTTTACTCTCTCTCGGATCCTGCTCGTTTATGGTGTGCGTGTTTTGAATGTGTAGAGATTAGAATGGAAAGAGATGAGGTTTAGGGTTTTATGGTGGTTTAGGGGATATTTATATCCCTTAAAGCCCATGGACCTAAGGCCCATTCTCATTTAACCCATCTCAATTAATCTAACACTAGCCCGACTCATACCAACTCCTACTCTATTATTTATTTCCCGAACCCGAGTCAACTTTCCCTCTACTATTAAGTAATATAATTAATATCATTTTGGAAATTTCGGGATATTACACATGTACTTTTTTGTTAAACAAATACCTAATACCTTTGAATAATATCATTTATTTCATATTTTAAGTTTCTATAAATTGTTAACTAAGATCACATTGTATTTCATTAATATATCTTAGTTAAAACGCAAATTGGAAATAAATACTTTCAATTTTGTGTATTGGTCGACAATAATCACACATTTAAAAATTCATGCCAACGATCCAATCTTTCGACTATTTACCTCTTACCGGACCTTCATTAAAAAACATTTAACGTTGTTAAGTGTTTTTCCGAATTTCAAACCGATGTTTTAGAGCTCTTGATCAGAAGAAAGATATGAGCTGACTGATGCAAAACTTATCTCAAAACGGTGATTTAAAAGGTCTATAGGTCACAACGAGTAACGAAATATGTAATAAATTTTTTTAAACAACATTAACATGATAACAATAAACATAGCCAAAAATAGTAATAAATCAAATAAGGTTTACGCCTGGAAAATTTGAAATTCAATTGGCCGTAATAGCATATGATTTTGTTTTTGTTTTGTTTATTAATTTCTTGTTATTTTAAATTTAGTTTTAACCCAATAGCTTAAATGGATTATGAAACTAAAATATATTGGACTTAATATATAACAAGATAAAAAATACTAATACCTATTTTATATAAATTACTTTTTATGATATATATAAAAAAATTTGATCCCTGAAAATTACATGTATTGTCCGGTTGTCCGACCTAGGGCTGGCTTTGCTAGATGGGTACATAACATGTGTCTTGACCCAATAGAAAAAGAGTCTAGTACGTAAACATAAAAATAATTATAGAAGTTTTTTTTCTTGTAATGATTATTATTGTGATAATTGTACTATCAACGTGACAATGCGAATAATGCAGTGGTGGAGTAATAAAGAAGAGATTTAACGTCTCATAAAATCCAGGTTAGATTCTTGTTTCTTTCATTTAGTTTTAACGTCACCAGATGATAATAACACACTAGGCAAATAGATATCGTTCACTGGTTGAATCTTTAAACCGAACAAGTTTTACTCACCGCACCGTCTTACATTCGGGCGAGTGATCAATGTCATTATAAACGTTCGTTCTAGTAACATCACGAGATAGTGAACAAATGGAGGAGGAAAAACAGACGTTAATATCGCCGTCGTCACCGTTAGGCGGTTACCGTGGCCGACGACTGAGTCGTAAGTACTCGGTTAACTCACTCCGTACCGAGTTCATGACTCGGTTACCTGATAAAGTCCGTTCTACTGTTGATGTCGAGTCTTCTCATTTCACTCCGTCATCTTCTTCGTTAACTCAAGGTATATAATATAATATATTGAACATAATTATATTATTAATTACTCACTTAATCACTGTCTATCGTTGATTTTGACTTTTGTTAACTCAAATAACGTAATTATATCTTTAATTTCACCGTTAATCACTTTTGTTGACTATAATAACGTAATTATATATACTGATTAGTGATTACAGAAAATATGAGGTTAAACGACGTCGTTCGTTCTCGATTTTGACTTTTGTTGACTAAAATAGCGTAATTATATCTACTCATTATTGAACATAATTATGTTATTAATTACTCACTTAATCACTGTTTATTGCTGTTTTAATGTTAAAATGTACTGATTATTGAGAAATTGAGGTTAATTATCATTGATTTTGACTTTTGTTGACTAAATTAACGTAATTATATATTAAATTCCACCGTTAATCACTGTTTATTGCTGTTTTAATGTTAAAAATGTACTGATTACTGAGAAATTGAGATTAATTATGGTTGATTTTGACTTTTGTTGACTCAAATAACGTAATTATATCTTTAATTTCACCGTTAATCACTGGTTATTGATGTTTGAATGTTAAAATGTACTGATTATTGAGATATTGAGATTAATTATGGTTGATTTTGACTTTTGTTGACTCAAATAACGTAATTATATCTTTAATTTCACCATTAATCACTGTTTATTGATGTTTGAATGTTATAATGTACTGATTATAGAGAATTTGAGATTAATTATGGTTGATTTTGACTTTTGTTGACTAAAATAAAGTAATTATATCTACTGATCTACTGATTACTGAGAATTTGAGGTTAAACAACGTCGTTCTTTGTCGATTCTGACTTATGTTGACTCTAATTGTAGTTGAATTCATTATCTTCGTTAACTCAAGGTATATATGATTATATTGAAAGTAATTATGCTGTTAATTACTTACTTAATCACTGTTTATCGTTGAATTTGACTTTTGTTGACTCAAATAATGCAATTTAGCTCCATTTTGATTCTCGATTTTGACTCTTGTTGACTCAAATTGTATTGAACGTAATTATGCTCTCATTTTCTCTATTAATCACTTTTTATTGTTGTTTGAATGTCAAATTCTGCTGATTACTGAAAAATTAAGATTAATCTGGTTGATTTTGACTTTTGTTGACTCAATTTGTAGTTGACATCGTATTCGTTAACTCAAGGTATATATTGAATGTAATTATGTTATTAATTACTCACTTAATCACTGTCTGAATGTTAAAAACATACTAATTATCGTTGATTTGGACTTTTGTTGACTCATCTTGTAGTGAATTATAGTATTTATCGTTGTTTGAATGTTATAACCTACTGATCAGTGAGAATTTGAGATAAATCTGGTTGATTTTGACTTTTATTGACTCAAATTGTAGTGAATAATTGTTATCATTGTTTGAATGTTAAAACCTACTGATCAGTGAGGTATTGAGATTAATTGTCGTCGATTTTGACTTTTGTTGACTCAAATTGTAGTGAATTACTGTTGAACATAAGTGCATTCTCAATTTCTTCTATTTTGTTTGTTGAAGGTGAGAAAGAGTATTACGAGAAGCAATTTGCGACGTTGAAGTCGTTCGATGAAGTTGATGCGATCGTATCGTCTGATGGAATCGATGAGGAAAATTTGGAGGAACAAATACAGCAGGAACGAGCTATGAAGATCTCTAATTATGCTAACATTCTGTTACTGGCATTTAAGGTGAGTTCTTATTGCTTGTTTGAATGATAACTGAAATTGTAGTGAATCATTGTTCTTAAAATCTGTTTCTTATACTTTTTTATTGCTTTTATCTGTTTCTCATTATTTTTAATTGCTTGTTTGAATGTTGAAATTGACTGATCAGTGAGATTATACGTCGTCGTTTTTTATCGATTTTGACTTTTGTTGACTTAAATTGTAGTGAATCATTCTCGTTGTTCTCTAAGGATTTATTTGAATTCTGAAGTTGATAATCAGTTTGTTTGCCTCAGATTTGGAAGATTTATATTCAGTTGAATCATGGATGATGTAAACGAGCCGAGCCGAGCCCAAGCTCGGCTCGTTTTGACTTGTGAGAGCTCGAGTTAGCTCAGTTTGACTTGTGACATGAGTCCTTTTTTCAAGTTCGAGCTCAGCTTGTTTTGACTTGTCTCTAGAGCTTGAGCTCGGCCTGTGAGTCTTTTTTTCAAGCTTGAGCTTGGCTCGTTTATTATTTTTAAGTTTATATACATTTAATTATTGTTAAATACATTGAGAAAAAACTTAAACCAGCCTAAGCTCGCTTGAGCTCATGTGCATTACTTTAAACGACTCAAAGCTCAGATCGAGCTTGGTTGTGCAATGTGAAATTGATACATAGAAGTCCAAAAGAGTTAAAACTTAAAAGTGATCAAGCCTCATTAAGGCTTGACGAGCCAAAACGGTCATCCCATACAAGGCTCAAGCTCGGGCTCAATAAGGCTCGGTTCTTTTCGAGATTTTTATATTTCCGATCTTGAGTAGCTCGCGAGCGTCTCGGTTCGTTTACACCCCTAGGATTTACAGTGTTCAATAATCTATGATCTATTATTAACCGTTTATGTTAATGTGTATTGCATTATAAAGATCTATGCTACAATTGAGACTGGATCCATTGCCATTGCTGCATCCACACTCGATTCATTGCTTGATCTAATGGCTGGTGGCATCCTGTGGTTCACTCATCTTTCTATGCAAAACATCAACATATACAAGTATCCAATCGGTAAACTGAGGGTGCAGCCTGTCGGAATCATCGTGTTTGCTGCAATTATGGCTACACTTGGTAAGTCATGTTGATTTTTAAATTTGCATAAAATAGTTTAGATTTGTGTGATAATGAAAGTTAATGTTTGAGTTGTTTTAGGCTTTCAGGTATTGGTTCAGGCTGTAGAACAGTTGATAGAAAATAATCCTTTAGAGAAGATGTCATATTTTCAGCTGGTATGGTTATTCATAATCATGTTGACTGCAACAGTGGTCAAACTTGGGTTATGGTTGTACTGTAGAAGTTCAGGAAATGAGATTGTACGCGCGTATGCCAAGGTACGTTTACAATTAGGTCAAATCTAGTCATGTAAACGAACCGAACGAACATAAAGAACTTGTTCGTGCTCGTTTGTTTAACATTAACCAAACAAGCGAACAAATGCGGGCACTAAAACAGATGTATTTGTTTGTACGTGTTCGTTCCTTTAACTTTAACCGGACAAGTGAAGGAAAGCAAACAATTAAACAAACTGATTTTCTTGTTTGCGTTCGTTCTTTGAGAACATGAATGTGTTCGTGTTTTTCTGTATTACTTTAACCGAACGAACATGAATACTTAAACGAATTGATTTTCTTGTGTATTCATGTTTGTTCGTTCAACTTTGACTGAATAAACAAAGGAGCACTTAAGAACAGATTTTCTTGTTTATGTTCGATTATGTTTGTTCGTTAACATTCTAAACGAACTGTTCATGAACATAAACGAACACAAGTTAAAACTAAACGTGAATATCCAAGTTTAAAGTCTAAAAGGATTTTAAAATTTGAAAATCAAATTGATTTCAAAGTATTACTAGTAATAAGTAAGGCTGAATGAATATGCAAACGAACATAAACGAATGAACAAATATAAACAAACGTATATGACCGAACTCAAACAAACATAGATGAACAAATATGACATGTGTTCACATCCAATCGTTTAATTAAATGAACAAAAATGTTTTTGTGCTCGTTCATTTAATTGATGAACGCACATAAACGAACTTCCCGCCAAGCAGTTCACACTGAATGTTCAGTTCATTTACAGGATCATTACTTTGATGTCGTAACAAATGTGGTTGGATTAGTCGCTGCCGTTCTCGGTGATAGATTCTATTGGTGGATCGACCCTGCTGGCGCCATTATTCTTGCGGTTTACACAATCGTAAACTGGTCGGGAACCGTTTGGGAAAATGCAGGCATGCTTTACTTCTCTTTTCATAATTATTTCACTTGCAACTATTAATATTAACAAAACATGATTACACAGTTTCATTAGTTGGACAATCAGCACCACCTGAAGTCCTACAAAAATTAACTTATCTCGTTACAAGACATCCTAAAGTTAAGCGAGTCGACACAGTTCGCGCATACACGTTTGGAGTTTTGTACTTTGTGGAGGTTAGTGGCTAGTGAAAGTGTGAAGTGAATATTAGGGAAAATGACCAATAATCCAAAACGTCCATTTTGTCAATGATAATTCTTAATACGTCCATTCAAATCCCACCGGTTTCATTATGTCCAGCCCAAAACCAATCGGGCCGCCTAGTTGTTCTACCCCAATGATCGAGCACCACATGTCAAGAATGTTTCCCATCTGCCGCCTTTTTTTCTGACCGTTGGACAAATATGTTCCCGGCACCGCATGGTTATTTTGAAACCAGGCGCCGGGTGGATTTTTCTAGCTGTCGGGTGGATTTTATAGGCGTCAGGTGGTTTTTTTCCAGGCAGCTACTAGATTAATCTAGGCGCCGCCTGGTTTTTCAAATTCAAATCCTTTATAATCTTTTTCCATAAAATTGTTTATAATATCATATTTTAATTTTATTTTTTTCATAAAATCTGATATTATAAAAAAATGTCCTTACTATTAAAAGATCTTGCAATGTAAGTTATGAAAATTGTTCGGTTATTTTTTTTATATGCGTAAGTTTTCATATAGGATCAGATTTTTTATAATATGAAAAAAAATTCTGAAAGGATTTGAAAAAGCAACCCGACGCCTAGAAAAAACCACCCGATGCCTAGAAAAATCCACCTGGCGCCAGGAACATTTTTGTCGGGCGGTCAAAAAAGGAGGTGGCCGACGGGAAACATTCTTGACATGTGGCGCTTGTTCATTAGGGTAGAATAAATGGACATTTTAGCCATTTTTCCCATTTTTTAATCTTAATGTTTATTTATTTAGGTTGATATTGAACTTCCGGAAGATTTATCGTTAAAAGAAGCTCACGCGATTGGAGAAACGTTACAAATAAAGATTGAGAAGCTCCCAGAAGTCGAGCGAGCGTTTGTTCATCTCGATTTTGAATGTGACCATAAACCAGAGCACTCTGTTCTAACCAGGCTTCCGAATAGTGACCCATGAGGTGAGTATCTTGTGGTTAATGGTTAGGCTCATGAGCCATATATATTTATTTGTTTTTGTGTAATTATTTGTTGATTTATTATTTGTACCCTATATATGCTGGACTCATTTTTATCAGAAAGAGCCAATAAGTCTCACTATTTATATTTTTTGATATCAATTGTTCTCTCAAGTGATTTTCTAAACTATATTATTAAATACACACATTTAGCAAACATATCGGTGAAACTGGTGTTGCAAAAATCCGACTAGGCGCCGATTAATTCCTGATTAATCACTAGTCCCCACTTCACTGATTAATTTTGGGCTATTCGGCCAATTAATCGGTTAATGGTCAAATCCGGCCAAAATCAGCTGTTTTCCACGAGATTCCAGTAAAAATCAGCGGTTTCCAGCGGGATTCCAACCAATTTCCGGCTAAAATGTGTTGTGTGTATGTATAAAACAGAAAATTGCATATGAATATGTGTGCGTGTATATGAAACCGAAAATTATACATTTAAGTCCGATCCGATAAATCCTTATCTCGCATGTTATGCATCTTCTCTTCCATCTAGGCGTTCATGAGCTTATAATGACACCAATAAGTTGATGAACTGTTTGATGAATAGTTCTTTAACCTTATAAGTTGTTTACATGTAATGACTAATGATACCATCAACTCGCCTTTATGTTTTAATGTATCAAATACACAAGTAGCGTTTTTAAAGAAAACCGCGAGTAGCATTTTTTATGTGATACGTCTATGATCACTCTATATAGTTAACTATGACTTACCCAACAATACATGTTTTCGGGTAAGTTATACCGAGATTTGTTACACTATTATGACACAATTATAAACTTACATCACACACACACACAAAATATATGATTTTTTCTAATTCTAAAAGTTTGATACAATTCTTTGTAAAAAGTTTACTACATTCAACATATATACTTCCCATATATTATCCCTTAAGGTAGTAATAAAATTCATAAATGATTATTAGTTTTGTTATACTAATATCCATTCCAATTCCAAAAATAATAAAAAAAAAGTTATATATGTTTGGGATTGAGTTTGAAAAATGCTTATTGGTTTATTGGTATTTTTAAAAAGCCAATAAGCTAAAATGTGTTTGCCAATCACAATTTTTTTTATTTTAGCTTTTTAAAAGTGTAAAAAAACAGTTTTTCAAAATCCCAAAATCCTGGCTTTTTAAAATTGTTTATAGAAAAAGCAAATAAGTTAATACGCATGTTTCATACTCAATCTCAAACATGCTCTAATAGTTTCTTTATTTTTCAAATAAAGTATATAGCTTAAAAGTTTCGCATTATTGTTAAAAGCTTCAGGTAACCTTTAAAGATGGTAAAATGGTAAACAAATCTTGCTTTCACAGTTTCTTATTGTAATATCTTAAAGGTCACATATTATACGACACTGTTGGTTAACAAAGTACCAGTGAGGTCTCTTGACATGTGAGTTTTACGGTAACGGTTCTCACGAAAATAATAATAATAATAATAATAATAATAATAATAATAATAATAATAATAAATTGGAATATACTTTTTCAAACAAATTTAAAACCAAACTTACAAGTTGTTACAACTTACAACCAACCAGAAAACAAGAAAACAAATGACCACAAAACACACACTTGTCCATATTATTATTATTATTATTATTATTATTATTATTATTATTATTATTATTATTATCCCATCCTCACTTTCCATCATCAATGGCTACACTTCCTCACCCTCCATTATCATCATCTTCTTCTTCATCTTCTTTATGCTCATCTTTAACCTCCATTAACTTCAACCCAACACAACACATATCAATTCACAAGACCATTTTCTCTGCAGTTTCATCTTACTCCAAACTCCACTTAATCCCACTTCAAAAACTTAATCTTGATCCCATTTTACTTTACACTGGTGGCTTCAAACCACCTGTGGATACACAAACATTTCTTGCTACTATTAGTGTTTTGGTTGCTATTTCCTTGTCTCTGGTTCTTGGTCTCAAGGTTTGTCTTTTTTTTTTTTATCTAATTTGGATAAAACTGGGATTTGAAAATGTTGTGTTCTGGAGAAACAGTAATACGAGGTGGGATCCGGTACAAATAAAATTAATATACTAAATATACAAATAACTAAACTAGAGTAATTGCAGTTTTGAACTAGAGTAATTATGTTATAAAAATTAAATAGTATAATTACTCTAGTTCAAAAGTTACATAGTAATAATAATTACACTAGTGTTAATATAATTAAGCTAGTTATTTGTACATTTTTCATGATAAAAGTCATTTGTAATTGATCCAAACACAAGTGTAGTGTAATAGTTATATGACCTTTAGTTTAAATAATTTATGAAAAAAATTGATAATTTATTGGTTTTCTTGTAGGGTGATCCAGTTCCTTGTGAGAAATGTGCTGGCAATGGTAATTTTTTTTACAATAACTATTATAATGTTATGCATATTTTTAATCTAATTTCTGTTTTAATATTGGGGAAAAATGACCATTTTTTACATTGGGTCTAAACAGAGTAGTTAGAGGCATGAGGTGTCAGTTGTATCGGGTTGGCGGGTTGAAATGTTCAACCGGAACATGACCCATATTTGTATTAATAACAAACACTTAAAATCATGTAATCCGGACACGCCCGCTTTAACCCATTTATCTAAAGTCTAAACGTGTTAAACGGGTTCATGGGTAATAATGAAAATTTTAACATGTTAAACAGGTTGGTGGGTTGGAAAAAAAGTGTTAAACGGGTTGGTGGGTCAACGTATTTAACTAAACGAGTTAAACAAGTCAACTTGAACTACTCACTTAATTAAACAGGTCAACCTGAACATGACCTGGATTTTAAACAGGTTATATTCGCCAACCTGAAACTGAAATATACCTATATATACTGTCAGCATGTTTGTTATAGTGATTGTTGCTTCAAGTATAGGAGAACTTGCGCTTTAATAATCCGGTTTGATGAATAGGTGGCACAAAATGTGTTTTCTGCAACGACGGGAAGATGAAAATGGAAATGGGCTCGGTTGAGTGTAAAGTATGCAAGGGTGCAGGTAATAACGATATCTTTTACTCTCCAATAGTTCTACTTAGAGGTGGTTTAGTTTACGTGGCCCCACTGATTAGCAGGGTATTGAGTGGGCCTGTGAGTTTTAACCTTGTCGATATTCACATATGTTGTATATATATGATGCATGGCATTTGGATTTTGACTCGTGTTTTTCCAGGATTGATACTCTGCAAGAAGTGTTCAGGGTCCGGATATTCAAAACGCTTATGAGTTAGCTTCGGATTCACACATTTTTCCGGCTAAATTCATTGTCAAAACATTTATGAAGGTCTTGTTTATTTCTCTTATTATATATGTTGTTAGAATTTGATAGTTATCACTTGTAATATTTTTGTAATTATATAAACACCCTTCATTTTTGAATCAAAAACTTTACACTTTACTTTTTATATTATTATGTATTATAATATCTTACAAAGTTTTTAAAAGGTTCTAAGCTTATTTAACCTCTTTATTAAAAAAAAGATACACATGTTGTACAAGATTACATATAGAGGCTTGCGTCGGGCAACCTTTGAGATGGGATAGCAACGAGCGGGTTTCTTTTCTTTAGAGTAATGTCGAATTTTTCCAAAAAGTCGTTTTCTTCACCTTTGGGCAAGCTCCAATCAAACGAGTGCAACAACGAAGCCAATACATACATTAGCATTTTCTCACCCAAGGGTAAACCCGGACAGTGTCTTCTCCCTGATCCAAACGGAAAGTATTTCAAATTATTTCCACTGTAGTCCCAGTGGTTTTTCAAGAACCTATCAGGATTGAACTCCAACGGATTATCCCAGTATCTGGGATCCCGTTGGATTGACCAAACGTTCACAAACACGTTACACCCCTTTAAGATGGTGTAACCCCCTATGTTGCAAGTCTTGCTTGGTGACCGCGGGACTAGCAAAGGGGCTACCGGATGCAACCGCGACGTTTCCTTTATCGTTGCGTCTAGGTATTTTAGTTTCAGAAGATGAGATTCTTCGACTATAGTATTTACTCCCACAATGTCTTCTAGCTCTTCATGAACCTTTTTCATAACATTAGAATTATTTAAAATCTCCGTCATTGCCCACTCTATCATCTTCATCGTTGTTTCTGTTCCAGCAACCATAATATCCTGAAGAAGCGCCTTGACTTGAATCAAGTTAAGGTCCTTTAACTCTAACAATATTTGTAAGAAATCTTTCTTTCCATCTAAACTTTTCGTGTTAGATTCGATACGTAACATACGTTCATTAATAACACCCTCCAAAATCCGATCTATCTTCTTAAGTTGCTCCTTCATGTCACGCGCAACACCTTGTAGATCAAACCAAGCAAGACTCGGGAAGAAATCCGACACATTTGGCTTTCCAAGAAGCTCAACAATCTTTGAAACCACCGTTTGCAACTCACGCTTGTTAGATGCGTTCGAGTTCTCCCAAACCATGTTCGTTAAAACATTCGCTTCGGTCATGAAACAAATCTCGCTTATGTTCACTTTCGTCCCAATTTTACCATACACATTCTTGATAGTTTTCCATCTAAACTTTTCGTGTTAGATTCGAAAGTGAACATAAGCGAGATTTGTTTCATGACCGAAGCGAATGTTTTAACGAACATGGTTTGGGAGAACTCGAACGCATCTAACAAGCGTGAGTTGCAAACGGTGGTTTCAAAGATTGTTGAGCTTCTTGGAAAGCCAAATGTGTCGGATTTCTTCCCGAGTCTTGCTTGGTTTGATCTACAAGGTGTTGCGCGTGACATGAAGGAGCAACTTAAGAAGATAGATTGGATTTTGGAGGGTGTTATTAATGAACGTATGTTACGTATCGAATCTAACACGAAAAGTGCCCTGCTTGCGGTGCGCGCATATAATGTATATATGTGTGAACCCTCGGGTAGGCAAAAGTAAAATTGCACTAATTTTGACGTTATTTTACTAGTTTTGTGAAAATAACGTTAAAAGTGATGGAAGGTTAATCAGGCATCATGTGGTGGCGTTGATAGCCGAAAGACAAGGGTACATGCACCAATCAGCCGGCGTCCCGATGATTGAGTGCTATGTGCCTTATGTAATATGTCCAAGGCTTGATGCAAAACTACTATCGAGCCGGGGGTCTCACCGGAAGCAGCCTCTCTATCCCCATGGGGTAGAGGTAAGGCTGTCTACATCTTGCCCTCCTCAGACCCTACTATAGCTTTGCTATTGGTGGGATATACTGAGTACGATGATGATGATGATGATGATTCTTGATAGTTTTCCTAACTTCATCTCGTCTGAAAGGACTACACGCGTCAAGATTCTTGTTGTTCAACACTTCTTGGACGAATATCTTACGTAGGTTTCTCCAATGTGCGTTATTCTGAGCCCAGGCGATATCCTGACCACCATAGGTTATTATTGACGCTGCGACAGTTAAGTTGTGGTTTGCAAATATTTCATCCTGGTCACGAACAACCACCTTTGCTAGGTCCGGTGTGTTTATCACGATGTGAAGCTTGCTTCCAACATAGAATTTAAATATAGGACCGTAGGTGCGAGCCATGTTGGTGAATTGTTTGTGTAGCTTATGACCAAGAAATGGAAGGTAGCCAACGATTGGTAACGAGTAGGGACCTGGTGGCAACGAGGATGCATCGTTTGAGGGGGTTGAAAATACGAACTTGTACAATATAGACGCGATAATGAATAATGTAACCACGATATTAAGTTCAAGGTTATGATAAATGTGGTTTGGTTGTGACATTTTTGCAAATGATTATGGAATGTGAAGACAATAGTATAGTTAATAAGTTGATGTAAGGATTTATATATAACATTGTATTGCTAAATTTTTTTTTTTAAGTAATACTTAATAATATACTTAATTTGTCATGATCATCAAATCAATTAAGATCTTATAGTTGATGATCTTGAAATAAGATTACATATGTATTTTAAAAAATTGGTAGGGTATGCATTTATTTCTAAAATATTAAATCAGTAGGTAAACCATTGTCATTATTTTTAAATTTATCTGCTAATCATGTGGAGCTTTTGTTACAAAACCCGTATTGGTTAGTTTGTAGTAACTATACTAAACCCAAAAAAAAAATTTGTAAACGTCTAGAACATCATTGGTACTCGTATAACTTATGATTAAAAAAACTTAATTAAAACGACGTGTAGACGGTAGATAAAAGCCGTGTGGTGCGCCTGTGAGTCGACGCGAATTAGTTGGTATCGAATACGGCAACTGAACTAAACCAATAAATAATTTAGTCAACGCTCAAATATTACAAATTAACATATTTACAAGATGCTTGCGTTTTTAATCCCACTTATAACTATTCGTAAACATATAAATAAAGATCAGAAAACACACACACATGTATATATATATATATATATATATATACATACATATATATATATATATATATATATATATATATATATATATATATATATATATAACCATCACATCATCAATTTGTCATAAAATATTATCCCAATTATATTTATTCTACAATATACATAAACAAAATCACTTAAACGAAGTCAAATTTTATACCTAGCTATAATAATAATAATAATAATAATAATAATAATAATAATAAAGATCATCTCCTACTTATAGCAAGGAATCCAACGTTCATGAAATAGGTTAAACAGTCAACCGAGAATCGACCTGACCTGTTTAGCTAAACATGTTTGCGGGCTTGACCCCAAAACAACATGTGGGTTTGACCCCAAAACTAAGCCCAACCCGTTCATACCAAACCCAAACTCCTCGAATTTCATGTTAGATTTTCATGCCGTGTTAGTAATTCACAACTTTAGGACCAACTACTAGAAAGCCCGTGTACTAGAACCAAAAGCGCGACAGGGGTGAGCACGAGAAAGATCTTCAAGTGGAGCATGAACTTCTCAACCTTTGACTCATAGTTTATGTACCAAGTGAGACACACGGATATGAAAAGAACACATAGGAAGAACATAAAGTGGATTGGGGTAGAGAGTTGTCGGATATATTCATAGTACATGCTATTGTTGTAGTACCTAGTCATGTTTTTTTCTTTTGGGGAATAATTAATAAGGTTGGGTTCAAGTATTAGAGATGAGAAAATTTGTGATTTATAGAACAAGTTAAGAGAAATATGTGGAAAGATAGAGAAGAATAAAGAATACAGTTTATTAAAAGAAGAAAAACAAAATAATAATACTTGTTTTCAAAATATTATTAAGTGTATAATACACAAAAGTTAAGAATAAATAATATGAAAACTATATAAATACATGTATCTTTTGTTTTAACAGTAATATGTAGATATATTGGTTTTTATTAGTCCAAACTATCTCTTTTTGGTCGTTGTCGGTCCCAACTAACGAATTGGTTGCCGACGGTCCCAACTTTTAACGTGTTTGTTCCCAACGGTCTGTGACTAACGGAATCCTAACGGCGTTAGTTATTAGTCGCCGAAAAACGTTTTTGGCCGAAAAAATCACATTTTTTGCTGGAAAACACCACCTGGACACCGCCACCACCACCAATTGACTTGCCGCCAACCAACCACCACCACTTGAGCACCAATGAACCGATTCTGACGATGGTTCTAGGGTTCCGGCGTCCTCAATAATTGGGGCTTTTACTAGAAAAAAGTTTCTATATGTCCGATACAAAGTTACCAAGATGTTTAAGACAAAAATGTTGAGTATTCGGGAAAAAATGCGAGTTTTCCGACCCAAAACGTTTTTCTGGCGACCTGCAACTAACGGTGTTAGGATTCTGTTAGTCGAGGACCGTTAGGAATAAATACGTTAAAATTTGGGACCGTCAACAGCCAATTCATTAGTTGGGACCGACAGTGACCAAAAGAAGATCATTATGATTAATAAAAACCAATATTCCATATATATAAAATAGTTTTGTAACCGTTTGTGACGAACCCATGATTTCTTTTTATGATGTCGGAAATTTCCAACGAATAGACTTGTGCCACATAGCACCAACCATGGGACATGAACCTAAAGGATGAGATCAAATGAAATTGTTGTAAAAGAAATCAAGTGGACATGTTGAAAACACAAAATATTCTAGATAATATTACTTTGTGGTCCTTATGGGAACATTACTTATAAAAGTTTGAGGTCCTTCTATTCTAATTAGTAACAAGGGTCCAATTAAACTATGAGTGTTATATTACAAAGGTGTTTTTATTAAACTTTAAAATTATAAAATTACGCCTTATATTTAAAATCGCTGGAAAATTTTTTAAGTAAACAATGATCATTTATAAGTTGCAATTGGATTCATTCATTTAAAAGAATCGATTCAATACATATGCTATGTACCTATGGGTGCTGACGTGCTGTGTTGGATTTGAATCGGATTTCTGATCAATCTATATTGATTGATTGCTTCCGTTATGTTGTTGCTAGAAAAGAACTGTATTATCTGTATAATTTCCCAAATTTCGTTGCTACTGCGGGCTTTACGCAATCGATTAGATTATATAGCCAACGTATTAATTTTTAAAATCAGTCGAAAAGTGATAAACGGTTTATAAGAGAATAATATTAATTGAATTGTTAAATTATTCAGATTTTGATTAAGAATGAATTGTGAATGCTCTTAATGAAAGACATCTCGAGTTTGCATAAAGAACATGTTCATTGGGTGTCGTTTCCCTCTTGATGAGGCTCTCATGATCTAAAAGACTATGAACTACACATAATAAACAGATCATAATTAAAATCAAAATGAGTATTATGATTTTTGATTTTTGATGATCCATTATTCCATTTACAACTAAATGATCTTGTCAACAATGCCACAATGTCATGGTGTACCTAACCAAAAGCACCACATACCCTCATGCCAACCAACATCATATTTTGTTTTTCAAAATGCCATGATTATTGATTAATACAAGTTATTGTGAATATAATATTTCTTTAATGACCAATTGTATAGTTTTTAGATAAGACTATTTTATAATTTTGGAAACTTAGTTTTCAATTTCATTTATAAGTTTTCATTCTTTTATATGAAGTTTTTTAAACATGTCACATCATACTTACATACTATATCACCAATCTAAATATACTTTCACTTATAATGTATCTCTATACACAAACTTTTTAACAAAAAATAGACACTAAATTATATTTTATTGAACATGTAAAAAACCCCCCGTTTTAAATATCAGTGACTTGTTTCGGATGCGTTGGTGTCAACGAAAGAAAAACTTCATTTAAAAACTTGCTCGGGTGAAAGCAATCTAGGATAATAGACCTCCTAAGAAATATCAACTCGAATAATAAAATAGACAAATACATGGTTAAAAGTATAAAAGAAACAATATTTATTTTAAAAAATAACCTCTATAATTTATTGTTACATTTTATTTAACTTAATTTTTGTTAATTTATAGTTTTGTATTTATGATTCTACACTTCCACTAATTAATATTCTATGATTACGCTTTCAGAGCCGGGCAAATAAACCGGTCAATCGAACCGACTCGAAAATCAAACCGAAACCGAACCAATTATGTTAAAACCAGTTTGGAACCGATTGAAACCGTAGGTTCGGCATTGGTTTGTATTTTTCTCCACCAAAACCGGTTCAAAACGGGTTAACCGAACTGAATCCGGGCAAAATTAACAGACAAATTAACCTGTCAAAACCCGAACCGAAATCGGCCAAATTTAATCGGGCAAAACAGGAACCGAAATGAATCGTAATCTGATTAAGAAATCGATTTCAACCCGGACCGAAACCTATTATAAACCGGTTTTGACTTTTGTTGACCAAACCGGTTTGTGCACCTATATACATGCATTCATAAGTATTAACATCAATAAAAGAATACATTAATCATAACTTAACAACCATATATTATTAATTAATACCTCAATATCATAGTTTCAACATAAAATATCAATAATGCAAAACATAAACACTATACTTAACAACAGCATCTCTAGTTTGCATGTTCAATGAGTACGTACTTGCTTGAGCATACCCTCTAGCAAACCGAAACAACCCGGTACCCCCAATAACCGGTATCTCCCTCACCTTTTGTGACACCGGATTCCGCCCCAAAACCGTCAAAGTACTCCCATTATACCTCCCAGTAGTAAACACAAAGTTCATAACCATTAACAACCCTATCTCCTCTTGTGAAGCTAGTCCATAAAACCCTTGGGCTCGCCCTAGCAACGACGAATTGTGTTCTGGCTTGTCAGTTAATCGATTATCGATCATGTTTAGGGTCCCGAACCCCGTGGTGGATGAGATTGTTAGTGGTGGCTTGACAATGCTTATTGAGGTTGGGTTTGGACCACTTTGGATGTCATGCCAATAGAATTGGAAGTGACTTAATTTTTCGGTTCCGAGCTTGAATGGGGCCGGGTTTGGGCTCGCGGTGGTGGCCGGAGAAGCTAGTGAGAGAGTGGTGAGGAGTGAGAGTGTGAAGAGGAGGTGTTTTGCCATTGTTTTGGAGATGTTAAGGTTTGTTTTGGTTTGGTTTGGTTTTGATTTATAAGTTGGTTTCATGGAAGTTGTTTTCTCTACCAAACACATTCTCATGTGTCTTTTATTTTATTTTTTATTTTTACATTTTTACTAGTATTAATTTGATATTGGATTATATTATATGTACTGGTTGTGATATATTTTGTACATATATAAGATTTGGAGAAAGTTAACGCACAAATGAAATTAACGTGTTAATTGTGAGAATCAAATAGAGTAATTATATATATACAAGTAGAGTAATTATATTATAATTACTCTATTATGTAAGTATATAATTGTTTTACTTGTATATATAATTACTCTAACAATTAGTACGTTAATTTCATTTGTATTTGATTCAAACCCTATAAGATTTATTATTTTATATTCAATCTTCAAAATTGTCAACTTTTACGAACATTTTTCCAACTTTAGCCATGATTTTGAAAAAATACCCAAAATAACCAATTTAAAGCCGTCGTCCGACTGGATTTTTAATAGATTGACAAAATTTGTTAAAGAACTTGTTGACAGGTAAAATCTCGTCACGTGTCAACGTATTGATGGACCCAACGGAATTTTCTATCTCCTACTTCTCAAATTTCGTCGGATCCGTCGGTTCTTTAACGAACTCCGTCGAATTCATTAATACGTTTTACACGTGGCGAGATTTTACATGTTAATTTTCCGTCGGCGAATGATGAAATTCTGTTGGATTCGATGGGAAATATGGCTATTTTGGGTATTTTTTCAAAACCATGACTAAAGCTGGAAAATGTTGGTCAAAGTTGGCTATTTTAAGAATTGTCTCTTCATTTTAATTATCTTTTGTTATACTTATAATACATAAGTTAGGGTTTAGACTTTAGACCAAATCCATGTTAAGACCATTCAGGTAGCTCATGACTCGAAATTCGCTTGAAAAAATGTCATATGAAATAGGTTTTTTTTGTAAATGAGTCGAACTCGAGCAAAAGTTGACTTTCTTATTAGTTTTATGCTATAGAGTTTGCCGGTGCAACCAACTTCACATCCATATATCTTTTTGAATAACTAGTATTAAGACCTGCACTTCACGACTGGGTCGAGGGTGCTGGCCATAATGTATATGAATTACTTTGCATATCAATGAATTATAAGTATAGACCATCTAGGAGCTAACCTAAACGACAATCTACATAAGAACTATTCACAATCGAAAATATATTGTCGACTTAGCAATCCTCATCATTTTAACATGTTTTTACTTTTAAATTTATAACGTCGCACCGATTAATACCATGTGTTTGGCATGATTGTTAGTTAGCCCACACAAAATATATTACCAACACAATCCACATATAGTTTTATTCTAAAACTAAACGGTATGGTAACCTCTTTTTTTTTTTAGAGGGAAGGGGTGTATTTAGTTTACTCTTCAGAACGGTGGATACCTTTACTTTCGTATGAATTTTGAATCTACTTGCACCTATTATTTATTTTTTTAACATATTTACTTATAATAATATATTTATTCTGAAACAAACAGATTTTAATCTTCAGAACAGTGAATCATGTTTTTTATTTTATTTAAAAAAACAAATTACTTAACTTTATCATCAAATTTCCTACCACATTTTGTTAAATAAAAAATTCAAAAAAATAAACACTTAATAAAATTAGTTTACTCTTTCTCAAAGTGTTAATATTTTTCCTTTTTTATATTGCAATAACGCCTTTGTAATTATTATTATTATTATTATTATTATTATTATTATTATTAATTTTTTATATATGTCATTAAAGCTTATAGTTACTTTTATAACATTATTCAAAGAGCCTAACTCTTGCCTAGAAATAGCTCGATAGTAAAAAACTAAAAATGATCGTTTGATATAGACTCGATTGTAAACGAGCCAAGTCAGCTCAATTTGTAAATAATTTGAGTTTAAGCTTAACACCGACTTAGATGGGCTTGGCTTGTAAACAACGCGTGAGCAATAACCGAAAGCAGACGAAACCGTATCGAAGTTAACCAAAAACTGTTTATTGTTATTTTTTTTGTAGTTTTGCGTGACGGAAAAAACAGAATCGAACCATTTATATTTTCATATATATATATATATATATATATATATATATATATATATTCTAATCCACCCCTATATATATATATATATATATATATATATCTAGTTTGGTTTTGGTTATTAACCATAACTAACAAAAAACCACAAACTAATTGAATAAAACGCATTGATTACCCGAAAAACCGAATGATTAGTAAAATAGATTAATCGATGAATTCGGCTTCTCTTTAAGCTAATAACTGAATCGAATCGAACAGAATTATACTGAAAACCGACAAACTTATCGTATAAACTAAACCAACTGATTAATAAAACAAATTAATCGATGACTTCGGTTTTAATCCAGGCTAATAACCGAATTGTACCGTACCAACATCGATAAACTTACCAAACAAACCCAACCAACTAACCGAAAACCAATTGATTAATAAAATATATTAACCGATGCCTTAAGTTTCAGTTTACCCTAATAACCGAACTGTACTATACCAAAAACCGACAAAAACTTACCAAACAAACGAAACCAATTAACCGAATACTAACTGATTAATAAAATAGATTAACCAATGCCTTAGGTTTCGGTTCACCCTAATAACCGAACTGTACCGTACCAAACACCGACAAACTTACCAAACAAACCAAACTGATTAACCAAAAACCGATTAATTAACAAAACAAACTTAGCTTTCCGTTTCAGTTACGTTAATAACCGAACCGAATTGAATCGTTCACACACTCCCCACCCCAAATAAACTCCCTCTCTGAAACACCACACCAGACAGTTACGAGTTATAACGACGGTGGTGTATATATATTATATATATATAATCAGGTGATGGTGGCTTCCGGTTGCTTATAATATTATTATGGAAGCTGCTTCTGATTCCGATGCTGAGCTTGATATTAACAATAATAATAATAATAAGCGTCCTCATCTCATCAACAACAACAATAACACCATGGCACGTCACCCTAATTCTTCTCCCGATAACAACAACAACACCGTAAGTATTACTTTCAGTTTCAATTTCAGTTTCAATCTGTACAATTACGTAATGTTACGAGTTCGGTTTCAATCGGTTAGCTGTATTACATGTTCGTATGGTTATTAGACTCGTAATTGTTGATGAATTTGTGTATTGAGTTGTTAGGGCTTCGTTAGAGGTTGAAATTAGGGTTTTATGTTGTGGATTGTGGAAGTATGTGTTTTAGTGTGTTCTAGATTGATATGAATGTAATGTTACGTGTTCAGTTTCGATCGGTTTGCTGTATTACACGTTCGCATGGTTATTAGATTCGTAATTGTTGATGAATTTGAGTATTGAGTTGTTAGGGCTTCGTTTGAGCTTGAAATTAGGGTTTTAGGTTACGGATTGTGGAATTAGGTGTTTTAGTTTGTTATGTTAGGGCTTTTTGCTGTATTGATATGGATTTTTACGGACGCGCGATTCTGGTATGAAGGTTAGATATTGAACATTTGAAGCGAACGAACGAACACATACGGACACGTGCATTCTCGTGTTCGCGTTCTGATTGTTGATGAATTTGAGTATTGATTTGTTAGCGATATTACACGTTCGTAATTGTTGATTAATATGAATGTTGTGGATTGTGGAATTATGTGTTTTATGTGTTTTATGTTGTGGATTGTGGAACTATGTGTTTTAGTGTGTTCTAGATTGATATGAATGTTATGGATGCGTGATTCGGGTGGAAATTAGTTGTATGAAGGCTAGGTGTTGAGGATTTGGGATGTTTTTAGGTCTGTGAATGAGCCGGACGAACACGAATGGAGGTGTGGTCGAGTTTGTTCGTTAAGAAAATGAATATGTTCATGTTCGTTTATGTTTGTTCAATAAAAATATAAACGGACACAAATGAACGGCATAAATGAACTTAAATGAGCATAAATGAGTAAACGTAAGTGGACAGTCGGACACAGACATAAACAAACACAAACGGTACTGTAAGTTTCAGTTTCCATGATTACCTTCTGTACTTGCTCAGTTTCAATCTGTTAGGGATATCACATGTTTGCATGGTTATTAGGTTCGTGATTGTTGGTGAATCTGAGTTTTGATTTGCTAGGGCTTCGTTTGAGGTTGAAATTACGGTTTTAGGTTAGGGATTCTGGAATTAGGTGTTTTAGTTTGTTATGTTAGGGCTTTTTGTTGTATTGATATGAATTTTACGGACGCGTGATTCTGGTAGAAACTCTATTGAACCGGATGAACAATAACAGAGGCGTGTTTGTGTTTGTTCATTTATGTTTAACCGGAAATGAACACAAGCAACTAAATGAGCGGAGGATTTTTTTTGTTCATGTTTGTTCGTTGAAGAAATGAACACGAACGGACATAAATGAGCATAAATGAGTAAACATAAGTGGACACAGACATAAACAACACTAATGGCACGGTAAATTTCAAATTTATGATGACCTTCTGTACCTGCTCAATTTCAGTCATTCAGAAATATAACACATTCGCAGGCTTACTAAATTTATGATTGAGAATTAATTTGTTAGGGTTCCGTTGAGGTTAGAATTAGGGTTTTATATTGTTGCGTGTGGAAGTAGGTGTTCTAGATTGATATTAATGTTACGGGTACATAAATGAGCATAAATGAATAATGATAAACGAATCCAGACATAAACTAACACAAACACAAACGTCACCGTAAGTTTTAATTTTATGATTACCTTCTGTACCTGCTCAATTTCAATCTGTTAGCAATATAACGCATTTACATGCTTACTAGATTCATGTTTGTTGATGAATTTGAGTATTAATTTGTTAAGGTTTCGTTGAACTTAAAATTAGGGTTTCATATTGTGGAAGCATATGTTATTTGTAGTTCTAGATTGGTATTAGTGTTATGGAAACTTGATAAATTAGTTATATGAAGGCTAGGTATTGAAGATTTGGTATATTGTTAGGTTTGTAAACGAATAGGACAAACACGAACATAAACAATTAAACGAGCAGATTTTCTTGTTCATGTTCGCACACTAAGAAAATCAATATGTTTCTGTTCGTTTATGTCTGTTCATTAAAAATCTAAACGGTCACAAACAAACGGCATAAATGAACACAAGTGCACATAAATGAATAAACATAAGCAGGCACAGACATAAACAAACACAAACGGCACAGTAAGTTTCAATTCTATGATTACCTTCTCTATCTGCTCAATTTCAATCTGTTAGCAATAAACAAACAAACACACATTCACATAAATGAGCATAAATGAATAAACATAAGTGGACACTGACATAAATAAACACAAACGGCACGGTAAGTTTCAATTCTATGATTATCTTCTCTATTTGCTCAATTTGAATCTGTTAGCAATGTAACACATTCACATGCTTACTAGATTCATGCTGGTAGAAACTGTAGAGTTAATTAAGACTAGATATTGAACATTTGAACTGAACAAACACAAACAACATAAATAACACAGGCGGACATAAATGAGCATAAATGAATTAACATAAGTGGACACTGACATAAATAAACACAACGGCACGGTAAGTTTCAATTTTATGATTACCTTCTCTATTTGCTCAATTCGAATCTGTTAGCAATGTAACACATTTACATGCTTACTAGATTCATGATTGTTGATGAATTTGATTATTAATTTGTTAGGGTTTCGATGAGCTCGAAATTAAGGTTTTATATTGTGGCTTGTGGAAGTCGGTGTTTTTGTGTGTTCTGTTAGGGCTTTGTATTAGGCTGATATTAATGTTATGGACACAGGATCCTAGTAGAAATTGTACAGTTATATGAAGGCTAGAATAGAATAGAGGCATGCTCTTGTTCGTTCTTTTAACTTTAATCGAACACGAACACGAACACGAACACGAACAATTAAACGAACAGTTTTTTTTTTATGTTCGTTCGTTAAGAAATGAACATGTTTGTGTTCGTTCATTAAGGTATAAATGAACAATTCACGAACGTAAACGGACAAACAAGCAACGTAAATGAACACACGTGAACATAAATGAGCATAATTTCTTAAACATAAACGAAAACATACCATAATTATCAAAGGCACTATGTTCACTCAAGGCGCATAGGCCTCGCCTGGGGCCTAGGTGCCAGTGAAGTGAGGGCCTAAGAAAAAATAGCACAACTAAATAAAAAAAATTATGTATTTGAAAAATAATAGTGCTATTCTTTTTATAAAATAAGTTAAAGCTATTATATAATCTTTAATATCATCTAATTAGTACCAAAAGAGTCAAGATTCAAATGTAATTCCAAAACTTGAATAACAAAATGTTCAAAGTACCAAAAGTTCAAAAAGTAATAAATAGTAAAGGCTCAAATGATCATTGTTCTTGATCCGTCACAAATACCAATAAAGGCGTCATCAATTTCAATAAGCGAGGGCCCATGAACTATAAGCGCATATATTGGGCCTGGTTTGGAAAATGGGCCTAGGCGCAAGAAGCTTGGGCTTTTAATAACTATGACGCATACATAAACGAACACACACTAACATAAATGTGTATAAGTGAATAAACATCAACAATACAGGCGTAAGCAAACACAAACGGCGCCGTAAGTTTCAATTCTATGATTACCTTCTCTATCAGCTCAATTTCAATCTATTAGCAACTTAATACATTCGCATGCTTACTAGATTCACAACGTTCAATGAATTTGAGTACTAATTTGTTAGGCTTTCATTAAGCTCAAATTTAGGGTTTTACATTGTGGCTTGTGGCAATCGGTGTTTTTGTGTGTTCTGTTAGGGCTTTGTGCTAGATCGATATGAATGCTGCCAACACATGATTCTGTTAGAAATAGTCACGCTATTTGAAGGCTAGATACTGAAGATTCGGGATATTCTTAGGCTTGTAAACGGCACCGTAAGTTTCAATTTTATGATTACTTTCTCTATCTGATCATTTTCAATTTATTAGCAATATAACACATTTACATGCTTACTAGATTCATGATCCGTAATGAATTTGAGTTTCAATTTGTTAGGGTTTCGTTAAGTCTAAAATTAGGGTTTCACATTGTGGCTTGTGGAAGTTGGTTTTTTGTATGCTCTGTTAGGGCAAGGGATGTAAACGAACCGAACAATTTTTTTTGTTTGTGTTTGTTTATTAAAGAAATGAACTTGTTTGTGAACGGTTCATAAACACAAATGAACAAACTCAAATGAACACAAACAATGCTTTATTTGATTTTGCTACCCGAGAATGGTCGGTGTCAACGGTTCTGTTCGGCTACCAAGTTTGCGTTGGTGTTATTTTTTAACATTCATTTTCATATGTTAATTTTATTTGTAAATAATCACATAATAAACAAATATAATTTTGTTTTATAGTTCATAAACTGTATGATTAGATTAGAAAAGTCATTAAACGTTTAATGAACAAACATAAACAAACAAACATTATCGAAAATAAACGGACAAAAACAAACACATTATTGAACGTTCTCAAACACAATTGAATGAACATGGTTTTTGTTCGTGTTTGTTCATTTAGTTAATTCAATTAACTTAATTGAACAACAATTCCTTGTTCATGTTTATTCATTTACTAAACGAACAACATAAACAAACTTTCGGACCGTTCACAAACAGTTCGTTGAACGTTCGGTATGTTTACAGCCCCGAGTTAGGGCTTTTTACTGTATTGATATGAATGTTACTCGCACATGATTTTGAAGATTTGGGATATTCTTGCCTGCTATGGTTCATGGTTTTCTAAATTGCTAAAATTGAAGGTTCAGATTGAGACTTGAGAGATCAAATGTTCTTTGTAAATTACTAATGCTGAAAGTGTGGTTTAAAGGTTCTTCATTTTGAGTTTCTTGTGTAATTGCTGGATTTAGTCTTTTAAGAGTCAAATCTTGTGTTCTGATTGTTTGCATAAAATAACAATTCACACGACCAAATGACATTTGGATTGGTTCATGAAGTTCATTCTGTTATGGCAGGTTGACGCGACAGTGCTACAATATCAAAACCAGAAACTTGTCCAGCAATTAGAGGTCAAGAAGCAAGAGTTACATGATCTAGAAGATAAAATTAAGGAATTGAAACTGGGTGAAACTTCTTATGATGACTTCTTGATTACAGTTAATCAAAGATGGAATCAGGTAACTTAATCACATTTCACAGTTCCTTTATCTTATAACCTTATTATTATTTTTATTATTATTATTATTATTATTATATATTTTTATTATTCAATCACCTTTTTAGTTGGATGATGATTTAATTCTACTTGGAGCACGGGTCGGCGCAGCTCAACGTGCCTTGGAAGCATTGCAACGTGCAGTTTCTTCGCGAAGTCTGTAATTATTTAATCTTGTTTGACGGTTAATTATCCAACTATGAAGCTCACATAATCAAACGTACATATATAGGTTCAATCCCACCGGTTCCCACTGAGGATATATTCCTTTGCAGACTTCTTCAGATGGATTCTATGGAAACAAATGAAAGTGAAGAGAGACTCAGTTATATTGAAGAATCACTTTTGTCGAGGCATTCGTCAACTTTGGAATTGATGAAATTAATAGATAGTAGTATACAAGTTCTGATGGATAATATTGTAAACGTTGATCAATCTTTGTATGAAGTTTCAGCTGCAGAAGGTCAGTATTGATTGACCTTATTTGAGGTCGATTTTTTTACTAATGCACTATCATGAGTGCCTACTGAATTCTAAGGATTTAATATTTTAATTTTATATGCCTCAGATGCAGTTATTCAATCAGATAAGATTAACGAATTGATGAAGGAGGAAGTTGATCAGTTACATGGATTTATGGAAGCTCTTAATGTAAAGCAAAATGAATATGCTGATATGATTCAGAGTTATAGTGATGCCCATTCTGCGGACGAGTCTGAGATAAAAAAAATTGAAGGTTTTAGTCATGAAACACATAACATTCTTTGATTTATATGTTGTTAGTTTGTTTCTTTGTTTATGTTTGTATGTTCATGCTTGTAAGGTGAACTGGAGGACGTCATGGCAGAACTTGAAGAAAGTAGAAGAAAATTTATAAATTTAAGTATGCAAAAGGACAGATCTTCTGTTGTGCAAACTCCCGTCCCGTGTAACATTAATGGAAGTATTTCACCTGAAAATACTGCAGACAAAACTATGGGATTACGTGATTTAAAGGACTCAATAGAGGAGGCAAAGGTTTTTGTTTTCTTTTTATCTCTTCTTTTTATGTTCGTTCGTTAACAGTATAAACGGACGGTTCAGGAACGTAAACGAACGAACGGACATAACTGAACATAGATGAATGAACATAATTGAGCTAAAACTAGTTAAAGGTAATGTGAAGAACAATGTGTTGGGCCTAAAAAGTTATTGAAACTAGACTAAGTTGTAATGGGCCAAATTTTTTAAGTGATTATCTTAATGAACATAAACTAACAAACATATATGGATGTAAAGAAACAGACTTAAAACGAATTAAAACGAACGAGCGAGACATGTATACATCTTCGTTCTTTAAACTAATTGAACAAAAGCTTTTGATCATGTTCGTTCATTTATTAAATAAACGAACTTCCTGCCTAACGGTCCACGGAAATGTTCATGTTTGGTTCATTTACATGCCTATGTGTG
Organism: Bidens hawaiensis; assembly: GCF_021521415.1. Classification (NCBI taxonomy): domain Eukaryota; kingdom Viridiplantae; phylum Streptophyta; class Magnoliopsida; order Asterales; family Asteraceae; genus Bidens; species Bidens hawaiensis. Next base: position 159,102 of record NW_027494110.1, on the reverse strand, counting down.
CCTGCACAAAAAAGTATTCAACCTTTATATTCAATGTAGATACTGGCATCCGATCGTCTTTCTGAGCTTGAAGAAGCAATCGAAGACAATTCAAACTTATCAAAACAGCTGCAAGATCTTCAGGTTAAACATTGCTTTGACTTTTCATCTGTATATAAGACTGTTTGACCTTTTGTAACACGTATTTGAGCAGAATGAACTGGAGGATAACAAATATATTTACTCATCTCGTCCCTACACTTTGCTAAATGATCAACTTCCATACTGGGAATCTGAACTTGAACGGTATAGTGCGCTTGTAGATTCATTGCAAGTTGACCGGTCATTGGTCGCACGAAAAGAAAGAGAACTCGTTATGAAAACCGAATCGATAAACGCCTTAAGAAATCCTATGGATACCGATGATTCTACTATTGAACAATTAGAGAAACAGCTTCAACAGTTGATTGATGAGAATAACGAGTTGGAAATTAAAATGGAAGAAGCTGTACAAGATGCAGGTAAACTTGGAAATTATTATAATCTATATTCTTTTTTAACTTGTATTATTTTAATAAAAGTTTTAACTATTTACAGAGAGGAAAGACATTAAAGCCGAGTTTGAAGTCATGGCCTCTGCTTTATCAAAAGAAATTGGGATGATGACATCACAATTAAATCGGTGGAAAGAAACAGGATGTGAAGCTGTTTTATTACAGGAAGAAGCCCAGTCACTTAAATCCTTGGTGGAGAAAAAGGTGACAACTTTTCATTATTTTTATTATTTGATATTAAATGCATTTGATAATCTTTTTGTTTTTGTTTTTTTTTTAATTATAGACTAGTGAACATAAGGAGATGGTGGATAATTGTTCTAAGCAGAGTGATGAGATCAAGTCTTTACAGGCCCAGGTGAGTTCTCATTTGAGTTAAGAAAAATATATATATTTTTAATGAATCAAGTCTTTATAGGCCCAAGTCTTTAATGGATTTATATATGCTAAAACTTGATGCAGATTGAGAGGCTGCAAAAGGAAGGATTAGAAACACAGATATATTTGGATATAATTGGTCAAAGGATATATGATAACAGGGATATGATGGAAATTAAAGAATCTGAACAGAGAGCTCGGTCACAAGCTGAAGTTTTAAAAAACGCTTTTGAAGAACACAGTTTAGAGTTAAGGATTAAAGCTGCTAAAGAAACCGAGGTTGCTTGCCAACAAAGATTATTTGATGCTGAATCTGAAATTGCTGATTTAAGTGCTAAATTGGATGATTCTGAAAGGTTTTAACTTTTACACAGTCTTTTAACATATTAATATTTAACATCTATATGTAAATACTTTGTTCATGTACAGGGAAGTTTTGGAACTTATAGAGGCTATAAAAATAAAAGACGGAGAAGCAGAATCTTATATCTCTGAAATTGAGGTACTTATCTAGTGCTATATGATAAGTTGTATTTTTATGATTATTTAACTAATGTTACATTTTTTCAGACTATCGGTCAAGCTTATGAAGATATGCAGACACAAAACCAGCACTTGTTGCAGCAGGTGATGGAGAGGGATGACTACAATATCAAGGTAAAAAAATGATCAAATCCATAAATTATAGTCATTTTTGTACCTTTTTGCAATCAATACCGATGAAAATGTAATTTATTTTTTACATCTTGCTACAGTTGGTTTCTGAGAGTGTGAAGATGAAACAAACACACACATCTCTACTTTCTGAAAAGCAAAGCCTAGAGAAACAACTTCAACAAGTCAATTCAAAAGCCGACTCGATTAAATCACTCATTGCACATTATGAAGAGCAGGTATAATACGGTGTATTTTTTTATAATAAACAGTTTGGCTGTTTGGTTAATCAGTTGTTGATTATTCTCCAAATTAACACGTAATCATGTAGATGACCACTTGCATTGCACCTGCGTTGAAGTCAACCGAGGAAGATAGACACCTTGCAATCAACTTGGAAAAAAGCAAGTGGGAACTAGCTAATGCTGATAAGGAATTAAAGTGTCTCAAGTCATTGCTTTCTTCCTCGGAAAAGGAATATGATCAAAACTGTAGAAAAATGGAGGAAGTTCAGGAGGAGCTGGAGAATGAAAGGTAATTTTTTTTTAAATATTTCGTACACCTTTACTCAAAAGTAGGGCTGTTCATGAGTCGAGCCCGAGTTGAGCCAGGGTGGTTTCGAGCTCGAGCTCGAAATTAAACGAGGCAGCCCAGCTAGTCTCGAGATCGATTTTGAAGTTGAACGAGCCTAAGATCGAGCCAACGAGCCGAACCATGACCTGAGCTGAGCTTGGGTCGATTTTGGCTCAGTTACAAAAATGAGCCAACTTAGCTCAGGTTGTTTCAAATCAAGTTTTTTTAACTAGTTTTATTTGAGCTTTTTGAACAGCCCTGCTTAAAAGTTAGATTATGGGCACTATAGTATTTTGCGTCTGTTAGAAGTGGTTTCTTTTTGGTAAATTGCGGTTTCTTTTTGTAATTTGGTAAATTGCTTATGGTTATCCGCTTATCGAAGCGTGAAATAAGCAGTTTGAGGGCAAACATTTCCTCTATCCCGGGAGATAGAGGCTGCTCCAAGTGAGACCCTCGACTCTAAATAATATTTTTATAGTATAAAAATACAAATAACATCAAGTTTATGTAAGAAAACAAAATGTCACACTCCGAACCTTATGCACATTACTTTTGTTGGATCTACTCTAAGAAAACAGATTATATTTTAAAATAATCACGCACAACGGAAGACTTTAAGAAAAATTGCAAAATGTCAGTACAAGTTATAACTTCACAAATTAATGTAAAAGTTCTAAACTTTAGCCACTTTATCCCCCCATGATATGTTTTCCTTCTCAAAAGCTTTAACTCCTGAACTGTTGCCCTCACGACATATTATAAAAAACTTTATATCTATTAACACTTAATGTAATCATTCTTTTAACTCTTAACTTCATGTTGAGTTGTTGACTACTGAATAAACCTTGGGTTTTGTTGTGCCCGACTTGTTTACATGAGGTTCACACAATTGCACGCAAATCACACTCAAATCTCACAAAATTGCCAGGACTTCTTCTGGTTTTCGATTTGGGAAACTTTAGGAAGATCTGTTCGAACCATCGGTGTTTGCTTAACATATCTGTTTGCCACTTCGGGAAACCGATCCGGTTTTTTAAGCGTATTGAACAAACCACCAACGATCTAAAGATTGACACCGAAGATAAAAGCACAATATAAACACTAAATCGAAACCCACAGTTTAAAGCTTTTTGAAAGTCACACCTCATTAGAAGTGAGAAAATACTTTATTTTCCAGAATATTAATTTGAGGAAAACTGGTTGCTTTTATATATGTTTATAGTATTTGTTTGATAGCTTTAGGCCGAAGGGCAGATTGGTACTTAACGAATTATCGAAACTTGAATGCAGAATGGACAGAAAGAAGCTTGACGAGGAGCTTGTCGAACTAAACATGAAAATTACAGAACTGTCATTAGGAAGCAGCGAAGCTGCAATTCAGAAACTCGAGAACGAAATCAAGGAGTGCAAGTCTATTCTCAAATGTGGTGTTTGCTTTGACCGCCCAAAGGAGGTAAGCAAATTCTCCGCAATATTATTATATTTCTTGTTTATATAATTTTGTAACATTAATAATAATTTTGGAATTTATCATCCCAGGTGGTGATTGTGAAATGTTATCATCTTTTCTGCAATCCATGTATCCAGAGGAACTTAGAAATCCGTCACCGAAAGTGTCCTGCTTGTGGAATGGCGTTTGGGCAGAACGATGTTCGTTTTGTGAAGATATGATGGTTAGTTAGGTTGGAGTATCATATTTAGGATAATGATTTTTTGTTTTGACCTTGTTACCTTTTAGCCAAAACCGCCGCAGGCCCGATGGGATACAGATGATTATGTTCTTGTCGGGTAGTCGGTTTTGCTGAAAGTTTTTAAAAGGATTTATAAAATAGACTTATAAAATTATTATGCTTCTAGACACCCAAAAGAAAATCTGGACTAGACTTTATTTTCGATTAATAACTTGGACGCGTCGTCATAGCTAGATTAGACGTGTCGATATAATTAATATTTTTGGTTTTTCTTTTGGTTATTGTGTCATGTAAGCTAGTTTTTTGATGGTGATCACCTGCAAGCTTACAATTTGTGAACAATACGTCGACTTTCAGTGCCGGATTTAAAAGAAAATTTCAGGGGTATACAAAATTTTTTGGACCTAAGGGAATCTTAATATATGTTTAAAAGCTTTTGAATGCATAAACGGAGAAGGAAATTTTTTTTTTGCACTTCGTCGTGAAAATTGGGGGTATCCGGTATCCCGGGTACCTTCTATATCCACCCCTTAATTTTTTTTTTTTTTTTTTTTGCTCTTTTAGGTTTTTGTTTGGCTTGATTTGTGTATATACATTTATGTCATTTAGGATAGTTATACGTAATAAAAATTCCAAAAACATTGTAGCAAATACTCAAAAGAAAAAAAAATTCAAAATTCGATAGTTGGGATTAATAAAAGTCTTTGTCAAATTTGTTTTAAAATCCGACAGCGAATCATAGCTAAAAAGAGCAACTTTTTAGTTTTATATTTTATCATCCATCACATAATATCTGTCAAAATTTGCATCACCCGCAGTTCTACCTCTTGATTTACAAACATCACCGTCGATATTCACTTGGTGAAGACGACTAACCATCTATAAATACACAAGTTTATGTAAATGAGAGTCGTTAAAAACACCGTAAATGATTTAAAAAAACAACATTTGGATTTAAATTAATTGGATCCTTATGATACCTAATACCTTATTCCTTTGGATCCACACTATACCCTCGAATATACCTCTTTCATTTATTTAAATATATTTATAGAGGGAATACGAGGCCTTTTTGTTTTGGATTTTGGATAAAACTACAAAACATGTTGGAATATATTATTGAGCAATTATCAAACATTTGTCTAATGATTAATAATGAGAATATTTGTAGTCTTATGAAGTTTGATCTAAACGGCTGCGGAAACCCACAATAAACTAGTCAAAATTAGTGCACTACAATTTAAAACAACTTAAATGGGATTAATAATTCAAAAATCATTCAAAGGTCTAATGTGGTGGCTAATGCTACATAACTGTATACACAAATTATAGAGAAGGTTTGTTTTTAACTCAAACTAACTATTCATAAAATCAACAAAAATTAAATAAAATGTTTAAAGATTTTGTACTTTTTGTTTTTGCTTTATGTATAAGCGACTAATGGCAATCATAAAAGTTCACCGGATTTTTTTTACGCAAGTTAGTGTAAAGTACTAAAATTGTTGAAAGTGACTCCGTTTCACTAGTTCAACCGCTCAGTCATCAAAGAAAGGAAATCATGAGAGATTTTCATATTTTTTTTTACTGGAATTCTATAATTTTGACCAGCTTTTTAGTATTTTAAACTGTTCGTTAATGGTTATTGGAAAAACTTAAAAATAAGTTAATATCTAGTTTAAAGAGCTCTCGTTACAGTAAAGCTTATTAGGCATTATATTCTTTTAGCAACTACATATTAATCCAAATTTGTGTCTAACGAATGTCATGAATGTTAGAGCCTCTTCAATGTGGTCTTTCGACCCCATGAACGTCTATATTGCAATGAGATAGAGAGTGATTTTGAAAAACATTTCTAGTTCCCGATTCGCGTGTAAAGATATTCCACCAAAGACTCCGGTTAAGAGTGGGGGGGGGGGGGTTGGGATTCTTCGGTCCATGAAGATTTGTAAGTGATGATGTGGAAGCGCTGGGCACTCTAGTGCGTTGGAGAATTTGCAATGGGGTCGTGAACCCCCATATACGTTTATGTAAGGAGAGAAAGTTGAGGTGAAAGAGAATAGTCAAAATTTTACTTATTTAATATTTATATAAATATAATAGGCCTATTATATATTTACTTTGTACAAATCAATTCTATTAGATATAGGTGTTGATGTGAAATTATATTTGTTTAATAATTCAAACATGCAATTATCATAGTAAAAACTAATAATTATAACTATTAAATAAATGTAAAAAAATATATTTAAACCTTTTCACGCATACATAGCTAATGACCACCGTTAGATTAAAAATCAAAACTATTATTCTGGTCAAGATTAACATTTGTTTAGCACAAAAAAGAGTGGCCTCTTACATAAGACAATAGGATCATTAATATAGAAAAATAAGATGAAATATTTAATCAAATAATTTATACCTAGATTCCCTTTATTTTAACTTCTCTCTTGTGACTCCTTTTATATTTTATTTTTTTTTTATTTTTGTCTATTTTAAAATATATATTAAAAATTCTAGATTAGTGACAATATTAAAAATTTGAATTTAACAATAAAATAGATAGTGTAGGTTTTGTTGCCTATAAATACAATCACCCATTCTATTACACTCCTCACAACTTATACTACGTCAATTAACCATGGCATCATCCCAAATGTCTCTTTTCTTCTTCACCTTACTCGCCCTTGCAGCTTTAACCTCTGCGGCCCCCACAATATACGACCTTGTCAACCAATTCGGATTCCCATCCGGCATTATACCTGATTCGGTTGCATATTATGAAGCAAACGACGCAGATGGCACCTTCGTCATCTACCTTAAGAAACCATGCTACGTGAAGTACGAATACCTTGTTTCCTTTGACACAGAGCTCTCTGGAAAGATCAGCTACGGTCTAATTACCAATGTGAAAGGCCTTAAGGCACAGTCGCCTGAAGGTTGGATAGATATTGATGAAATCGCAGTCGTTGGTAGCAGTCTTCAGTTCACTCTTGGTGGTGCCTATGTACAATCCGATATTGCCTTGTATGTGTCGATTCCGACTTGCAAAGATAACACCCTTGCTGCTTGTGATCACTCTTCTAACATCATTGCTAAGGTAAACTATTAAATATATGTTGATAGACTAATGATATAACTATATAAGTATATTGTTATGTAAAGTATACACAAATATACATATTATATTGTTTTAAAAAATAATGACTTTTTTCTAAAAATAAAATGTATTAAATTTATTTAAAATGTTTATACAGTTTATATTTTCAGAATTACAAACCCCCAAATCTTAGTCGAATTTTGCTTGAAATCGTGTGTTTACAGCTTCCACGAAAGGCAAGAAACTTTGATAGAGTGATCAAGAAGGTTGCATAAGATAGAGTTGTTTGAAGCCATTAATGTTGCGTTACTACTTCCATTTCGGATATAAGAAGCATGGTGGCGATCGATTACCATTCTAGTGTGTTGTATGATTAAACTTTTATTGTAATCTTGTTCGAATAATGTACAATTTGGTGAGGTGTAACTTGTAAGTTTGTTAATCAAATGTCTTTGTTAAAGGTTAGAATTGCAAGTTTCAAACCCCAGAGCGAGTGACGTAAACTTCATTTATCAAGCTCGAGTAGAATTGTGAGTCTAAACGAGCTCAACATTATATAGTTTTATTTAATATATATATACATAATGTGTATTTACATGATAAGTATTAGTATATATAATTAGTGTTAAAAATAACTAACTATATACTAGTATGATGTATATAAAAATTGTGTGTGTGTATATATATATAAACAAATAAAATAACTAGTAAATAGTGGGGGTCTGCTTGATAATAATGTACTGAATCGTTAATAGGACTGACCTCTTAAGAGATGGCATCTGAGTTATTCAACATGTGTCTGAAACTTACCTATCAAAAGTTTAATAATTTGTCTTTTTAGTGAACCACAGACACTCTACATTTAACTGTGTTACGTAATACAAGAGTGATTAGAATAAAGGGGCTTCTTAGTCATTAGTTCATTCTATAAGGGGTCTATTGTAAATGTTTGTTTGAGTCTGTTAGGTTTTGTTAAAGGTCACTAAGAGCAATGGAAATAGGTGGGGTGAAACAAGCTTGTGAAACCTTCTCACTCTGCCATGTCTACGCCACATCAGCTTTCACATACCTATTTCACATCCATATTTTTCATTGGAAATACCCTGTGTGAAACAGAGTATGTGAAACCTCAATTATTTTATTATTATTTTTTTAATCTTTTGTTTTTTATATTATATAATAAAAATTTAATTGATTAATAAAAATTACAATACACTCAAAGACTAATAAACATAAATAAAACATTACAAGAAACGTTACAATAATTTTAAAATAAAAGCATAGATAAAAGTTACATAAATAAACTACTGATTTCTTGAACGAACATGAATACATTCGATCAAGTCCGCCGTTAATGCGTCATGAATCTCTCGGCTTCGAATTTCTTGACGGTTTCTTCGTATTTTGTCTTTGTTGATTTCTTCGTACATAGGCGCATCCTCATTTGGGTTATGTTGACAAATCGCTAACCCATTGTCCTCTAAAATCATATTATGAAGAATAACACAAGCGTACATAATGTTCCTCATTTTCACTTGAGAAAAATACTTGGATGGACGATCCACAACGTGCCACTTAGACTTCAACACCCCAAATGCTCGTTCAATATCCTTTCTTTCCGCGTCATGAGCTTTTTTGTACGTTTGTCGTTTCACGCCGATGGGTTGCGAAAGCGACTTGACAATTGTCGAGTAATCCGGATATATTCCATCGGCAAGGTAATACCCACGCTTGTAAAGCGTCCCTCTAAGCTCAAAAGAGGAGTCCGGGGCCGTCTCGTTGATCCAATCGTCAAATACGGGAGATTGTTCAAGTACATTTATGTCGTTGTTTGAGCCGGCAACACCAAAAAATGCATGCCAAAACCATAAGTCTTGGGACGCCACCGCTTCTAGAATAATACTAGGATATGGATGATCACCTCGTGCAAACTGACCATGCCACGCAGTAGGACAATTTTTCCAATATCAATGCGTGCAATCGATGCTACCAAGCATGCCGAAAAAACCGTGTTTTTCGGCATGCTTCGCCTGTAACTGTTCAACCTCACTAGCCGTAGGCTTACATAAATATCTACTACGATACAACAATACAATAGCTTTAGAGAATTTGTAGACACATGACCTGATGTGTCGACCCGACATCTTCAAATATTCGTCGAACATATCACTAGCGGTTCCATACGCCATATAACGAATCGCGGCGGTACACTTTTGCAAGGTGGAGAAACCGACTCGACCTCTAGCATCAACCCGTTGGGTAAACCAAGGAACTTCTCGTTCGATGTCGTGTAGTATTCTTAAAAACAACTCACAACTCATTCGAAAACGAGTTTTAAACTCTGAGGCCGTGTAAACACACGGGGTGTTAAAATAGTCGTTTCGTAGTGCTTCGTGCGCAGCCGCTCGGTCACGGTTTAAACGTTCACGTCGGGTTTCGTGTCGTATTGACGAACCCGAGTCTTCTTGTTGTTGCCACCACTCATTACACCCCGTTGCGAAAGCACGAAACATAGAAGCGTTTTTTTCTTCGCTCGAAGACGAAGAGGAATAAGATGGTGATGACATTTTTAAAAAATAATAGGGAATTTTTATAGATTATAGAGAGGAATAGAGTAGTTTTGTGTGTTTGTTTCGATAAAATGAGAAGGTATTTATAGATAAAAAAAGGAAATGGAAAAAGTTTTTTTTTTATTTAATAGCCAACGGCTATATTTTAAAAATATTACCGTTGAATGGGGCCCACATGCATCTCTACACCAACATTTTGGCCGTGAAAGATATGGCGGAGAGGGGTTGGCGCCCCCTTCACGGAGGAAGGGGGGTGGTGTTTCGCGCCCTTCACGGCGCCAAAGTAAGTCTCACGGGGTCTCACGGCACCATTTCCACTGCTAAGTCTGTATATATTTATTTGTTTATTATTATTTTTTTCCAAAATTGATTAGAAAATCCTCTCTCCCCCTAAGCTTCTCTTTATACTCGCTCGCATCTCTATCGAACCGATTCAAATATAATCTCTTAATGCAATTATTAAGAGACTATCAACCAGTCTGGTAAGTAGTCAAGCTTGAAAATGTCACTCATAAGCCAAGAAAACTCACATATCGATTCACAGCTAGTCAACTTTGAAGAACCACTGATGAGCCAAGGAAAAACTTTGCAAAGCTCGAAACGAGTTGACCTCTAGCTTAGACAAACGGCAAAATGTAGCGAGTTGAACTCGTTTTTAGCTCATTTATACCCTAGTTTAGTCGGTCGAATTTTAAATAATAAGACCGTATGTGATTATGAGACCTAGTTTTTGTCCCATTGTACCCTCTTTAGAGCGGGTGCAGAATGTGGTCCACAGTGACTCGCAGAGCCCGAAGAACCAATGATTGATATTTAGTAGAATAGGCTTTGCGATTCAAAAGGGGTTAGCGGCGCAGCTTGCTGCTCGCTTACCCATTATCCAGATATAGTTTGGGTTGTGTTAAATGTTAATAAGAAACAGATTAGTTAAATGTCATTTATAGTATAGAAAATGTGACTGAGAGCCAATCTCTTTAAATTAAATATGGTAACAATCCGACCGTGATTATGTGACACTTTTGTCCCTTAGCACCCGTTTTCAACAAAGTAAAATATGCTAGGACTAGAGGTAATCAAAGAAATAAATGGTTTAATAAAGACAAAAAGTTTATTTAAGATAAAACAACCCTTTATACTTATCCATGAATATCCTCTTTATTGAAAGTATTTAGGATCATCATCAACTTAATCATCTTAAAGGTTAAAAACCAGGTATGGTACTGAAACATGATGAAAGTAAAACCTGAATCTGACGGGAATTTCTTAAATTGGATACAGCTGGGACGAGTAAAATTCGTCCTATTAGGCTGTGTGTTGTGAAGAGACTTTACCGCCCCTTCACGTCACCTCCCCTTATCCATAAAGGGAACGCGCCTTTGAAACCCTTATCCATAAAGCCGTGTGTGTGAGAGAGACAGAGAGGGGGGGGGGGGGACATGGCCCCACCATAATTCCTCTATGCTGCCCGCCGTCAACATGTCAGATCCAGCTATGCCACCCCCTAGGCCGCCCGACGCGGCGAAGGCCCTCACACTGCCCTCCAGGACGGCCACAACAAACGGTCTTAGGGTTTGGGAATCGTTTCAAAATTTTTTACAAGTTTGGGATTTTAAAATACCCGATTACCATAAAGCATTAACCCATTTACCCGATTATTTATCCAATGTACCCTACATTACTTTATATATATTAAGATCAAAATATAAATATATATGTATTGGACTATTGGTTGCTTGATACCTGACGGATAATCAATTACGTGATAAAAGCCCAACGGGTTTGAGAAAGCCTAAACCCGTCCCAAACACGACTCATTGTCATCCCTATTAAAAAAAATTATGTTTAGCGCGAACCGAAGGGTCAATCGGACCACAAACCACATACACGTTGATCAAATAAAAAGTTTTATATGCTTAAATTATATACTGAAATTAAAGATGCATATAAGTTAGATTCATGCGACACTATTATTTTGTAGAAAATAAAATTCGAAGTAATTAAAATGCTTAAAACCTATAAATCATATGAGGAATTAAACATACTAAACATAAACCACATAAAAATAAAAAATAATAATAAAGAATGATCATTGTTGATGGTGGCTTCAAACGTAAATATTTATTGAAGACTTGTGGAACACATGCTTGTCAACTTCTAGATATTGCAATTCTATTTCAGTTTTAATTTATGTTTTAGAAGGTATAATTTAAGTGAATTCATATATCAATTCAAATTTTCAAATAAGATATAGCAATGCATTACTTATTTTTTTATTTTTAATTTGTTGATTCAAACCCAACTACCCTTTGATTTCACATTGCAACTTCTTTGAAAACTAAACACAAATAAGTACATATTTATTTTTTGATCTTATAAAAAAAGAAGTTTAAATTTTAGACGATTTTTAAAGTTATAATTTTCTTAACTTTATTGTGGATTCATATTTTCAAATTGACATAGTTTAACAAATATATAAGTGACTGAAAATAAGGGATCATAAAGTTACATGATTAGCATGCCAAGGATGCAAGTATTGTATTAATTAAGCAACACGCTAACACCATGTGTAATCATGAAGTCTTAGACCATGCGTAGTCATAATTTGGCATGTCCGGGTATTTTACGTCATGTGACGCCTAGTCAGCTTTTGGGCATTTTACAAAAGGTGGGTGTAGTGGAAAAAAGACCCCAAAACGCCTCTCTCTACCTCTCACTCACAAAACCCTCAAAACGCACGTTGTGTAGGAAACGTTTGTTCTAAAACGCCTAGCACTAATGCCAGGGGGCGGTGTGCCCCCGGCGTTTTCCTCTAAAACGCAGTGATACCGCCACCACTACGGGTGGTCTTATGTTTGAGTGTTTTGCAACATGGATTAACAATGAGGCTTTAAACCATGTGTAGTCATAAAACCCCACCCCCAGACATTATGCGACACGTGGTGCCCAGTCAGAGTTATGGTTTTATACAAAAATAGGGTGTAGTCATAAAGCCTCCATAAAGCCATAACTTTGTTATTTTCTTTTTGGCTTCCACCTGCGTTATGTACAAAACGCTCAAAAAAAGCCATAACGCCGGCAGGGGGTGGGGGGTGCCCCCGGGCGTTTAGCCCATAATGGCGCCCATAACATGCACTACGGGTGGTCTTATATAAAATGTGGTGTAGTGTTATAAAGTCTTACAATCATTACCCAATAATTAATTACCTCTTATAATATAAATAATATTAATATTTGATTGGTTGAAATTTATAGAGAAAAAATGATTGGTTGAAATAAATATGGGGTGACGCCATGTACAAAACAACCAAGTCCAAAAAGCCTAAAAAGCGGTGTGTTGTGGAGCTATGGGGTTTTTTGAGCACCCATAACGACCCACTACACATGATCTAATACATTATATATACACCTATTAAACTTGGTTTGTTTAAGTATGTGTAACTGAAAAATGAAAATTAATCAGTTTTCAAAATTAATATATATATAAAGATTATGCTGGAGGCCTAAGCAAGGAAAGAGCTTGGTTTAGTGGTTAAGTCTATGCTTACTCCATCAAACAATGTTTTATTTAAAGCAAATACATCACATCCATGCATGCATGTTTTAATCACATAGTATTATAAATTAAAACTCTTAATTATTTATAGAGTAGTATTTAAACATGTTATCTTAAAACATCATTCAAACACCTAAAAAAACATCACTGATAATTAACAATCACATTGGACACACTGAGGTGAATCAACACCATAATAAATAAGAGTCCCACAATTTGAAGTCCTAAGTGTGTGTTTTTCCTTCCTCCATCACTTATTGGTGATGATGAATTCCCTTTCATTGGGGTGCCTTCAACATTAATTAATAAATGATGAAAATTAAATAGATGATTGGAATGAGTTAGGCACCATGTCAATTACTATTAATTGTTCTTAAAGATTGTTGTAAGACACATGTTATAACTTGTTTAGAATATAATTATAACAATTTAAAAGTTAGATACAAAATTTAATTTAGTTTTTAAAGTATATAAGTTCTAGAGTTGGACAAATATGAGAAAAAATTATTCAAAATTTGATATATATATGGACCAGCTAAACATAGGAAAATCGAGCATAAATGAGCCCAACATAAAACACTGGCATTGCTTAGGCTATGAGTGAATTTACGGGGCTATAGTGGTTTGGCCTAGCGGCCAGACCCGTATCCGTAATCCGAGCCTCAAATTTCATCACTATAGAATTAAAGATTGATCCTAGTTTTCAATTTTTTTTAATTTTTCCATTTGTGTAAAAACATAGAATTAAAGATTGATCCTAGTTTTCAAAAAAAAAATTAATTTTTCCATTTGTGTAAAAACACACACATTTATTTACTAGTTATGTCTTTTCTAGCTTATTAACTCAATAATATATTGTTTTCTTGTAAGAATTCTCTATGTTTATCTTTTGTGTTTTTACTCTACGTCAAAACTAAAACTAGTACAAAGTGGACTCAAAACACTTACATAAAACTATTAGGGATCAACCCAACCCAACCAACCCGACTCGTCCCAACCATTACCCGTATATAAATACTTGTCACTCAACCCGATTTTGCCACCTCTATACTTGTTCATATTACCCTTTGGTGTGGCCATATATATATATATGGTAAAAAGCATAAAAAAGAATTATGGTACCTGGTGGAGTTATGGTAGTGGTGTTGGTGTCGCTTGTGAGGCGTTTTTCATATTCTTCAAATACTTTAGCATCCGGTGAGCCTGGTTGCAAGTGTAAAAGACCTAAACAAAACACATTATTCAATAAACATTAGAAGGTTGGTTCAAACCCGTATGCTAGAGCAAACAGGCTTGAACCAGCCTCTGGAACTAGCTCTTACCGACACAAGCAGACATATTGACAGGCGTCTGGCACGCACTAGGTAGACCCAATGCCAGTGTTTCATTAATCTTTAGATTAAGGCTCGGATCGTTGCGATCCTTAACCAACATGCATAAACACACCATACTACTCCTCACAACCTGCTTGATCCCAGTACAACAATCCTTAGGTGGCACAGCTGGTGCTGGTGCTTGACCACCAACATAAGCTAAACAAGTGGCTAACGCAACTAACTTATCAGCACACTGTTTTTTATCACTTTCTATATCTGCTTTTGTAACACCACAAACCAACATAACCACTATGGCTAAGCGTGGGATAAAACAGTTTGACACGTGTTGTGAGCCCATCTTTCGAGCAGTAGCTAGCGCGACGAGAGATAATATTGTAGGAATTGAAATTGAAATTGAAAGTAACGTACATATATGGTTTTATTATGTCATTTTTGAGGCTATAAGTAAGTTGATATGGATAATATAAAATGGTGGCAAGCAAACAACACCGTATGTAAGATTCATTGATCTATAAATGAGGTTAGGTAATTGGTAGCCATTTATTGGCATTTAAATTTGTGAACATCATACTAGCCATTTGTACTGCTTTAATACTATGCATGGCAAGAGGTCCTAAAATTATTAGTTTCGTCCACAACGTTTTGATATGATATGTCTAGAAGTGACAACACACTAACCAATTTCACATTATTTAAAAATAATAATAATAATAATAATAACAACAGTAATTATATTAGTATAGTTTCCTATCTATTATTATTAGGTATATTGGTTTTTATTAATCCTAACTATCGTCTTTTGGTCGTTGTCGGTCCCAACTAACAAATTGGCTGCTGACGGTTCCAACTTTTAACGTATTTGCTCCCAACAGTCCGCGACTAACAGAATCCTAACGCCGTTGGTTGCAGGTCGCCGGGAAAAACGTTTTCGGCCAGAAAACTCACAATTTTTCCAGGAAAACGCAACATGTTTATCCCAAACATCTTTGTAACTTTGTATCGGACCTTTAGAAACTTTTTTCTATTTTAAAACCCTAACTATTGAGGTTGTTGGAACCCTAGAACCATCGACGGAAACGGTTGGTGGTGTTCAAGTGGTGGTAGTTGGTTGGTGGTGAGTCAATTGGTGGCGGTGGCGGTGTTCGGGTGGTGTGTTCTGGAAAAAAAATGTGACTTTTATGAGCAAAAACGTGTTTCCGGTACCTGCAACTAACGGTGTACGTTAGGATTCCGTTAGTCGCGGACGGTTGGTAACAAATACGTTAAAAGTTGCGACCGTCAGCAGCCAATTCGATAGTTGAGACCGACAGACGACATCGACCAAAAAAAGATAGTTTAGACTAATAAAAACCAATACACCTTATTATTACTATTAAATTGATAAGTATGCCTTTTGGTATTTAAGTAGTTGCTAAACTCTAGTGTAATGAGGTTGATGATTATTAAGTTTATTATAATTTTTTTAACAACTAACAAAATCCAGCTACCTGGGTACACTTACCGGTGAAAGTCATCTACGTCCGCAATAGCAGAGAACGCTTAGAGACATATATAATGATAACACTGAGCACATTGATAACAATTTATTAAGATACGAATAATTATAGTGATTATAGCCCATACGGACCATACTACTTTATAAATGCTACATAACATCAGATATATATGATATATCTATCCGACTCAATTTATAATACATTAAATTTTTTAGAAGCTTTTGCGTCTTTCTTAACTATTTTTATATTTCATAATTTATCACTTTTTTTTTGGTTTGTTTATATACTTTAATAGAGATAAAAGTGACATTGATGATAATATTTACAACTATATAAAAGTTACAAGAAAGCATAGTTGAAACTTATATAAAATAAACGGAAATGATTTGATAATAAGTGACTGCTATGTTTATTTCCTGTCCATTATTTAAAAAGCTCGCACTCATAACTCGCTCGATAAAAACTAGCTTTGAAAAATTGTTTTGAAACGATCTAGTCCGAGCTGGCTCCTTTTTGTAACTGATCCCAGCTTGACCCAAGCTCGGCCCCCAAGTCATGGCTCGTCTCGTTAGCTTGATCATAGACTTTTTTAACTTCAAGATCAAGCTCGAGTTCAAACCCACCCTGGCTCGACTGGTGAACAACTCATAGTAAAAAAGGGGTGATAAAACAATTTGTGTTCGCGGGTTGGTGAATCCAGCTCGACTCAGACCAACAAATTTGACATGAATTCGAACATGATACAGATATTCACAAGCTAGATACGGAAATGACCCGAGCCCATTTATACTAAATTCAAATCCTCAATGTTTGCATTAGGTTTGGTTTATATAACTAATATTTACAATGCATAACTAATATTTACAATGCATAAATAACATACATACCATAAGACATCTTTATTTATGGGTGTGTGGTGAAATATCTTGAACACATAATATGGGTGGGTCAGAGGCTTTTGAACAATAATTTAGACGGCCGGAATTAACTCACATAATTTAATATTAATTTTTATGGAAAAATTACCTACTGAGCGAAAAAATTAGGGCCCACACAAAGATCTGCCCCTGACCGTGTGTTTGGTTCACAATTTTTTTAAAGAAGCTGGAATATGTCAATAATTAAAAATCTATCAAAAGAATTTAAATTTATGATGAATGTGTGTGACAAAATAATAATATGGTAACTTGAATCTATCACTAAGGCATAGAAGTCACACACCTTCGATGACGCCTCCACCGGTGTTGGCGTCGCCCCTGTTGTTGCTACTACCACCGCTTGGCAACAACACCTCCTATTGGCCGTCGCCGCAAACATTGCCGTCACCACTGCTGGTTGCACCACCGCAAATGGCAGTGGCAAGGTGAGAGGGTTAGCAATGATCGGGGGCGCTAACAGGTGGCACAAAGGTGACCGCTTTAAGTGATCGAAAAATGCATTTACTTTACTTGAATTCTTTACATAGAAAGGATTTTCGAATTTCTTTAAGAATCAAAGAAAGTAGATGAACATCTAATTTCCAATCAAAAATAATAAAATGAAATTTAGACTTAAATACTATTGAATTGCATTAAATGCCAAGAAAAATACTAATGATTTGCATTAAATTCTAAGAACCAAGGGTAAGACTATATGTAATGGTTAAAGTCATCATCAAGATTCATCATATCATATTGCACCACCTGACGTTGACTGGACATATCGTTTTCAATCCCCAACCTACTCACCCCCACCTCACTTGAGCCTATTGTGGTGGGTTAGCCAATAGCGCCCCCAATCCATTCCCTCCACTCACAATTATTGGCCGTGAGTAAGCTCGCGCCCCCTTTGTTGGAGTCTATTATAGTGTTCGTGAGTAAAGTGACCGTGGCTGTGGGCTCACACCATTGTTCACATGTCCACAACATATAGTCTAAAGATGCATATCACCGGCATCTATTCTGTTGATGTTACATATATTATATCCTTTATCTTCAAACTTCTTTCACTAAATTTAAGTAAATTTTATTTTTTCAATGTACATTCATTAGTTTTCATTGCATTCGATATATGATTTTACATGATCTAAAACAATATAATAATTTAACTTTTATTTAATTTATTTTTAGATGTAGCAACGTAATTTAAAAAACGTTATGCAACATCTAATTATATAAAAACTACGCAACCTATTCTCATAATCACATATATGCATAATCACGCATGTTTGTTGTTTTTGTTTTGTTTGAAGTAACATCGATAAACGAAGTTTAAAAAACTTGGGAATTTGATGATATCAGGGCCGGCCCATAGGGGTGGCGGGGTAGTCGGCGTCAGGCCCGATTTTTTTAAAATTATATTTATTTTTATTAATGCAAATGTACTACTAGATCACAAACGTAAAAGGGACGAGTCAAGCCTGAGTTTCAGCCCAAATGGTCTCAATTTCGACATTTAGGCTTCTATGATCAAGGGCATCAGATATAGTATTGAGCCGGCGTGATACCAAAGAGGGGCCCGAAGAGGAGAGTAGGCCTCGCGCGCATATGAAGATGTTTGGAGACGAAGATAGGCGGATCAACTTGGCTACTAGTGGAACTGTGTTTTGTTTGGTTTTGTGTCATCTAAAACATATATTTAAGTAGTTTTGATGTTAGTGTTTGGTTGCTTATTTTTCTTTTAATATAATTGTTGAAACCTCAGATGAATTATCATGGGATCACGTGTGTGTGTGAGGCTTTTGTTTGTTCGTTTCAGTCAAAGATGACCATGCACATATGAATGGTAGTTTTTTGTATCGATCCAACGTAACCGCTTTACCATAAGGGTGTATACATATATAGTGTCTGGAGGAATCTTTTCCTGGACCGTTAACCCCTAGGCCTAGTCTATTATCCGTTGGTTTTTCCTCTTCCTCCTGACTTTGGCAGGAAACTTGCTATTATCCGTTGGGCATCTCCTTTCCTCCTGGAGTACACATGCTCCAGTTTTGTCTTGTGACCAGACCAATAGCGAACGGTTTGTCGTTGACCTTGATTCTTGTCTTGGTGTGCACTGGATACCATTGGGCTAGGCTTTACTTCTTGGACTTGTCCGTCTTACTGGCGCTTATTGGGCCCTGCGAGCCCCAAATCCGACGTAGTACTGTCTCTTCAATAATCATTGATTCTCATGAAGTTGTTGGTAAATTAAGAACAATCATACAAACAATTTGATATGAACAAGAGATAAAGAACAAGGATTGAATCGAACTTTCTAATTATATTTGATCGTATGTTTATAACATGTTGTGATGGGTGTGTATATATATATATATATATGCCCATTCAACAGACACAACGTTACAATGAAACGTCATAACTTTTAACCTTAATAAGCGTATGATCAGTTCTAACTTTGACATATACATGATACTAGACCCTTATACTTCTACAAATCAAATAGAAGCTTTTAATTGCTAATCACGCTAGTCATTTGATTTCGCTTTCGTATGGATCATGATTCATGCTACATTTGGGTTGCTAATTAGGTTTAAGAAAGATTGCAATCAATATATCGATAATATGAATATTGCATAATTAGTTGCAAATCAAGGTTCAAATATGGCGGCCTTATTTTCAGAAATGGATTATTTAGTAGAGACAAAACATGAACATGAACCATGTGGTATGAGCATATTCTTAATCAGTTAAAACACAATAGACAATAAAATATTCCCCATGTGTCAATTAAATTAGTGATTTGCTATTTATGATCATATTATTATTTGTTTTGTAGACTATATTTTGATACAATTAAGTTTATTTGTTAACTTGTGAAATATAGTACAACCTGTCTTGAAGTCTTAGTAAAACTTCATGTTTAAAAATTTTCATAAAAAAAAAAATCTCAGGATGCCAACAGACCTTTTTACACATTTGCATTTGTTAGTGATAGTAATAAAAGTAGTTTATAATTGTAGTTAAAACAATTACATATATATTATTCTTAATTTTATTTTCTACAAATTGTTTGATAAAATTCTTAATTATTTTCTACAAATTGTCATATCAAATTTGATGGATATAAACAATATAAATTAAAAAATAATTACAATAACTAAATACTTAAAATTATATCATTAGTTGAAATATATTAATATTAATAATAATAATTTACAACAATATTCCCTCAGTTTTAACTTATGTACGTATTATTTCATTACACTACCTACTACGAGTAAACTGATATTTTGATTATGCCTTTTCAAAACTCATTTACATTTAAAATACATATTGCAAGCCTTATATTATAGTGACTATACTACTCATCAAATTAATTTAAAAGTTGATGGTGTTGCTTTTGTTGCCTATATATACCATCTCCAATTCTCTATGAGCCATCACAACTTACTACAACAATTAGCCATGACATCTTCCAAATCATATCTCCTCCTCTTAGCCCTACTCGCACTCGCAACTTCAACCTATGCGGTCCCAACAATACATGACATTGTCAACAAATTTGGATTTCCATCTGGCATTGTACCTGATTCCGTTGAATCATACTCAGCAAACGAGGTAGACGGCTCCTTTGCCATCTACCTTAAGAAACCATGCTACGTCAAGTACGATTATCTTGTCCACTTTGACACAGAGATCACTGGAAAGATCAGCTATGGTCAAATTACCGAGTTGAAAGGCCTTAAGGCCCAATCATTTTGGTTTTGGTTAAATATCGACGAAATTAAAGTTGATGGCAACAGTCTCCGGTTCTTGGCCTTGTCACTGTCATGTCTGATATCGCACTTTATGTGCCTATCCCGACTTGCAAAGACAAGGCCCTCACTGCTTGTGATCATTCATCCAAACTTATCTCTCAGGTACTTTATACCACTAAACTAAAAATTCAATAGTCTAGATCAATTGTTTTCGTTCTTTTGATATTTTATCGAGTATAGGTCTCAAATTTTAATCTCGTGGTTAACAATTTGTTGTTCTACAGCTTCCAGTCATTGCGGAATAAGTTAATAAGCTATGTAATCATTAAGTGAAAAGGTTGCATTAGATTGAGATGTTGTGTACCTCACATTTGAAGATGAGAATTGAAGCTTGTACGGTCAATGTTTTTTCGGTTATGTTGTATGAATAAACTTCAGGTTATGAACTTGTTTGTTCTAAGAAATGTATTATTTGGTGTGAGTTGTAAGTTAATTTGATCATGCATCAATAATAATATTCCTAGAAACATCTGGTCTTGCCAATATTGTTCTTGTTATATTAAAAAGATGATAACTCACCACTAATACTTCATGCACCCATCCATGCACAATATAAAAATACATGCATTGTCATGATCACAACATTGTAAAATGACTTGATGATGATGCTAATGTGATAATGATGATCATCATCAACATCATTTTATGGTATCAAAGCAAAAATACTCTTTTGCCGCCGCTAAATAACTAACCAATAATACATGAAATTTTAGAGGATTTTCATTATTTTACATACGTTTCATTTATAGATAGCTCAATCAACAAAAGAAACCTCGCCCTTTCTCTTATGATTCATCAAAACACGTTGAGGAATCATTTTTTTAGGAATCAAATAACTTAAAACCATTATTTTTGTTTGGATCTCGGGTTTTAACTTTTACACTGGTTTAGATGTGTGTACAAACATCATTTATGATCCGTCAAGACACACATATTCATTGACAGGATGTTATGTACTTACATTTGATAAAGTAAAATACCGGAGATTTATATTCTGAAACCACCAAATCTAACGACCGTTTGAATGCTTATTAAAACGTCGTTTAGTCATTCTGGCAGCTATGACGCAAGCCCTGCAACTAAATGATAGTTCAAAGCAATCTAGCGACCGTCTGATTATTAATACTTTGATACTTTGACATAGTTGAGTTCAACAACATTAGTCCTAATGCACGTGGCAGTTTCTGATTGGTCTGATGCCACTTTTCATGATTTTTGTTGCTAAAAAAGTGATGGCTAAGTCTTACCCGCCCTCCAAATTTTTAGCCATCTTGAAATACGTGGCAAAACCTTATTAGCTCAATTTAAATGTCAATTAAGGTTGAAGACTAAATTTTGGTGACTAATTTTGAAAATAATTAGTCAAATATGTAATTTTCCCAATATTTTTTATATGCACTTATAAAATACCACGTGTTAACACCTTTAGAATTGTGACGTGTGTTAGAATGGCTTTACGTGTTGAAATCTTGATAAATGTATTGCATCGTTTGTATAAATAACAGTTCGGGCTGTATATGTACATGTAAAAACGGTACTAGTTATTTTCATTGCAACGACCAATGTAATTTCATTAGTCTTTGATTACATAAAATGAATAACGATATATGTATATGGTTACATAATACATATAGGAACTTTAACTTGGCGGACAAAATGTGTTATTTGCAATACAAAATGCTATACATTCGATGATTAATCATTAGGTTTGGATCAACAAATTAAGTTAACATATCAATTGTGAGAATTAAGTAGTGAGAATTAAGTAGTGTAATTATATATACAACATAGTGTAATTATAGCGTAGTGTAATTACACTAGTTGTATAATTACACTATTTGATTTACATGTTTAGTAGAGTGTTTTTGTATGTATGTTAATTTTCCCCTGTTTATTTAATAATAATATAATATTGAATGTGTGAACTGAAATAAAGAGGGTTTAGACTTCAAAATATAATGTTTTAAGTTAGTTGTACAATAATTTAAAAGTTTATTAACTCTCTATAGTTCATGGCTAATATATAATTATATATGAAATATGTAAACAATAGCAAATAGAATTTAACTTAGAAGAAGACAATAAGTACCGTCTTCTGTGAATAGTATAATCCTACCAAAACAATGTTAAAAATCGTTTCTTTGTTTTTCTTAGTACAAAGTTCAAACTGATATATTTACTGGCACTGAATAGTGTACAATTATAGTTTTCTTAAACGACCAACGAATCCTTCAAATAAGTTACTAGCTAAATTCACTATATCAGAATACACTCGACTTTCTATCCGGGGAAAACTCTCACCTAGGGCCAACGTCGGAAAACACAACAATACAGTAAGATAAAACTAGTTCAATTCAAAAATCTCACTAACGAACGTCACATACTTTGATGTCGCTGAAACTAAATACTGGCCGGAGGCATGACTTGAATCTGGGTCTGTTCCTTATCACTCCACCATGAACCTGGGTCACATAGTACAGTTGTAGTTAAATTTAGAAAAAAAAATTGTCTTAAAAGAAATATATGAATTTATAGATGAAATAACAAACTTTGTGTGAAGAGGAAAACAAGCCATCGGCAATAATTAATATTTCATGACAAAGAGATGGCAAAAAGCCAAAAACAAAAAAAAATATCAACAAAAATTAATAATTCATGGTGGCTAAAATCTTAGACTTTATCCGTGGAATAAATAGAAGGAAAACAATTAAAGAAAACCACGACAAAAGCATTAATCAATGAAAGTGATAGGAAATTAATAAAGATTATTAGTTAAACGAAGAATTTATGTGTTTAAAAATAAAAACAGGTAACAGAATCATGTAATGGAGCCATATAAGATAGTATATAGAGATGAAGTATTGACCGTTTAAATCCCATGTAACGGGTTTGGTGGACTTAGAAGTAGATTATTAGCTGTACAAAAATAAAAAGAAGGCTATGGAGATCGAAGCCGAAGAAGGAGATTTAAGTCTTATCACTTTTTATATGTCTTTTATAGTTTTATGTTTATCTCATTTTTTAGGATTTTACCGTTTACTTTATAGTTTTTGTGATATTCTAATAAATCCCGGAAGTTTTAAGCTTGCCAACTGAATCATTCGATCAAGACATTTGATTGAAATCATTCTCTAGATTAGATCAATTTGAATACACTCAAGCGTGTGCATCAACTGATATCAGAGTTTTAATTCTTCAAATGGCTTGCAGAAAAAAAAAGCAATCATCAAGTTATGTTCGGTTTACAAGGTTGTGAGGTTCAGGAAACTCACGCACGTAAGATCAAGTCATTCGGGACGTTGATCATGGGAACGAGGAGCATTAATTTAAAACTAGCAACGCATTCTACCCGACACATTTTCGATATTTACTCGGAAAATGAGGTGAGTAAAGAAGATGTGGAGTGGGGTTGAAGAAACACTAAGTGAACCCTGGGCAGATTACGGGTAACCTGGGGGTTAGATAGATGTTTCCCACGAGGGGTTAGACCCGGTAAAGATGGTTCTTCTGATAACCTGCAAAACAGACACCGTGAGCTTGTCACTGAGAAGGGGGGGGTTCCTCCTTGTGACCACCCTCCGGCGTGAGAATCAGACTAGATTGCTCTTTAAATATAAATGTATATTAAGAGATTGCTAGAGCAGATATCAGGTATAATATGATGATAATATGATAAGATATGATGGTCATACCATTTGTGGTATTTATAGCCGAAGGTAGGTTTCCAAGGAGGTGTGGCCTGCTGAATAGTATTCCTGTTCTACCAACTGTGGCCTACGCACGTGCCCTGCTGGTAGTTGGTGGGTAGGCAGCGGCTGATAGTGACCAGACCTACTGTGTACTATTCCTTTTCCACCAACTGCCGGCTATGCACGTGGTATGACAGGAGTTGGTGAGTAGGCAGCGGCTAATAGTGATATACAGTACAGGAGCATGCTGCTCGCCATACTGTTGTCAATAAGCTGTCGTATCTTTAGTCAGATCTTTTGCCCATACCTCATCAGGTACAGTACAGAAGATCTTCCCGTATCGTACGGACTGGCTTATTTGGGCTGGAGTATTCCCCCTCCCGCCCTTGTGCGGGATTGTTCCCGGCTTTGCTCATTCCTTCAGGTGACACTGAGTGATTGAGAGCTAAGTGCCTTGTGCGTGTAGCCTTGCTGCGCGGGTGGCCTTCCCTGATGGCTTGTATCCGCATCTGCGGGAACAGGCAGAGTCCTTCACCATTGGGAGGCATTTCCTGCGGGAACAGCTTGCGTACTGCGCGTAAGGACGTCACGTCTCTAAGCATGGTTGGTCCTGCGGATCCAGTTGGTTTCTGCACAGACGTCCCTTTTCAAGGTGAGTCTTGCGGGTCCAACTGGGCTCTGTTGGGACCTACCTCTTCAAGTCCCCCCAGTCCAATGTTCTTCTCATGAGTGTTTAATAAAGTGAGGTGAACTTTTGGACTTAAGCAAAGGGTTTTGAAAAGGGTTTTTTAAGGTTTTCCATGGGGATTCTTCCTGCGGAAGTCCTTGTCACTTGCTGAAATTCCCGACTTTCCTGCTTGATCTTTGGGTATGATGCGGGTAGGTCTGTAACCTCCTCGCAAGTCAGGAGCGTTGAGTCCCACTTGTGTGGATTCTCCATGAGGTTTTGGTAGTTTTGAACATAGTGATCAATTATGTTAAAACCACCAACTCCATCCTGGAGCTTCAAACAACGTAGTTCTCGACGTTCCCGCTATGCGGGGATGTTATTTCCGTTTCCGCAAGCATTGCCCAGAAGATCCTTCTTAGTTTCAATTCCCTGCGGAGCGCTAGGTATGTGAAGGGTTTTGCCTTAACACTGTACCCGCGCTCGTCTTACGGTTACTTTACTTCCAAGGTATTCCTGGCGTCCATTCCCTGCGGGTGCTAGGTATGTGAAGGGTTTTGCCTTAACACTGTACCCGCACCCGTCTTATAGTTACTTGGTTGCCGAGGTATTCTTGGCTTCAATTCCCTGCGGGTGCTAGGTATGTGAAGGGTTTTGCCTTTACACTGTACCCGCACCCGTCTTATGGTTACTTGGTTGCCAAGGTATTCTTGGCTTCAATTCCCTGCGGGTGCTAGGTATGTGAAGGGTTTTGCCTTTACACTGTACCCGCACCCGTCTTATGGTTACTTGGTTGCCAAGGTAAGGGGTATTTTCCCGCTTACTTTTGAATCTTTTTGAATTTTTTTTGAAATTCGAAGAGTTGGTGAAAGGATAAGAACAGTCCAAACCTCTGAAACGTCGTGCGACGGTTTCTTCTGACTGTGTCAGGACGTGCAGGAAGTTATGGTGACGTGACAGTACATGGTCATTCCAGACGCTTTTTCAGGCGCGTGGGCGTGATTTTTCGGGCGCGTGGCCACGAAATTAATGGTACGCGTCCTTTCAACAGCTGTTGCCAGCTTGCTTTTTGTCACGTGTCATAGTTTCATTGCACCTTCGATTTCTCTCTCTTCCGCATTAAATTCATCGCATTAATTGCGATTAGTATATAAAGGGGGAGAGGGTTCTTTGTAATCCACACTTTCACTCTTCTCTTCATCTTCAAAACGATTTCCGGCGAATACTCATCTTTTCAGTCGAGCATTCCCTTGAAATCGTTTTCTTCTTTCTGCAAGATGTCTTCACGTGATCTCGAATCTACAGCCGATGACAAGAGTACTGCTGGCGAGTGCCAGTGTGCTCTGCCTGTCGATCTGTATCAGTACGTCGTCAGGAAGTTCATGCTCGAGTCTCTCGAGCCTGAGTTTCCTGAACCCCATCAGACGGTGTACGATGCCCCCAGAGGCAAGATCGGGGTTTATGCTACATTCTTTGTTTATAGGAATCTTAGGTTCCCATTGACAAAGTTTGTTTACCGTGTCCTTGAGAGGCACGGTGTGCACCTGACCGAGGTGCACCCGATGGCGATTGCCAAGATTCGGCACTTCGAGTGGGTGTGCCGGATCCTGGGCATTGAGCCCTATGTTGACCGCCTGATGACCTTCTACTCTTGGAGGTGCATCCAGGGGTGGTATACATTGATAACCCGGATTAAGGGTTTGAAGATCTGCGCAACCGAGCGCAGTCTTCGCTCGTGGAAGCGGGAGTTCTTCTTCATCTCCGCTCGCGCCATCCCCCTTGCCATGAAATTCAAGAACGGGCAAGCACTTCCCAGCCTTCACGCCTCCAACTACGAGGAGGCGGAATGGTTTTCGAAGATATCCCGAGTCCAATCTCCGGTTTACCGGTTTGCGGAGTCCGGGATGGTGATGCTGGGGATGAGCCGGGTGTGGAAGGAGGCGGATGCGCAAAAGATCCCAATCGTCCTTGAATACGGTTCGAACTCTGTTCCTTACGGTATGCTCTGTTTCTTTTTGTTGATTTAGAATCTCTTCTAACTTTTTTCCTGTTTATTTCAGAGGGGAACGACTTGCAGTCGCTCCTGAACCCGCGGGAGGCTGACGGTCCCGCTCGGATGGGTACTCGTGCTCTAGACGAGAACGAGTTGCCCATCCTACAACAAACGGCGGATCGGTTCGTGGAGGTCTACCCGCTAGGCCACGAGATCCTTAGCGCCAGGCGGCCAGGTAAGGCGCTATTCAACCCTCGACCCCTCAATGTTGAAACCTCTGCTGGAATTCCTTTAATCGTATGTTCTGATGAGGAATCCGCAGATGGTCCTCCGTTGGTGCGGAAGAAGAAGGCTGTCGGTGGGAAGGGGAAGGAGAAGGTGGCCTCCACTGCCGATCCGGTGCCTCGGTCTGATTCGGAGACCGAGAGCGAAGAGGTGGCGGGGAATCCCGGTGGTGATAAGACCACCGCTCCGGAGGCTGCGACGATTGTCACCTCCGGGGAGGCCAGGATGACAACGGTGACCGGCGTGAAGAGGCCGGCTCCATCGGGTTCATCCCCGCCCGTCCGTACTTTCAGGCTCAAGAAAACCCGTAAGTACGAATTTTACTTTTAACTTCATAGCTCTTATCATTAACATTTATCTTCTTTACGCAGGCGTGGATGTTGACGCATTCCAGGGTGGAGCGCAGAGCAGTACCTCTCCGCCAATGACGGTAGGCTTGGTCAGCCTACCTGAGGCGACGACCCAGGCGCCTGCGCCTACCTCCGCTGGTTCAGTTGCTCACTCCTTTGAGCCGACTGTTACAGCTGTGATGACGTCACCGCCGGCTGTGAGTGCTGTTTTTACCGCATCTTTCACCGAGCCGGCGGTTACTTTTGCTGCGGATTCCGCGGCGGCGACCGCGGCGGCTTCTACCATGCCTCCGTCATCGGCAACGACGGCCGAACCTTCAGGTATGCATGGGGCTTATCGCCAACCTCTGCCTCCTTCCCATCTGCCTGACCTTTTGGATGGATTTCCGTTGGGTTCAGGTGATGGGTTTGGCGGCTATCGGCCTGTTATTGACCCTACAGGTGCGTAGGGTTCTTTTGGCCCATTTTATATATTATTTTTTTTAATTTTTTTTTATCATCTTTTCCTAACTGCTTTATGTTTTTTGCAGTGTCGGATTCCAATGAAGTGTATGATGTTCCACGATGGAACATTCGCCGAGGAACAACCCTTCGCACCCCTGTGGAGTGCGTGGAGTGGGCTCGTCACGCTGCTCCTAGTGGTGCGTTGGGGGAAGCCATGGCTAGCTACCAAGAGGGTAGGCTAAGCAATGAGCTTCGGGTTCTCCTGGCCCGGATGCAGCCGCGCGTCGAGCTGCTTTGTCGTGAAAACGACAAGTTGAAAGCAGCTCGCATTAAAGAAGTGGCTCAGGCGCGGGCTGTCCGGGAGGAGAACCAAAGGCTTACCGCAGCTGCTGCGGCAAAGGAGAAGGCCTTCAAGGCCCTCGAGGTTGAAGTTCAGGCCCGGCTCGAGGCCCGTTCCAAGGCTGCCCAAGCTGTTAATGAACAGCTTCGGCTGGCTAAGGAAACTGCAAGGAACGCAACTGAGAGGGCCACCAAGGCTGAAGCTGTTGCTGAGCCTCTACGCGTGGAGAATGAAGAGCTAAAAGCCAAATTAGAGGCTCTCCAGCAGGCTCATGATGCCTTGGCGATGGAAGACGCCAAAAAGCTCCAGGAGATCTTGGACCAGAGGGGGGTGCTTGACCATACTGAGCAAAAGCTAAAGGGCGTCGAAGAGGCTGCGGCTAAAGAAGTGTTGCTTGCCAACCTTAACAAGAGTGAAGCCGAACGCGCCCGTAACGAAGCTCAAGCTGCCCTCCAAGAAGCTCTGGTTGCCAAGGAATGGCTTCTTCGAGAAGCGTTGTCTCAGGTATGCTTTTTATTTCTTTTCGCTTTTCTTTGTAAATAGAAAAGGTTCTGATACTTGTATATTTTCTTGTAGGTTGTGCATCGGGTCTTCTCAGAGACGTCTTATGATGATGCTATGAGCGCAGCCCTCAACGCTTCTCACGATGATGGGGAAAAGGCCGGCTTCCTGCTTGGTCTAGGGTTTGTTGAGAAAGGCATCCCGCCTTCCAAATTCCCTTTGTACAATGTTGATACTGAAGCTGTTTACGACCAAGCAGTGAATGAGTACGCCGCCTTCCCGCTTCCGGTGGTGGAGAAGGTGAATCAAGTTGCTGCTGCTGATGATGGGCTAGCTATCCTTAAAGCTTTCCTTGAACCGCCACGTTCTACTGATGGTGCGGGTCCAGTGGAAGTGGCCCTGAAGCCTGATCCTGAAGATCCCTTCCCACTGCTAGGATAGATTTAGCTTGTATAGATTTATTTTCTTGTAGGCGGGTAGTTACCCGGCCGTTCTTGTAATGAATCATTGTGAAATATAAATCTTTTTGCGGGTAAGACCGCTACTTTCATTGGATTCCTTGCTTTGTAAACGTTATGACTTGCATACTTTAGTTTAAATTAGCAATTTTCTAAGTGTAGAATAAGTTAACCTTTGAACGTGGTAGATAATAGGTGGAAGTTTTGCTTCCTCTTTCGTGATTGTGCGGGTAGGACCGTCACTTGCACTTAGTAGGATGGCTAAACTTTACCTACATCTGACCTGCGTGGAGGTTTTCCTCATCTTTTTGAAATTTCTAAGTATTTAGGATAAGTTAACCTTTGAACGTGGTAGATAATAGGTTGAAGTTTTGCTTCCTCTTTCGTGATTGTGTGGGTAGGACCGTCACTTGCACTTAGTAGGATGGCTAAACTTTACCTATATCTGACCTGCGTGTAGGTTTTCCTCATCCTTTTGTTATATTCCTGGGACTTTGTTACCTGCTTTACTAGCTATAGCCCTTGTTGCTGGAATGAAACGAAGCTTTGGAACAGAATTATGCTTCTTGCTAGGCCCTGATGGCCGTAGGATTCTCTTGAATAAGTTAACCGTTAGACGCGCGGTTGTCAATAGGTTAGTGTTCAGTTTCCTCTATCATGATTCATGCGGATAGACCGGCACTTTCATTTAGTGGAATGACTGAACTTTTCCCCTTCAACTGACCTGCGTGAAGGTTTGCCGTTTTTTGAGTTTATGCGGGTTTTGCCGCCTTCCCCAACCAACGACTTTCCACGTAATTATGCGGTGAAAACCGGCATATTAGTGTTGAATAAATTAACCGTTCGACGCGCGGTTGTTAATAGGTTAGTGTTCAGTTTCCTCTATCATGATTCATGCGGATAGACCGGCACTTTCATTTAATGGGATGACTGAACTTTTCCCCTTCAACTGACCTGCATGAAGGTTTGCCATTTTTTGGGTTTATGCGGGTTTTGCCGCCTTCCCCATGCAACGACTTTCCACGTAATTATGCGGTGAAAACCGGCATATTAGTGTTGAATAAATTAACCGTTCGACGCGCGGTTGTTAATAGGTTAGTGTTCAGTTTCCTCTATCATGATTCAAGCGGATAGACCGGCACTTTCATTTAGTGGGATGACTGAACTTTTCCCCTTCAACTGACCTGCGTGAAGGTTTGCAGTTTTTTGGGTTTATGCGGGTTTTGCCGCCTTCCCCATGCAACGACTCACACTTATGTATGCGGTGAAAACCGGCATCAGTGTTGATAGTTCATAAAGTATAAATGTAAAATCATCAGCGTCGATGTTCTAAGGAGAATCATTTCCATTAGAAGTGGCTCTTGGCCTTTTCTTTACAAATTTGGAATTGATTTACATGCAAACTGTGTAATTGAGCTCCCATGTTGTTGGTATGGGAGTGCCATCGAGCCGATACGCACCTGGTTCGGGATCTCGTTCTTTACGCAGCATGTAGTCTCCACATTGAAGCTGGAATTTTTATTCGTGTTTTCCCCAGCTGGGGTTCTACACGCATCAGCCTGCTCAGCGTTCATTGCGCCACGAGGTGTGCGAGCGTCCCATCTCTGACAAATGCTTCGACCATGTCTTTTACGTCTATGCATTCTTCAGTGTTGTGGCCTTTTGTCCTGTGAAAGTCACAGTATTTGCTCCGATCGGCATTGTGACGATGTCGGATTATTGGAGGCTTTGGCCATGGGAGCTCCTCAGTGGCGAATATCTCGGTGACGCTTTTGGTGAGCGGCGTCCATCTGGAGTTCTGGTTTGACTGTACATTATCCCTTCCGCCTAACCGATGTTGCAAGCCGGATGAGGTGTCAAAGTTTACCCTTGACTGCCAAATGCCTAGCTTCCGCTTTTTGTTTAATCGGGCGGTAAGGACGTTGTCTTCTCTTGTTTTCTGGGTGTAGAGGTTTGTGCTCTGTGGGAGATCTCTACCCAGTTGCTTCTCCGTTTCCGCAAAGCGTTTAGCTGCTGTCATGATGGCATCCCATGTGGATGGCATGCCATCTTTACCCGTTAAGGTGCGGATGAGCTCTGGGTCATTCGCGCCCTGGATAAAGACAGCGCGAACAAGATCTTCGCTAATGTTACCCAGACTTAGCTTCTTCGAGTTGAAGCGAGTGATGAAGTCTAGCAAATATTCATCTTCCTCTCGAATGCATTTGAGGATTGTCCATTGCTCCTCGGTATACTTTCTTTGCTGGCTGAAGTGTTGGCTAAACTTCTGTTGGAAGTCTGCCCAGTCGTAGATGTGGTTGACCGGTAGACGATCGAACCACGCTCTAGCAGCCCCAACAAGCGTCATTTGGAACATGTAACACCACGTAGGTTCCGTCCAACTACTGACGGTTGCCCCCGCTATGAATCTGTTCAAATGATCATCTGGGTCAGATATACCATCATATGTGCCTATGCTGGACATTTGTTTGGCACTTTTTGGGGCAATTGCTTCCGCAATGTCCCTTGCAAATTTGGACGTTCCCGCATTTGCAACGTTTGGTCTGAATGTTTTGGAAAAGTCACGTGGACTTCCACCTGTGTTTTTTGGTTTGAAGGCTTCTCCAAAATGCCTTCTCGGTTGGGAGTCCGTTTCCTTACGCTTCCCTTTTGCCCTATGGCGAGGGTTCGCGTCGGAGTCGGATTCCTCCGAGTCATCGTCCAAGTATTCTTCGAATTCGTCAGCCTGTTGGACGGAACGCAAGCGTTCGTCCAACTCAGCTTGGAATTCCTTCTGACGTGCCTCCGCCCATGCCTTAACTTCATCGAGTGTTTGGCGGGGGAGTCTTGTTCGTTTCTCTAACTGGGTATCGGTGAATCCCAGTGAGCGATTATTTACTGCACTTGCCCCAGCTGGGGTAGTGTTCGTAAAATTTACTTCACTTGCCCCGGCTTGGGTAACCGGGGTAGTGTTTGTAAAAACTGTGTAGCCGGTATTCCCCCCAGTAGCTGGGGTTGTGGTTACCGGAGTTTCTTTAACCATCTTTCCAGAAGTTTGAAAAAACTGGAGAAAAATGAAGTTCTAGCTTTATGCACGGATGGCGCCAATGAAGAAACACTAAGTGAACCCTGGGCAGATTACGGGTAACCTGGGGGTTAGATAGATGTTTCCCACGAGGGGTTAGACCCGGTAAAGATGGTTCTTCTGATAACCTGCAAAACAGACACCGTGAGCTTGTCACTGAGAAGGGGGGGTTCCTCCTTGTGACCACCCTCCGGCGTGAGAATCAGACTAGATTGCTCTTTAAATATAAATGTATATTAAGAGATTGCTAGAGCAGATATCAGGTATAATATGATGATAATATGATAAGATATGATGGTCATACCATTTGTGGTATTTATAGCCGAGGTAGGTTTCCAAGGAGGTGTGGCCTGCTGAATAGTATTCCTGTTCTACCAACTGTGGCCTACGCACGTGCCCTGCTGGTAGTTGGTGGGTAGGCAGCGGCTGATAGTGACCAGGCCTACTGTGTACTATTCCTTTTCCACCAACTGCCGGCTATGCACGTGGTATGACAGGAGTTGGTGAGTAGGCAGCGGCTAATAGTGACATACAGTACAGGAGCATGCTGCTCGCCATACTGTTGTCAATAAGCTGTCGTATCTTTAGTCAGATCTTTTGCTCATACCTCGTCAGGTACAGTACAGAAGATCTTCCCGTATCGTACGGACTGGCTTATTTGGGCGGGAGTATTCCCCCTCCCGCCCTTGTGCGGGATTGTTCCCGGCTTTGCTCATTCCTTCAGGTGACACTGAGTGATTGAGAGCTAAGTGCCTTGTGCGTGTAGCCTTGCTGCGCGGGTGGCCTTCCCTGATGGCTTGTATCCGCATCTGCGGGAACAGGCAGAGTCCACCATTGGGAGGCATTTCCTGCGGGAACAGCTTGCGTACTGCGCGTAAGGACGTCACGTCTCTGAGCATGGTTGGTCCTGCGGATCCAGTTGGTTTCTGCGCATACGTCCCTTTTCAAGGTGAGTCTTGCGGGTCCAACTGGGCTCTGCTGGGACCTACCTCTTCAGGGGTAGAGAGAATGTGTTAGCAGCCTATGAAGATAGCGACATGGAGGGAAGAGGAGACACAACCTCTTGTCGTACAATATAACAATAATGGTCTTGTGCATGATTGATTGCAAATCAAGATTCAAAGATGGCTGCCTTTAGTTTCATAAATAAGGCATTCACCAAAGACGAAACAAGAACCTTGTGGTACATGTGAGCATGTTCTTGATCATCCTTAAAAACATAAGAAAATTACATGTCGTCTACTACTACTATTATTATTATATTAACATTTTTCATAAATATATTTAGGATAATAAACAGTTTTGTTTACATTTGTTACTGTCTCGAGATTCAAGCAATTGCGGATGATATAACTAGTAAATATGTTCCTCTTCATGTAAACATATTTTATTGTTTAGGAGGAATTACGCTTACATGTATTTTTAGTACAAGTGGCTACAGGATTTGCTATGACATTTTACCATCGTTTGACCGTTACTGATGTTTTTGCTCATGTTCAATACATGACTGAAGCTAATTTGGTTGGTTAATCCCGATTTGTTCATCGCTGGTCGGTAGAATTGAAGAGTCTTGGTATATTACTTTTATAATTAGTATCCAATCTCAATGGAGGATTTTATATTGAAATGGTAGGTCTAAGTAAGATGTACTAAGCCTATTTCACGTTATTGACAATGTTTACAATGAAAATTAACACTAAAAAGTAATAATGAAGTTAAATAAAAAACAGACACATGTTAATTAGCTTCATATAATAAATCCACAAAATGTTTTTCCAAGTTTGATAGAGAAAAAAAATTAATCTAATGAAGCAAATAACATATATCATTATAAATATATTAACAGTAATAACAATAATTCATAACAGAATTCCCTCAATCATAACTTATCTCTAGATTATTACCCTACCCACTTCGACTAAATAATTATTATTTGATTGATTATGCTTTTATACCTTTATAATATTATATTTCATTTAAAAATAATGCATTGAAAATTTTTGTTTAGTGTAGCTTTTGTTGTCTATATAAACAATATCCAATTCCATTAAAACCATCACAACACAACTTTCTCTAAGTATACTCACTAACCATGGCAACTTCCCAATTGTCTATCCTCTTTCTCGCATTACTCGCACTAATAGCTTCAACCTCCGCAATCCCAACAATATACGAAATTGTCAAACAATTTGGATTTCCAGCCGGCATTGTACCCGATTCGGTTGAATCCTACACCACAAACGATGTAGACGGCACTTTTGCCATCTACCTTAAGAAACCATGTTATGTCAAGTA
The DNA here is from genome assembly GCF_021521415.1 of Bidens hawaiensis. Classification (NCBI taxonomy): domain Eukaryota; kingdom Viridiplantae; phylum Streptophyta; class Magnoliopsida; order Asterales; family Asteraceae; genus Bidens; species Bidens hawaiensis. The sequence goes on along the minus strand of NW_027494110.1, from coordinate 124,396 downwards.
CGAATACCTTGTTTACTTTGACACGGAGATCACTGGAAAGATCAGCTACGGTCTAATTACCGACATAACTGGCCTTCAGGCTCAATCGTATGGAATTTGGTTAGATATTGATGAAATCAAAGTCGTTGGCGACAGTCTCAAGTTCACTCTTGGCTTTATCACTGTCAAGTCTGATATCGCGTTGTTTGAGGAGATCCCGACTTGCAAAGATAAGGCCCTCACTGCTTGCACCGATCGATCATCCAAACTTATTTCTCAGGTAAATCATACTGTTAGACTAAAGTTCAATAGTCCAAATTTATTGTTTTGCATCTTAATATAGAGAGATTGGAAAAAGGATAATGATAATATAAAACCTCAATACCTATCAGGTATGCATAGTAATGTTATAACACTAAAATATATCAATGTAGTTTTTAAAAGACTTGATTTTGTAATTCAAAAAGATTTAACGTCACAACTTGTTGCCAGTTTGTCTTTTTCATATAATAATGATGTATAATCCATATATTAGATGTGACAGGTAAAGTTTCATATTTTCATAATTAACTATTGTTTTATTTTAACAGCAAATGTTACTCCTGCTCAATACATGCCTATCATAATATTCAAAATAGGAATAATGGATGGTATTTAACAGTTTATTTTTCTATAGCTTCCTATCATTGCAGAATAAGTTTACAAGTTGGGTGATCATGAAGTGGAGGTTACATGAGATCAAGATGTTTTGAGCTTCACTTTTGAAGATGAGAATTATACTTAAACTTGTACGGGTAACTGTTTTTCGGTTACGTTATATGAATAAATTCAGGTTATGAACCTGGTGTGAGTTGTATGTTTGATTATGCATCAATAATATTCTCTGGTGGCATATGGTTGTGCCGGATTAACCGGTTTTATTAAAAGTTATATTCGAATCCAAGAAGTTTTTGAGGGGTGTCGTTAATATTCAGTGGTTGGATGTATATTACTCGGTTATAGATTGTTTCTAATTCGGTATAGGTCGGTCACAAAACGCGAATATAAAATCATATTATTAGAAAATACATAATATAAATATAATTTGTGACAACCGTTCTCTACGAGTTTTCATATTATAGAAATCTTGCGTCTTCAAGACAAACAATCCTAAACAACTCTTTTTCGTTGTAACAAATAAAACTATGGATCATAAATTCATCACAAGTCATGATTACGCAAACCATGATTCACATACCTTATAATATAAGATTATCTTTTAACATTTGTCGTTATGATCGTTAAAACTAATAATAACTTCAATAAACGATGGATTAACGTAAACTAAGAGTTTTTCTTTGTTTCCACAATTAAAGTTACAAGAGTAAATATTAATTTGTCAAATGTTTTATTTGCTTTCAAATTATCAATGTAATTTGGAAGTTTAAACTTGAGTCTTCTTTCATATTACTAACAAAAATATATATAGATACATCTAGGCTAACCTTAATGTTTTTTACGTCTTACGAAAATTGATTTCGAAAATCGAAAGTAAGAACCAGTTATTTTTTAAAAGGCTTCGGAATATTTTTGAATTTTAGGCCTCTAAAATGGTTAAGTAGGCTTTATCACACATAGTGTAAAAATACGTACATTGCACTATTTGTTTAGGATATTATATATGATAGTGATGATGTGAGATTTCATTGTCTTCAGGTGCCAATAAAACAAATTAGTAGTATTAAATGTACAATTAAATGACTTTACTAGACACCTTGTGTGAAGACGAAGACGAATTGTCGACAATAATCAAACATTTTATGACGAAGACAAAGACATTGCAATAATTAATATTCCATAGTGGCGATAATCTCGATTTTAGTCCGTTGAATATATTTTTTTTAATCCTTGTCGTCCCTAGGACTTGAATCTCAAACTTTCACCTTCCAAACCCAGATGTTTTAAAGGTTTTGGCTTTGTCAATTATCCACCACCCCATTGATGTCCTTTAAATAAACAATTAAAGAAAAGCACGAAAGTAACATTATAAATGAAAACGATAGAAAAATTAAAACAATATATTAATAATAACTATTTAAAGGACGAAATTGTGTACTTGAAAATTGGTTCTAAAATCTTGATGTAAATAGATTTCACACATTTACATGATAATTATACAACACGATTTAACAGTATGTGTCTATGATATTTAACGACTAGAAAGATAGAACCAATATTATCAAAAGGGCATGTAGTCTAATGCTATCAAAATGTTGAAATGGTGTGTTTCTCATATATTAAGGATTTAATTTATTGTGAACAACGTAACATATAGATTAACAGTAGAGTGAGTTTGCTATAAGAAAATAGATGAAAGAAAAGAATTGATACTTTTTATTTCAAGATCAATCCTATTGAATATCATTGGGCTGCCGAAAACAAAACTTTGGTTTTTGGGGTTTCTTAATATATGGCCCATATATTTATTATATCATTAACTTGTTAGAGGTTTAATTTTCTTCACAAAATTATTTATTCTTTAATCTATGCCGATTCAGAACATCTTTTGGGCTGATACCGATTTCTAGTGGTATAAACATAGTAGCTTAGAACGTCCCATGTACCATACGAGATGAAAATTATCCACAAGTAAAAGTACTAAATCTTTACTGCATCTTATAAGTGAAAACAATGTATTACATATACTAACGATTTTTAATTTAAAAAAATAAAATATATGTAAAAGGTAATATACATAATCAAGTTTCGAAATACACTAATTACTATTTAATATAATTTTACTTTCATTTAATATTTGATTGAAAACAAAAGTCACATAATTAGATTTAAAGTTTATTAAAATAAGAGATAATTTAGAATAAATGTGTCATATAAGTATAATTAATATTTTCTTAAAAATTAAATCATTGTTAATAAAGAAATGAATTCAATAAAGAGCGAAAAAAGGGGAAAAAATATATAAATAAATATAGAGACGACGCGTGACATTAGTTATCTTTTATTTTAGTAATTCAAATTAACCCAGTTCATATAGTCATGTTACCTTTACCTAGTCCAGGCTGGATCTACTTGTTTTAACACCATTTTTTAAATTATTTAAATATGTGTTTGAAGTTCCATGTGATCAAATGCCAACAAATTTAAGGTTAATGGTGTAATGGTGATTAGTTAGATGTGCCCAAATAAAGCCAAAAAGTTGTTCAATTTTTGTGTGTAATATTATAACAAATACCACTAACATACTCTTTCACATTCTTTCCTCTTTCCACCCTTCCAAGTATCACATTCTTAGCCAATATATATATCCATACACATGTATAATTTATATCACTTAACCTATAACCTCCCAACATACACATACATTCTTTTCTCTCAAGACAAGAACCAAAAATGGAGAAGGAAATGAAGAATGGTGAAAAGATGACGAAAAGGATCTCGCGACGATTTGAAATGTTAGAAGAACGGAGTGATATCAATAAGAGAGCGGATGATTTCATCAAGAATTTCATAATTCAGCTTAAGATTCAACGTGCAGAATCGCTTAAACGTTTTCATGAGATGTTAAACAGGGGTACTTGAATATAAGCAGGAAGATTTCAAGAATAATTGTTACTAGATCCAAATGATTATTGTATGATTAAAATTAATAATAAAGATTCATTATTTCATTAAATCATTTAGTATACATGCTGTGACCCATATGTATGCATGAATCTTTTTCATCTTCAGTGTACCAAATGTTGGAATTTTTACAAGTTATATTTGGTATTATAGCACTTAGTCAATAACCTGACCCGTATAAGAGCTTCATAGAGTACTAGCATATATTGTAGCACATAACTTTGTTGAAACAGAGAATTAAAGCCATTAGAAACAGCATTAAACTTAAAAGAGACAACTAAAAATATTTGTTGTGTTATGTTATATGTTATTTGAGTAATAAAGTTATAAAGACAATAGTATTAAAAACTTATCAAATAAAAACGTACGAAAATAAAAATATTTTGTAATTATGTTTTAACTTATTGTTTTAAAACTTATCATTTAATAAAAAAATAATGCGCATTAACCAACGTTCCAAACAATTAAAATCATCTCCAGACATTCGGATAAAATATTAGCACGTTCCTAGCCTTTTAAATAACCCATGTTGTAGTGAGACTGTCTCGCTGAAATATATCGCGTGAAACACCTTCTTCGTATCCTTAGAAAATACGGAGAACTTGTATATCTCCAAAATATCTCGGACACTAAATGCATAAATATTTGGTGATTTACACCATAAAGATGTCGCATTCCATATATCTGTCATCTTGAGCGAACCCACAAGAAATAAGCACATGTTCCACCAATTCTTTAACTTCCCTACAAAACGAGCGCAAAGTGTCGAACCGCGTCAATATTTCTCTTGGCCGATTCTACCAACGATGCCACCCGTTCCGGCCCCACCAGCCAAACTAACAAACCTACTTTTTTTGGAATTCAATTGTTTCACCCGGAAAACCTTGCGTCCGGATAATATAGTTCCTCCAACCTTTTTTTTAATGCTATTTAGTATTAACCGAAAAGGTTCATGAGTCTTCTAAATCCCACCAAAACATGTCACATGTGCAAGTATTTTAATATAGGTTAAAGGTTGTCGGGTCAACCTATTCAGTCAACATGTAAACACCTTTTCCTATGTTGTCTTGAGTTATATGAATATTTAATGTGTTAGTTGGTACATGTGTTTCAAGAAAATATATTGGTAAAATGATGATCTATATTTTATTTATATAATTAAAGGTTTCATGAATTCTACACACTTTAGGATCGCATGTTGCTAGTATAAGCTTTATATAAGTAAACAATTTCTAAATTTTAGAGAACTCTTAATATGTAAAACTCTATTATGCTTACTAATAATGAGTTAATGGTTTCTTTTTATCTTGGGCGAAAAATCTGGTGCAATTTGTATTTCCTTCTCGTCATGTTGATGCAACTCCATATATAATATTGCAATATAAACTTTATTTGATAAATAGTATAAAAGACCAAAAAAAATATAAAAATGAAAACATAAATACATGTTTCAAATCAACCTCACTTATTTTAGTGTGGAAGAATGTTTAACTTGACCAGAACCCCTCTTAACATGTCACAAAACCACTCCTCTATTTGTTGACTGTGGATGGCTCCTTCTCCTTCCCCCTCTTCAAACTCCGTTTCGCCTTTTTCATAGAGATCAAATCTCCTAGTTTTCACATACTTACATATTGGTATTATTATTTTATCAGTCAGGCTGATTACTTGTTTTATTCCCATATAAACTATATTAGAAGTTTCATGTGGTCAAATGCCAAATAAAATAAAGGTTAATGGAGGCGTGAAGCAGTTCTCATTAGATGTACCCCAATGAAGCCAAAAGTTGTTCAACTTATATGTAACTTTAGCTTTTTGTGTGAAGAAATATCCACCTTGTAATATTATAACAAATACCATTAACATACTCCTTCACATTCTTTCCCCTTTCCACCCTTCCAAGTATCACATTCTTAACCAATATATTATATATATGTACATACACATGTATTATTCATATAACTCTACCCATCCCCCCCCCCCCCCCCCCCAACATACATTGTTTTTCTCTAAAGACAAGAAGCAAAAATGGAGAAGGAAACGAAGAATGGTGAAAAGATGACGAAAAGGATCTTGCGACGATTTAAAATGTTAGAAGAGAGGACCGATATCAATAAGAGAGCGGATGATTTCATCAAGAATTTCAGGAATCAGCTTAAGATTCAACGTGCAGAATCGCTTAAACGTTTTCAAGAGATGTTAAACCGGGGTGCTTGAATTTAAGCAGGAAGATTTCAAGAATAATTGTTATTAGATTCAAATGATTGTTTTTTAATTACAATTAAAAGTAAAGATTCATTATTTCATTCAATATACTTGTATCCTACATGTATGCATAAATCTTGTTCCATCTTCAATGTACCAGATATTGAATTTTTATCAATTCTGGTTGATGTTATAGCACTTCATCAAATCATCTTCAATGCTTATTATTATTATTACTATTTACCTCCTCAACTTCCGGGATCGGCAATGCTCGGATCTTCCCAATGCTCAAGTGTTACCGACTGGCGCCACTCAATTGATCCGCCTCAAATTTTATATGTTTATGTTTTTTTTTGGTTTTTAGTTCCGATAGCATAATGCACTTAACTGAAAGCGACCGAATTTTGCGTTGATTTATCGCCTCAACGCCCGAGACCGACAATGTTTGGGTATAACACTAGTTTACATATATATATTTAAAGATTTATGTGACCAAATGGCAATTTATTTAAGGCTAATGGAGCAGTTCTCATTAGATGTGCACTAATATGTGAATGGAGTTGAAAACTTTAACTTTTTGTATGCAGAATGCCTACCTTGTACTAATAACAAATATCATCACACACTTTTGCATATTCTTTCCACCCTTCCAAGCATCACATTCTATTCTTAACCAATATATATATCCATACACATGTATGTGCCTATATCAAAAAAAGAAAAAAAAAACACCAAAAACAGGCACTCATACACACAATCTTTCTCGAAAGATAAGAAGCGGCAATGGAGAAGGATATTGGAAAGGCTGAAATGAAAACCGGTGAAAGGATAACAAAAAGGATCATTCGGCGATTTGAAATGTCAGAAGAGAGGACCGATATCAATAAGAAAGCAGACAAATTCATCAAGAATTTCAGGAATCAGCTTAAGATTCAACGTGAAGAATCACTTAAACGTTTTCACGAGATGCTAAAAAGGAGTACTTGAATCTAAGTAGGAAGCTTTTAAGAATATACAATTTAAAGTTATAAAGAAAGATTCATTATTTCATTCAATCTTTCAATAAACTTGTAACACACATGTATGCATAAATCTTAATCCATATTAATGTACCATATATAACAAATATGGAATTTTTACCATATAACAAAACCCAAAAAAAGAGCTTAAAGAGCTTAATTTTGAGATGAAGGATCAAATAAAGAGCTTAAAGATAAAAGAATATCAAGTTATTGTTATGTGATAACTGATAGAGTTAGTTTTAAAGTACAAAGTTTATTTTATTATGTGTGTGTATTTTTAGGATTTAGAGTTGGAGCTAGATCCCAATAACTGTTGGTATAATTAGAGATGTTATGGCATTGTATTTTGTATGGTTTTGTACTTATAATTAATATGGTGAAAAGAGTAAAACGAGTTGTATTCAAATACTGTGTGTATATTGTTCAAATTTGGGCCTGTTTCCAACACGAGACACATATGATTTCATTTTTTTTGTCATTTCAGTTCATCTATGTAGCTTCGTGTTACTTTTTACCGAAACTTTTTTGGGGAGTGTATATATACTTGCAGGGGCGGACCCACATAGTTTCCATCGGGGTCCCGGGACACCAATGTTTTTTAAAAATTACTTAGATACGATATATTAAATTTTGTAAGGACCCTATAAGAATTAATACTTGAAACCCATACTATTAAGGCTGAACTAGTCTAGTGGAAAGTTGCTTGTTTTTTCTTTGAGAGGTTGCAGGTTCAAGCCTCACCATACCCAGTTTTTGTTGTTTTTTTAATATTCTATTCAATATTAGTTATTTTGGTTTTGTTGTTTCTTTAATATTCTAGTCAATATTAGTTATTTAGTTAGGGTATTTGTGTTTTTTCTTTAGTTTATCCCATATAACCATTATCAATTTAGTTTATCCCATATAACCATTATCACCATGCAACATATATAATGACAACATGAGTTTTACATATACTTAAATTATTTATCTTGTGTATGTATATTATAATTAATCATTTATTTGTGTAGGAGTTAGTTTTTCATGTCTTGGTTATTCATGTAAGACCATATATATATAGCTTATGCTTATGTTTTTTGGGTATGAATAAAAATGAATTAAAAGTGTATGTTCTATCTAGTTTCTAATATATATTCTTTCTACTTACTCGTTTCCAATGACACCATATTTTCGTGTTTTATTATGTTCCTCGTCTCGACCCGACCCGAATAACGACCGACCCAAAAATTTTGTAAACCGGAAAAATTGGGACCCCATTGGCAAAAAATCCTGGGTCCACCACTGTATACTTGTCATTTGTCATGGCTGTTAGTGCTATATATTTTACCTGTTTATATGCTAATTTAATCGGTCGTCGCTACACTTTATTTATTAATTTACGCTAGCATTAGTTTACTATATCATTATTAGTACTTTTGTACGGTTTAACCATATTTGGTTATATGACGTAAGAAGGTTGTTGAAGCCAAGGTGAAGAGGTAGGTCCCAGCAGAGCCCAGTTGGACCCGCAAGACTCACCTTAAACAGGGACGTCTGCGCAAAGACCAACTGGTTCCGCAGGACCAACCATGCTCGGAGACATGACGTCCTTACGCGCAGTATGCAAGCTGGTCCCGCAGGAAATGCCTCCCAATGGTGAAGGACTCCGCCTGTCCCCGCAGCCTCGGATACAAGCCATTAGGGACTGGCCACCCGCGCAGCATGGCTACACGCACAAGGCACTTAACTCTCCCCAGTGTCACCTGAAGGAATGAGCAAAGGCGGGAGGGGGAAAACTCCCGCCTAAATGAGCCAGTCCGTATGATGGAGGATCTTTTGTGTGATACCTGACGAGGTACAGACAAAAGATCTGACCAAGAATGCGACAGCTCACTGACAGCAGCATGGCAGACAGCACGCCACAGCACTGTGACCAATAGCCGCCGCCTACCCACCAACTCCTGCCATACCACGTGCCTAGCCTGTAGTTGGCAGAAGAGGAAGAGTGCACGACACGCCTGCTCTGTGTCAGCCGCTACCTATCCACCACTCACAGGCAGGGCACGTGCATAGGTTACAGTTGGTAGCGTGTTGGGCCGGCTAAACCCCTTGGAAACCTACCTTCGGCTATAAATACCCCAATGGTATGATCATCTTACAACATCTTATCTTATGATATATACCTGATATCTGCTCTAGAAATCTCTTAATACACTTTTATATTTAAAGAGCAATCTAGTCTGATTCTCACGCCGGAGGGTGGTCACAAGGAGGAACCCCCCCTTTCTCAGTGACGAGCTCACGGTGTCTGTTTTGCAGGTTATCAGAAGAACCGTCTCAGGGTCCAACCCCTCGTGGGAAACTGCTATCTAACCCCCAGGTTACCAGTAATCTGCCCGGGGTCTGGTTAGTGTTTCTTCATTGGCGCCATCCGTGCATAAAGCTAGAACTACATTTTTCTCCAGTTTTTTCAAACTTCAAAGATGGTTAGAGAAATTCCGGTAACCACAACTCCAGCTACTGGGGAGAACACCGGCAACACAGTTTTTACAAACACTACCCCGGCTACCCAAGTCGGGCCAAGTGAAGCAAATTTTACGAACACTACCCCAGTTACTCAAGCTGGGGCAAGTGCAGTAAAAGATCGTCTACTGAGGTCCACTGATACCCAGTTTGAGAAACGAAGGCTCCCCCACCAAACTCTTGATGAAGTTAAGGCATGGGCGGAAACACGGCAAAAGGAATTCCAGGCTGAGTTGGACGAACGCTTGCGTTCCGTGCAACAGGCCGACGAGTTCGAATGCTTTGACTCGGAGGAATCCGACTCCGACGTAAACCCTCGCCACAGGGCGAAAGGGAAGCGTAAGGAAACGGAACCCCAACCGAAAAGGCAGTTTGGACAAGCCTTCAAACCAAAAAATACAGGTGGAAGTTCACGAGACTTCTCCAAAACGTTCAGACCGAACGTTGCAAATGCGGGAACGTCCAAATTTGCAAGGGACATTGCGGAAGCAATTGCCCCAAAAAGTGCCAAACAAATGCCCAACATAGGCACATATGATGGTATATCTGACCCAGACGACCATTTGAACAGGTTCATAGCAGGGGCAACCGTCAGCAACTGGACGGAACCCACGTGGTGTTACATGTTTCAAATGACGCTGGTGGGGGCTGCTAGGGCTTGGTTTGATCGTTTACCGGTTAACCACATTTACGACTGGGCAGACTTCCAGCAGAAGTTTAGCCAACACTTCAGCCAGCAGCGAAAGTATACCGAGGAGCAATGGACAATCCTCAAATGCATACGGGAAGAAGATGAATCTCTGCCAAACTTCATCACTCGCTTCAACTCAAAGAAGTTAAGTTTGGGCAATATCAGCGAGGATCTTGTTCGCGCAGCCTTCATCCAGGGCGCGCAGGACCCAGAGCTTATCCGCACCCTAACGGGTAAAGATGGAATGCCATCCACATGGGATGGCATCATGACAGCAGCCAAACGCTATGCGGAAACGGAGAAGCAACTGGGTAGAGACCTTCCGCAGAGCACAAACCTTTACACCCAGAGGACGAGAGAGGACAACGTCCTCACCGCCCGATTGAACAAAAAACGGAAGCAAGGCATTTGGCAGTCAAGGGTAAACTTTGACACCTCATCCGGCTTACAGCACCGATTGGGTGAAAGGGATAATGTAAAGCCGCACCGGAACTCCAGATGGACGCCACTTACCAAAAGCGTCACTGACATATTTGCTACTGAAGAGCTCCCATGGCCAAAGCCTCCAGTAATCCGACATCGTCACGATGCTGATCGGAGCAAGTACTGTGACTATCACAGAACAAAAGGCCACAACACTGAAGAATGCATAGACGTAAAAGACATGGTCGAAACATTCGTCAGAGATGGGACGCTCGCGCACCTCGTGGCGAAATAAAAGCTAAGCAGGCAGGCAGGTGCGTGTGGAACCACGGCTGGGGTAAACACGAATAAAAAATCAGCTTCAATATGGAGACTACATGCTGCGTAAAGAACGAGATCCCGAAACAGGTGCGTGTCGGCTCGATGGCACTCCTGTCCCAACATGGAAGGGAGTTCAATTACACAGTTTGCATGTAATCAATTCCAATTTGTACAGAAAAGGCCAAGAGCCACTTCTAATGGAAATGATTCTCTTTCAAACGTCGAAGCTGATGATTTACATTTATACTTTTGTACACACTAATATGCCGGTTTTCACCGCATAATTACAAAAAACGTCATTGCATGGGAAGGCGGTCCTACCCGCACGAACCCAAAAAGCATGATAAACCTTCACGCAGGTCAGTTGAAGGGGAAAAAAGTTACCATATGAAAGTGCTGGTCTATCCGCATGAATCATTCGAGGGAACTGCACCAACAACCACGCGTGGGACGGTTCAAAATTCTTAAGAGGAAAAGGTAAACCTATACGCAGGTCAGATATGGGTAAAGTTATGCCATCCTACTAAGTGCAAGTGACGGGTCTACCCGCACAATCACGAAAGAGGAAGCAAAACTTCACACCTATTATCAGCCACGTTCAAAGGTTAACTTATCCTCAACAGGTAAACCTACACGCAGGTCAGATATGGGTAAAGTTATGCCATCCTACTAAGTGCAAGTGACGGGTCTACCCGCACAATCACGAAAGAGGAAGCAAAACTTAACTTATCATCTACCACGTTAAAAGGTTAACTTATGAACACTTAAAAAAGGATAAGAAAAACCTACACGCGGTCAGATGAAGGTAAAAGTTCAGCCATCCTACCAAGTGCAAGTGACGGTTATACCCGCACAATCACGAAAGAGGAAGAAAAACTTTAACCCATCAACCACGTTCACAGGTTAACTTATTCTAAACACTTGGAAAATTGCTATTTTAAACTAAGTATGCAAGTCATAAGTTTATAAAGCAAAGAATCCAATGAAAGGAATAACAATCGTATATTTCAATGATATATTACAACAGTGGCCGGGTAACTACCCGCCTAAAAGAAATCTATACAAAGCTAAGTCTATCCTAGCAGTGGGAAGGGATCTTCAGGATCAGGCTTCAGGGCCACCTCCGCTTGGACCAGCACCGTCAGAGCGCGGCTGCCCAAGGAAAGCCTTAAGGATGTTTAGCCCATCATCAGCAGCAGCAGCTTCATTCACCTTCTCCACCACTGGATGCGGGAAGGCAGCGTACTGGTTCACAGCTTGGTCATAAGCAGCTTCAGTATTAACATTGAATAAAGGGAAGTTGGAGGGCGGAAAGCCTCTCTCAGCAAACCCTAGACCAAGCAGGAAGCCAGTCTTCTCCCCATCCTCATGAGAAGCGTTGAGGGCTGCGCTCATCGCATCGTCATAAGAGGTCTCTGAAAGGACCCGACGCACAACCTACAAAAGAACACAAGTTAGAACATTTTCTAATTACGAGCGGAAAGCGTAAAGAAAAAGATAAAGATACCTGAGGCAACGCTTCTCGAAGCAGCCATTGGAGGGTAGCTTGACTTTCTTTGTAAGCACGTTCGGCTCCGCTTTTATCAAGGTTGGCAAGTTGAACTTCCTTGGCGGCAGCCTCTTCGACGCTTTTGAGTTTCCTTTCAGTGCGGTCAAGCACCCCCCTCTGGTCAAGGATCTCCTGCAGCTTCTTGGCATCTTCCATTGCCAAGGCGTCATGAGCATGCTGAAGAGCCTTTAATTTGCATTTAAGCTGCTCATTCTCTTCGCGAAGCGGCTCAGCAACAGCTTCAGCCTTGGCAGCCCTCTCAGTTGAGTTTCGCGCAGTCTCCTTAGCCAGCCGAAGCTGTTCATTCACAGCTTGGGCAGCCTTGGAGCGGGCCTCGAGTCGCGCCTGGACTTCAACCTCGAGGGCCTTGAATGCTCTCTCCTTCTCGGCGGCGGCAGCGGCCAACTGCCGGTTCTCCTCCCGCAGAGCCCGCGTCTCAGATATTTCTTTGGCGCGAGCTGCTTTTAACTTGTCGTTTTCACGACAAAGCAGCTCGACGCGGGGCTGCATCCGGGCTTGGAGAACCCGAAGCTCATTGGTTAGCCTACCCTCCTGGTAGCTAGCCATGGCTTCCCCCAACGCACCATGAGGAGCAGCGTGGCGAGCCCAATCCACGCACTCCACAGGGGTGCGAAGGGTTGTTCCTCGGCGTATGTTCCATCTTGGAACATACACTTCATTGGAATCCGACACTGCAAAAGAAACAAAGGCAGTTAGGAAAAGATGACAAAAATATACAAAGGAAAAAGAACCCTACGTACCTGTAGGGTCAATAACAGGCCGATAGCCGCCAAACCCATCACCTGAACCTAAAGGAAATCCATCCAACAGGTCAGGCAGACGGGAAGGTGGCATAGATCGGCGGGAAGCCCGGCGCGTACCTGATGGTCCGGCCGTCGGTGCCGGTGGCGCAGGTATAGTGGCAGCCGCTGTGGTAGCCATTGTTGGCGCCGCCTCCTCAGCAACAGTAACCGCCGGCTCCGTGAAAGATGCTGTAAAAATTGCACTCACGGCCGGCGGAGACACCTTCTCAGCTGGAACAGCCTCAGGAAGGCTGGAACCAGCGGAAGCAGGCGCAGACGCCTGGGTCGACGCCTCGGGAAGGCTGACCGAGCCTACCGTCATTGGCGGGGGAATACTCGCTCCAAATCCACCCTGGAATGCGTCAACATCCACACCTGCACAAACAAAAGTGTTAGAAAAATTTATTTGAAATAAATTTAGACAAGAATCATGATGGTACTTACGGGGTCTCTTGAGCTTGAACGTACGGACGAGCGGGGGTGAACCCGAGGGAACCGGCCTCTTGACACCGGTAACCGTCGTCGTCGTTTCCTCCCCGGAGGTAACAGCTATAGCCTCCGGAGCGGTGGTCTCCTCACCACCGGGTTTCCCCGCCACTTCTGCACTATCTGATTCTGAGTCAGATAGGACTACCGGGTCGGCCGTAGAGGCGACCTTCTCCTTGCCTTTCCCGACGGCAGCCTTCTTCTTCCGCACCAGCGGAGGACCTTCTGCGGATTCCTCAGAAGAAGACATGTTAACTCCAGCAGCAGGCACAGCATTGAGGGGTTCAGGATAGAAGATAGGCTTACCTGGCCGTCGGTGGCTCAAGATCTCTTGGCCCGGCGGGTAAACCTCCACGAACCGACCCGCGGTCTGCTCTAAGATGGGCAACTCGTTCTCGTCCAGAGCACGAGTACCCATCCGCGCAGGACCATCTTCCTCCCGCGGATTCAGGAGCGACTGAAGATCGTTACCCTCTGAAATCAACAAGAAAGTTAGAAAAAATCGAAGTCAGCAAAAAGAAACAAGACATACCATAAGGGACAGAGTTCGAACCATATTCGAGGACGATCAGAACCTTATCCGCATTCGCCGCCTTCCACACCCGGCTCATCCCCAGCATCACCATCGCCGACTCCGGAAAACGGAAAACCGGGGACTGGACCCGGGATATCTTCGCGAACCATTCCGCCTCCTCGTAGTTGATGGCGGGAAGGTTCGGAAGCGTCTGGCCATTCTTGAACTTCATGGCAATGGGGATGGCTCGAGCGGATATGAAGAAGAACTCTCTTCTCCATGAGCGAAGACTCCGCTCGGTGGTACAAATCTTTAAACCCTTGATACGGGTTGTAAGAGTGTACCACCCTTGGATGCACCTCCAAGTATAGAAGGTCATCAGGCGGTCAACGAGGGGCTCAAGGCCCAGTATCCGGCACACCCACTCAAAGTGCCGGACCTTGGCAATGGCCATGGGGTGCACCTCTGTCAGGTGCACACCGTGCCTCTCTAGGACACGGTACACAAACTTTGTCAACGGAAACCTAAGGTTCCCGTAGACAAAGAATGCAGCATAAACCCCGATCTTGCCACTAGGGGCATCGTACACAGTATGGTGGGGCTCAGGAAACTTAGGCTCGAGAGACTCGAGCATGAACTTCCTGACGATATACTGGTACAGCTCGACAGGAAGAGAACACTGGCATTCGCCAGCAGTCTTCTGATCATCAGCATCGTGAGAAGACATGGTGGAAGAAAGAAGAGATTTCAGAGTAATGCTTTACCGAAAAAGAGAAATTCGCCGGAAATTACTGGAGAAGAAGAGATGAAAGTGGAAAGTGTGAATTGCAAATAACCCTCTCCCCCTTTATATAGTAATCGCAATTAATGCGATGAATTTAATACGGAAGAGAGAGAAATCAAAGGTGCAATGAAACTATGACGCGTGGCAAAAGCAAGCTGGCAACAGCTGTCACAAGGACGTATGCCAGAGATTTCGCGGCTACGCGCCCGAAATCCCGTGCCCACGCGCCTGAAAAAGCAACTAGAATGACCACATAATGTCATGTCGCCATAACTTCTGGCACGTCCTGACACCGTCAGAAGAAACCGTCACACGACGTTTGAGGTATTGGGTTGTTCTAATCCATCTACCAACTCTTCAAATTTCAAATTTAAAATTTGAAGACAAGATTCAAAAAAAAAAAAAAAAAAAAAAAAAAAAAAAAAAAAAAAAAAAGTAAGCGGAAAAATATCCCTTACCATGGTAAACAAGTAACCATAAGCCGGGTGCGGGTACAGTATAAGGGCAAAACCCTTCACATACCTAACACCCGCAGGGAATTGAAGCCAAGTAAAACCTTGGCGAACAAGTAACCGTAAGACGAATGCGGGTACAGTGTAAAGGCAAAACCCTTCACATACCTAGCACCCGCAGGGAATTGAAGCCAAGTATTCCTCGGCAACCAAGTAACTATAAGACGGGTGCGGGTACAGTGTAATGGCAAAACCCTTCACATACCTAGCACCCGCAGGGAATTGACGCCAGGAATACCTTGGGAAGTAAAGTAACCGTAAGACGGATGCGGGTACAGTGTAAAGGCAAAACCCTTCACATACCTAGCACCCGCTGAGAATTGAAACCAAGAAGGATCTTCTGGGCAATGCTTGCGGAAGCGGAAATAACATCCCCGCATAGCGGGAACATCGAGAACTACGTTGTCTGAAGCTTCAGGATGGAATTAGTGGTTTTAACATAATTGATCACTATGTTCAAAACCACCAAAACCTCAAGGAGAATCTAAACAAGTAGGACTCAACGCTCCCGACTTGCGAGGAGGTTATAGACCTACCCGCATCATACCCAAAGACCAAGCAGGAAACTCGGGCATTTCTGCAAGTGACAAGGACTTCCGCGGGAAGAATCCCCATGGAAAACCTTACAAAAACCCTTTTCAAAACCCTCTGCTTAAGTCCAAAAGTTCACCTCACTTTATTAAACATGCATGAGACGAACATTGGACTGGGGGGACTTGAAGAGGTAGGTCCCAGCAGAGCCCAGTTGGACCCGCAAGACTCACCTTAAACAGGGACGTCTGCGCAAAGACCAACTGGTTCCGCAGGACCAACCATGCTCGGAGACATGACGTCCTTACGCGCAGTATGCAAGCTGGTCCCGCAGGAAATGCCTCCCAATGGTGAAGGACTCCGCCTGTCCCCGCAGCCTCGGATACAAGCCATTAGGGACTGGCCACCCGCGCAGCATGGCTACACGCACAAGGCACTTAACTCTCCCCAGTGTCACCTGAAGGAATGAGCAAAGGCGGGAGGGGGAAAACTCCCGCCTAAATGAGCTAGTCCGTATGATGGAGGATCTTTTGTGTGATACCTGACGAGGTACAGACAAAAGATCTGACCAAGAATGCGACAGCTCACTGACAGCAGCATGGCAGACAGCACGCCACAGCACTGTGACCAATAGCCGCCGCCTACCCACCAACTCCTGCCATACCACGTGCCTAGCCTGTAGTTGGCAGAAGAGGAAGAGTGCACGACACGCCTGCTCTGTGTCAGCCGCTACCTATCCACCACTCACAGGCAGGGCACGTGCATAGGTTACAGTTGGTAGCGTGTTGGGCCGGCTAAACCCCTTGGAAACCTACCTTCGGCTATAAATACCCCAATGGTATGATCATCTTACAACATCTTATCTTATGATATATACCTGATATCTGCTCTAGCAATCTCTTAATACACTTTTATATTTAAAGAGCAATCTAGTCTGATTCTCACGCCGGAGGGTGGTCACAAGGAGGAACCCCCCCTTTCTCAGTGACGAGCTCACGGTGTCTGTTTTGCAGGTTATCAGAAGAACCGTCTCAGGGTCCAACCCCTCGTGGGAAACTGCTATCTAACCCCCAGGTTACCAGTAATCTGCCCGGGGTCTGGTTAGTGTTTCTTCACAAGGTCTTATGAGAACAAGTTCTCTATGGTTTGCTTTCATCTCACCTCTCAAACCGTATAAATAGTCATGTTAATTAGGAATTGGATTTTATTTGTTGGTTTATCTAACACTTTTACATTTTTCATGTTAAGTTAATTGTTATTCTTTTATGTTATGTTGGTTTTTATTAGTCCTAACTATCTCCTTTTGGTCGCTATCGGTCTCAACTAACAAATTGGCTGCTGACGGTCCCAACTTTTAACGTGTTTGTTTACAACGGTCCGCGACTAACGGAATCCTAACACCGTTAGTCGAAAAAAAACGTTTTTGGTCGGAAAAGTCACATTTTTTTCCAGAAAACACCACCCGAACACCATCACCACCACCAATTGACTCACCGCCAAACCAGACAACCACCACTTGAGCACCACCAACCGTTTCCGACGATGTTTCTAAAGTTCCGACGACCTCATTAATTGGGGATGTTACTAGAAAAAAGTTCCTAAATGTCCGACACAAAGTTACAAAGATGATAGTTATGATTAATAAAAACCAATATACGTTCTTTTATTAAAAGAAGACTAAAATAATAAATAAACACCCTTTGTACGGATTGAAATAGAACATCTCAAAATTTTAATTATGAGATTATATGAACCAAAGTGAGTCAAGTAACATGTCATGCCATGACTTTTTGTATGGGTTGAATTAGAACATTTTTCAAAACATATAAGTTTTTAATATGTTAAATTGAATCTTGATGGTTGACCTATAAAAACAACCCTTTTGTCAACTAAAGATAAGTTTTTTATTATTATAATTATAAACAACTACCATATTTCAATGATATTTATGTTCTTTAAATAATTTAATCAAGATTTGCTGTATAATAAAAACACACTTTTGTTAACACCTTATAAACTTGTTTCTATGTAATTTTTTTTCTTACATTCTTAAGATCTACAAAAGCCGGTTCGGATTATAACGGATCCAGGTTGGTCAATGTTTGGTCAAAACTTGTTTGGTCCAAACCGAATCGGGTTGGGAACCAGTTTGTAGACAAGAATGTTCAGCTGTATCTGGACTAGTTGGGTTGTTGGTTTGGGACCAAAGAAGGATTTTGGGAGTGTTTTTCTTCTAATTGAGTCGGGTCCAAATCGGTTTCAAAGAACGAGATTACAAAACGGTGTACGAACTAACGGGTGGGTTGGGTCCCAACTGATTTTGGCCATATCGGTTTTTTTAACTGGTCGGGTTATAAACTGGGATGGCGGTCCCAAACGGTTTTCAGGGAACGATATTCCAAAATGGCGTGTGAACTGACGGGTTTGGTTGGGTCCCAATTGGTTTGGGCCAAATCGGTTATTTTTAACCAGGTTGGGTTATAAACCGGATTGGCTGGCCCAAACCGATTTTTTTTGAATTCCAAGACTAATGAATAGTAAACCAGACCCATAACATAAAAAAAAGGACTATTGGTTTTATTGGTCCCAAGTATTTCATTTTTGCCGGCGCTGGTCCCAACTATCACTTTAACTGCCAACGGTCCCAACTTTCACACATGTGTCTGCCACCAGTCCACGACTAACCGAGTACTAACTCCGTTATGTTTTAGATGACGTGTCCATCCTACGTGTTAAAAAACCTTGACGTGGCTGCCTGCGTGTATATTAATAACAAAAAACCCTTCTCCTCCTTGAATATATAATAATATCAGCAGATGACAATCGATCGATATCTCCAATCGATCGAGAACCCAATCGATCAAGAACAACCCAATCGATCGTCTACCGCTCACGCTCCGGCGGCTTACTCGACGTCCAAGACGACATCGAAGCGTTAAAAGCCTTCGACGGATCCTACTGGAAGTCTTTATTCGATTCACGCATCGGCAAGACCACTTGGCCATACGGGTCGGGTTTCTGGTCCAAAAAAGAATGGGTCTTGCCCGAGATCGATTCCGACGATATCGTATCGGCTTTCGAAGGTAATTCGAATATGTTCTGGGCCGAAAGGTTCGGGAAACAGCATTTGGGTATGAATGATTTGTAGGTTAAGCATTGCGGGATTAGTCACACGGGTAGTTTTAAGGATTTGGGTATGACTGTGTTAGTTAGTCAGGTTAATCGTTTGCGTAAAATGAACCGGCCCGTTGGCGGGGTGGGCTGCGCGTCGACCAGGGACACGTCGGCCGCGTTGTCGGCCTACTGCGCGTCCGCAGGTATTCCGAGTATTGTTTTCTTGCCTGCGAACAAGATTTCCATGGCGCAGTTGGTTCAGCCGATTGCGAATGGGGCGTTTGTGTTGAGTCTTGATACGGATTTCGATGGGTGTATGCAGTTGGTTAGGGAGGTTACGTCTGAGTTACCGATTTATTTAGCGAATTCGTTGAATAGTTTGAGGTTAGAGGGGCAAAAGACTGCTGCGATCGAGATCTTGCAGCAGTTTGATTGGGAGGTGCCGGATTGGGTTATTGTTCCCGGGGGTAATTTGGGGAATATTTACGCGTTTTATAAAGGGTTTCATATGTGTAAAGAGTTGGGGTTGGTTGATAGGATTCCGAGGCTCGTGTGTGCGCAGGCTGCTGGGGTTGTTCTTGATCGATTGGGTTCTCGATCGATTGAAGATATCGATTTGGGGATTTGTATTAAATTGTCATCTGCTGATATTATTATATATTCAAGGAGGAGAAGGGTTTTTTGTTATTAATATACACGCAGGCAGCTACGTCAAGGTTTTTTAACACGTAGGATGGACACGTCATCTAAAACATAACTGAGTTAGTACTCGGTTATTCGTGGACTGGTGGCAGACACATGTGTGAAAGTTGGGACCGTTGGCAGTTAAAGTGATAGTTAGGACCAGCGCCGGCATAAATGAAATACTTGGGACCAATAAAAACCAATAGTCCTAAAAAAACAATCTAAATAGGCAAATATTCATCAAGAGTTGTAACTTGTAAGTTATAAATAACCCAAATCTATACACAAATCTTTTAATTGCTATGAAGAAAGTAACTTATATCACTATTTTGGCTCATGCTACAAGCACTTGACAATGCACAATGTGACTCTTTTGACCCGATAAACTCGACCATAAGTTCGTAAACAACGTTTTAATATGACCTTTACCCGCGATATTCTCCCAAACGTTCGGGTTACTCTCGATATCTGGATCCTGGCTCGATACATCAACAAGACTAATACTCATATTATTCCGAACGATACACAACTTCCCGTTAAGATTAACGAGAGCCGCAGCCTCTAGTGCGGGAGACCTCCCGAGATGAACTTTACTATCGATAAACCGTTTCCACGAACTTGAATTTTCTTCGTAAACCCTAATCTTACACCCGTCCCGACAATCTAAAGCGTAAAGGTTTCCATTTATAGAAACGCTCGGGGCCCGCCAACCCGAGATCATACCATCGGTTACAGACTCCCACGTGTTCGTTTCCGGTGTATACGCTTCGCTCAAAACCTCTCGGTGGTCC
Organism: Bidens hawaiensis; assembly: GCF_021521415.1. NCBI lineage: Eukaryota > Viridiplantae > Streptophyta > Magnoliopsida > Asterales > Asteraceae > Bidens > Bidens hawaiensis. The sequence goes on along the minus strand of NW_027494110.1, from coordinate 103,864 downwards.
CCGACCCATTTTAAAAACCACTTCCCGTCGTGCACGACTCCGATAAACGGGACCATCGCGGTATTCATATCTGTTATAAAACTCCACCGGCGACGATTCGGATCGTAAACTTCACCGCACCGTAAAGCTCGGTGGGCCCCTTCGCATGCTCCACCCGCCACATAAAGACAGTTATTAATCACACAAGATCCGAAAAGATGTCGTTTATAATGCATGTCGGGTGCTTTATGCCATCGATTTGTTCGCGCGTTAAAGAACATGGTTCGACTCATGGAGCCTCGAACCGGATCTTTACCGCCAAACAAATAAAGATTACACCCGCTTAAAACCGCACACCCAAACCCCTCCGCGTCACTGTACTCAACCGGGATCGGTGGCAACGGTCGCCATATTTGGTAAACCGGGTCAAACGCGTGCCACGAGATTCTCCCGTCACGGTCTTGTTTAAACACGTAAACCCATTCTTCGGCCATTCCGAGGGTTCTTCTAAGCGAATAAAAGTAATTATTCGATAAAAGGTGGGACCATCGTTTCGAAACGAGCCGGAGTTTGTTGTGGTCGGCCCGTGGTACACGGGTTAGACAAATGAGTGCCAGGTCATCGGGTAGTCCGGGAATGAGAGGTGGTTGGGCTCGCTTTCGTTCTTGACGCCTGTTTTTGGACTTGTGAGCGTGCGGGTTGATGTCGGGTTGGATGCATATTTTTGACCCGGGGACGAATTTTCGGGCTCCCGCCACTGTTTTTAAACCTGCGTCGACTTTGCAGTAGCATGATACGGAATCAACCTGTAATCGATCATTTATTCGAGTTAGAACGCACGAAAATCACATTCATTTGTAACAAACACTTTTAATAATGTTCCATGTTTGAAAGATTCTAGTCATATTAAAAGTATATATATATATATAAAGCAAGAACATATATCTATATAAGCACTAATTACTCTGTTCTATATAAGCATACACATATAAAAGTCAATAACTTGTTATAAAAACTGCTTATTTCATCATAATTTCATCTGGGTATTACTAATTTATGTAAATTACACACAGATGATGTTAAGAAACAAAACCCACAAATCTTAACACATTTTACATCAAAAATTGTTACAAAAAACTACTAATTTCATCTGGGTATCTCTAAATACTTAAAAAGATACAAAACCCACAAATCTTAACACATTTTGTACCCAAAATTATTACAAAAAAAAATTGCAAATTTCTTCATAATTTCATCTGGGTATCTCTGCATACTCAAAAAGAAACAAAGCCCACAAATGTTAACATATTTTACACCTACAACTGTTACAAAATATTGCAAATTTCTGCATAACTTCATCTGGGTATCTCTAAATACTTAAAAATAAACAAAACCCACAAATCTTAACACATTTTTACACCAAAAAACTACTAATTTCATCAAAATTTCATTTGGGTATCTCTAAATACTCAAAAAGAAACTAAACCCACAAGCAAAACCAACAATTCTTTACAAAAATTGCAAATTTCTGCATAAATTCAGCTGGGTAGTTCTATATACTAGTAAAGAAACAAAACCCACAAAAAAAATGTTAAAAAAAAACTGATAATTTCTTCAAAATTTCATCTGGGTATCTCTAATTACTCAAAAAGAAACAAAACCCACAAATCTTAACACATTCTACACCAAAAATTATTACAAAAAACTGCTAATTTCATCAAAATTTCGTCTGGGTATCTCTAATTACTCAAAAAGAAACAAAACCCACAAATCTTAACACATTCTACACCAAAAACTCTTAAAAAAACTGTTAATTTCAGCATAATATCATATGGGTATTCTTCAAATAACCAAATAAAAAAGTCAAACAAAGAACACATGGGTCTCACCAATGGAGCTCTAACTCTAACCCCTCTTTGTTGCACATTAGGAGACCTTTGGTTTTCAGCCATCAAGACAACCTTCAGCTTCAGATCAAGACAATATTAATTGATTCACCAAAATTGGATCCAAGAAACATAAAAAGATCACCTTTTTATTACATGTGTGTGTGTGTGTTTTTGGTGTGTGTGGAAGTGAGAGCTTTGCAGCAGTTTCTAAAATGGGAGTGTTGTTTTTTTTTAACGGACAACTAAGTAAAGCCGGGCATTCTGTACACGGCCCCCATTGGTCAAAAGTAGCCCGAGCCGGCCACTAGTCCAGACGGACGGAGACCCTAACGGTCCACTTGTTGAGAGATTCACCGGATAAAACCCGACCCCCACGCCCGCCAAACGGCATGACAGCGAGGAGCCGATAAAACCGGGTGAGATCAGACTCGAACCCTGGCAAGTCAGGGTCATCTCTCATATCTCCCATATAAATTGATGGTAGTGAGGTTTGATCCCCCTACCTCTTACTTGTAAAGTAAATGCTCTACACTGAGTCACAACCAACTTATTGGGAGAGTATTGTTTGGTGTGAAAAGAAAAGAGTTTATAATAAAATAATAATAATAATAATAATAATAATAATATGATTAACAGGAGGTTTACATCTGGAGCCGTGTTGATTTTGCTGTCATCTAACATTAGACTGAGGGGTGTGGGGGCTTCAACGGGGGCGCTAGAGCCCCTTCGCTCGCGCCCCCAGGCGCTAACACCACACCACCAGGGGCGCTAGCGGGCAAATAAAGGCAGGCGTGAGCTGGTTAGAAGAGAGAGAGGAGGCACACCTTTTGATGTTTTTGGGACCGTTAGGGAGCCGAAAAAACAAAAAAAAATATATTTTCTATATAATTATACTCCATTTCACCCATTTTTATACCAAAACTTCAAACCTTCACCCAAAATCAATTCATCTTCTCAACTTTTTTTTAAAAAAATGGCTGGAAATTGGTTCCCAAACCTTGATTCAGATTATCTTGACGACGATTTATGGTCGTCACCGCACCAACCGATGTTTTATTCGGAGCCGCAAGAATCATCCGGCTTTCAACCATCCAACACACAACCGTCTCCTAACTTTGTTGTTCCGGAGACACAAGAATCATAAGGTGAAGCTACGGGACCAAAAAGACGCGTCCACCGGAAAAAACCAGTTGCAACGGACGGGTCGGAACCGGCTTCGACTCCGAGGACGAAACGGAAAACCACTCCGTGGTCATCGGATGAGAAGGAAGCCTTGTGTCGGGCTTGGATAGTCATTTCTGAGGATCGGCGTTGTGGTAATTGTTTTAACGTTTTTAAAAAAGATTTTTAATAAAAAAGTTAAATAAAAAAGTTAAATGGAAATCTAATTTATTTATTTATTTTGCAGCCGACTACCAACAGAGAAAGATTTTTTGGACAAAGGTTAGGGAGACGTTCTACATGCTCGTTGGGAGTACAGAGCGGAACGCCGATATGATTTCAGGTCGGTGGTCCGAAATCAGAAAATTTGTCGGCTTGTTTACTAATCTTTTCAACAGGAACAGCGGCCGTATGAGACCAAGTGGCAGTGATGATTTGGCGGTTTACAATTTCACGGTCGAAGAGTGGAAGCAGGAGTGTTTGCGGAGGTATGGGATGGTGAAGACGTGGGACGATTTAAAGTTGTGGGACAGGTTGAAAAGGTGTTCCAAGTGGGTTGAGCTGGTGGCGCCGGACTTTGATGCGGAAGTAGGGCCGAAACGGACTAAAACTAGTTCGTCTGGAGCGTATAGCACTTCAACCGGGTCGGATTGCCGCGTTAGATTCGACCTAAACATTGCGGAGGAGGAAACGTCTTCACCACCGAGGAGGCGGCCATTGAGAAGGGACGCCAAGGGGAAAAAACCTGCTGAGGGGTAAGCCGTAAACATCGCCAATCTTGTTGAATCCCTCAATAAATTCAACAAAACCATGGAGGTGGTCTCTTATGACAAAAAGGAAAAAACTCGAATGAGAGATTTGGACTTTCTTACTAGAGACTTCAGTAACCTAAATCCGGTCGATCAAATGCTAATGGAAAAGCAAAAGGAACGTATCCGAAAGAGGTTGATCGAAGAAGACCAAGCCGAAGAATAAGAAGAATGTTTCTTTTTAGTACTTTAATTTTAAATTTATATTTAGATATTAATGTTTTTTTTAATAATTTATGAGTTTTTTAATAATACGTTGTTTGAATATATTTATAAAAAAATAAAAATAAAAAATCGCTGGAGCCCCTGCTGGAGCCCCTCCACACCAGGGGCCAGGGGCTCCACCAGGGGCTCCAACACCCCCCTTATCCAGTTTCTCTCTCTGTCACACGTCATAATATTATTAGTTCTTGGCTCTGCTAGAGCCCTCACTAAAGCTCCCACACCCCTCAGTCTTAAGATTTATAGAACTCAAAAACATATGAAAGTATGTAGTCAAATGTGGTTTGAGACTAATAAGATAGGGTCAATGGGATATTTATTGTGTTAAGACTAATTAATGTTTAACTACTATGTTTGGTAGGGATGGCAACGGGGCGGTTTCGGGGCGGGGAATGCCAATCCCATACCCGCCCCGGTTTATAAAACCCATTACCAAAACCGTCTAAAAACCCGCGGGGACTAAACGGGGAATCCCCATCGGGGATTCGGGGAAAACCGCGGGTATTCGGGGAACCCGTCTAGCATAAATGGTTTTTAAACGGGCTAAATTCCCCGTGGGGATCCCCATTTAACCGTCGGGTTCACCGTTTAAAACCCGATTGTAAGAAAATGATACAAAATTACAATACAATATTAATACACAAAAAGTTCAATATCCAAACACATTACACATACAAAAGACATTATTAATACATAAAAATGTTTATTTATCCCATCACAATGGAAATTAACTTCATGATTGATCCTTCTTACACGTCCATACCGCACCCATTCAACCATTCAAACACTTGTCATGCCGAATTGCTATGATAATCAAACATTAACATATTAATTGGAAACTATATAAGAATCAATGTTAAACCATATTAAAATGTAAACGATAAACCATATATATATGTATTACCTCAATACCATCGTCACAATCATATTCAATAGTTTGGCAATATGCCTCGGATTCTTCTGAACAAGTTGCTATATTCATATCACAAAAGTCAAAAGTTTATATAGTAGCTAAGTTAAAAATAAAAAATAAAATGTTTGTTTACCTTTGATTTCATTCAACAACCAACTTTGGGCGCACATTAACGCCTCAATTTTGGGAAAATAAATAATAAATAATATATTATATATAAATATAAAAATTATATTTAATTAAACGGGTTTTAAACGGGTATACGGGGCGGGTATACGGGGCGGGTACAGGCTATACCATACCCGCCCCGAACCCGATTAACTTAAACGGGGAAACCCCGAACCCGGACCCGTCCCCGATTAAGTGTCCCCGAACGGGGCGGGTTTCGGTTTTCCCCATCGGGTTTGGTTTTTTTTGCCATCCCTAATGTTTGGGTATTTATTGTGAAATAACTATATTTCCAAAAGTGTTTTAGTGCGGTTTTCTATCGGGTTCTGATAAAATATCAGTCTTCAGTTGGTTATAGTCGGCTCCAAACCCATTGGGTTTCTGTTGGGTTTTGAAAATACAAGTAATCGATTACAAACAATGATTACTATAAAAAATAAAATGTTTCAGCTAATTGTTATAAACAAGTTTTGACAAATAATATATTTAGAGTATATTGTATATATAATATAAAAAAGGTATGTCGGGTACACCGTGTATATAACCGGGTAAGTTGATCATTGTTATCGGGTAATCGGGTGGGTTAATCGGGTATAGTACGAATATCAAACTCGTCCCAACCCCACGAAAGTTTCAAAATTAATCCCAAAAACTAATGGATCAGGTACTACCTGTCCCAGTTATGTCGGTTTTGGGTTATCCCATTGGATTTGGGTTCACTACCATCCTTAATGTCGAGGTATTATACGTAAAGGTTATTACTTTTTATTGTGTTAAGATGTAATTTTGCTTGCAATTTCACATTTTAACCAAAAAATATATCAAGTTAGTGCCCTTGAAGAAATTACAAAAAAAAACCTAGTGAGAGCTTGATTCAAACAAGATTCTTAGGCTATACGTAGTGGAGGGGCTACAAATTGGGGCGTTTTGCGCCGTGTAGTGCCCAGTTAGCAAGGGGTGAGAATTTGTTTTGGGGGTGTAATGATGTATGGGCTACAATAATATATATATATATATACATATATCTATCAGACACATACATAATATAATAATAATAAATGAAACAAGAAAGCAGCGACAACAGTTAATCGCCCCTCCCAATTTCGCCCCAATTTCGCCCCTTTGTAGCCCGGGGGGCGGTGTTCGCGCCCATTATCGCCCAAAATCGTCCAAACCCAAGCCCCACTACACATGACCTTAGTGTTTACAAATTGTATCATGTTTTAAAGGTTACAATATTGAATTTGGCAATAATAAACAACTAGATAGAACCTTTGATTTATATAAAACATTATTATATTATATATTATTTTTGTCAAGAATTTTAAGAGTTTTTTTATTATTATGTATAAGGTATAAAAGTAAATTTATCAACTAGTGATGTACCTCAATAACTCTTTATAAACTTTATCATCTACACACTACTTTATATTAATGAGTTTAAAAAGTTTTATTTTATTTGTTGATATATAAGGTATAAAAGTAAATACATCAACAACTAATGTACTGTAACAACTTTCTTTATAAAATTTATCATCTAAACACTACTTTATATTAATAACACAGACCAAACATTAGTACTACTTTTAACACCATAAAGAAGCATTTATAGTAAGACAGCTAAACAATTAGAAAGACATTTGATTTTGACAAAATGGACAACTTTACTTCATTACTTCCTCCCATTACATGTCACATTGATTTTTATTTCTTATGGTTTGCAAATTCAAACATAACCCCACACTTCTACTTTTCCTTCAAAAGAAATATTATTCATTAATGATGTCAATATTCATTGATGACATCATAAGTTGACCAGTCAAAACTAAAAAACATAAAGCATAGACAAACCATGTTAGGCTGAGGGGTGTGGGGGGCGTGAGAGGGGGCGCGAGTGGAGGCTCCAGCCAATAATATTGTGACGTGTGGCAGAGAGAGAAACTTGATAAGATGGGTGTTGGTTGTGGTGCTCGCGCCCCGGGCCATGGTGTGGAGGGGCGCGAGAGGGGGCGCGAGCGGTTTTTTTTTTATTTTTTTATAAATGTATTAAAAAAACGAATTATTATAAAAACTCATAAATTATTTAAAAAAACACAATAAAACATTTAATTCGAAACAGTTTGTTTCCCGCGAACCCATTCTGTTTCGAACGATCACAAAACACATGCAGCCATGAATAATAATAATAATAATAATAAAGCAACCTCATAAATCATAATTTTAACTTCTCTCTCACTCCAACCCCTTTATTATTATTATGATATTATCTCTCACCGACTGCTACCCACTGAATCATAGATCTCCGGCTACAATACCCAGTTCTCCGATCACCGGTCAGCCAGGTCAGTCACTTTTCCGGACAGTATTGCCAACATCATAAAAATTTTTTTTTTTTTAATAAACAAAGAGCCCAACGGCTCTATTTACGCATTCCCATGCCGTTCACGAGCGCTACCCCTCTTGCGCCTGCCTCTTTTTCCGCGCTCGCGCCCCTCTCGCGCCTCGGTGGTGTGGTGGGCGCGAGCGGCTGGCCTCACGCGCCCTTTCTCGCGCTCCACACCCCTCAGCCTTAACGGTCCATCAAATTCTTCCAAACCATTATACATTGGGAAAATTTCTAAGATATGTCATTTGAGAAGAGTGTCTCAAAATAGACCATAAGTTTCAAAACTTCTATTAATGACCCATCGAAATCCATTTACTTCGTGACATTTGGTTTCCCGCCGTGACATTTGGTTTCATGCCAAATTCGTGAGATTTCAAGCCAAATCCGTCTGAGCCATGAGATTTCAAAGGAAATCCGTCTGGCCCATGAGATTTCAAGCCAAATCCCAAATGCGTTTCTTTGAAAATCATCTCCTCCATAATATTTGAAAAAAGTTTGAATTCATCTTGTTTTGATTCACCACCTCCTCATTTCTTTAAATTAATCCCGATTAATCTTCGTCACGAAAATTTATTGACTAATAAGATTTTTTTGACAAAATAAACAGTGTAACTAAGAGAACAATTTTAATTGTTTTTAGCAAATAATATCATATTAGGTGTTTTATAGGATAATTTAGGAATAAATTAGTTTGTCGTTAAAAAAACACTATAGTGACTGTTTAGACAATTAATACTTGTTAAACCAACTAATATTGTTAAGATTCTAATTAAGGATTTTGAGAAGGTTAGAATAGTTGAATCCGAAAAATAAAATAAATGGTGAAAACCAAAAGTAAACAAGAATCATATTCTTCAAAACTCAAAACTACAAAACAAGACAACAATAGGATGTCACTAAGAACAAAAATACAAGTACAAGTGACATTCACTATGGTTAGAGGGTGTTTGAAATTGTTTTCAAATACCTTTTTTTAAGACAAACTTTTTATATTTTTTGGATTTAAAAACATGATTTTTGGGTGTTTAAATATTTTATTTGTTTCACTAAACCTCTAACCCCAAGACTAAATACGGCATTTTATAAGTAAACACTAAACCAGAATAAGACTTAAAACAAATGGAACAAATCTAAACCAATAACGAATAATGATTTAAATATAGTTATGGTAGCGTACAATTGTATAGTGAAAGGTATAGTTAATCCATGTCATCACATGTTAGCTCGGTTGGGTACCGCCATAGCTAACTTGATAGTGAACGGTCTAGATACACAAATCAATGAATCCTCTTACACCAAATCCATGGGTATAAATAGACAAATCAAGTACCTGCTTTCGATTCTAACTCGGGGAGGTGGTTACATAAAGTCTCTTTCTTTGTGACGAGTGCAACCGGTGTTGGTTTTGTAGATTTATTTGTATTAAAGTTGTTATCATTCATACAAAGGCACAAATAAATTAATCCAAATCCATTAGGAGCAAATTCCTTGAAGCTAAAACTTTTAAACAAAAAAAAATAACTAGATTTCGATAATGTTGACTTATACTTTCACTGCTAAAATCAATTCCACTCACATAATCATCAACATATATGCACTCGATTCCCTCTTGATTTCATTCGCATAGATGATTACGAGTATGAAGAAACACTAAGTGACCCCGGCAGATTACGGATAATCTTAGGGTTAAATAGATGTTTCCCACGAGGGTTAGGTCCGGCAAAGATGATTATTCTTCTGATGTCTTGCAAAACAGACACCGTGAGCTCGTCACTGAGAAGGGGGGGTTCCTCCTTGTGACCACCCTCCGGCGTGAGAATCAGACTAGGTTGCTCTGAATATAAGTGTATATTAAGAGAAATAGCTAGAGAAGATAATATAATATCAGATGATATATGATGATGATACCGTTCCAAGGTGTTGGAGTATTTATAGCCGAAGGTAGGTTTCCAAGCAGGTACGGCCAGCTGTATAATATTCCTTTTCCACCAACTACAGGCTATGTACGTGCCACGATAGGAGTTGGTGGGTAGCAGCGGCTGATAGTGACATTTTGTACTGGAGCGTGCTCCTCCTCGTACTATTGTCAGTGAGCTGTCACCCTGTGATTGGTTCATGGGCTGCTTTGGTCAGATCTTGTCTATTTTGTCCATACCTTGGCATGTATAGTACAAAAGATCTTCCAGAAGCGTAAGGACTGGCTCTTTTGGGCGGGAATATTCCCGCCTTGCTCATTCCTTCTTCAGGTGACATTGCTGAAGTATGAGTTAGTGCCTTATGCGTGTAGCCTTACTGTTAGTGCGGGTAGCCTTCCTTCTTGGCTTGTACCCATAGCTGCGGAAACAGGCCGGGTACTGTACCAAGGGAGGCTTTCCTGCGTGAACAGCTGGCTTACTGCGTGCAAGGTCTTCATCTCTCTGAGCATGGTGGGTCCTGCGGAACCAGTTGGTCTTTGCGCAGACGTACCTCATCAAGGTGTGTCTTGCGGCTCCAACTGGCTTTGCGGGGACCTACCTCTTCAAGTCCCCCCAGTCCATTGTTCTTCTCATGAATTGTTAATGAGGTGAACTTTTGGACTTTAAGCAAGGGGTTTTTAAAGAGGTTTTTGTTTTATAAGGTTTTCCGTGGGGATTCTTCCCGCAGTTTTCCTAATGTCACTTGCAGAAATTCCCGACTTTTCTGCCTGATCTTTGGTTATGATGCGGGTAGGTGTTTAACCTCTTCGCAAGTCGGGAGCGTTGAGTTTTATTTGTGTAGGCTCTTCACGAGGTTTTTGTAGTTCTGGACATAGTGATCAGTTATGCTAAACCACCAATTCCGCCTTGAAGTTTCACACAAGCTGGTTCTCAACGTTCCCGCCATGCGAAGGTGTTATTACCCTTTCCGCAAGCATGGCCCATAAGATCCTTCTTGGCTTCAATTCCATGCAAGTGCTAAGTATGTGAAGGGTTTCGCCTTGACACTGTACCCGCGCTTGTCTTATGGTTTTTTGCTTCCCAAGGTGAGGGGGTATATTCCCTCTTATTTTTGAATCTTTTTGAAATTCGAAGAGTTGGTGAAAGGATATGAACAGTCCAAACTGTTGAAGGGACGTTAGCGTCTTCCGACAGTTTCTTCTGACAGTTTCAGGACGTGCAGGAAGTTATGGCGACGTGACAGTATATGGTCAATCCAGACGCTTTTTCAGGCGCATGGGGGCGAGTTTTAGGGCGCGTGGGCGCGAATTTTACAGCACGCGTCCTGTCGACAGCTGTTGCCAGCTTGCTTTCCACGTGTCGTCGTCTCATTGTACCTGCGCTTTTCTCTCTCTCCCCCGCATTAAATTCATCGCATTCATTGCGATGAGTATATAAAGGGGGGAGAGGATGCATCTCAACTCACTTTCACTTCTTCTTCTAAGTGATTTCCGGCGAATACTCTAACTTTTGTCGAGCATTCTCCTGAAATCGTTCCTTCTTTACATCTAAAACATGTCTTCCATTCACGATCCTGAAGTTACTGCTGAAGAGTCCGACGTGTATTCCGAGAACCCGACGTCCACGTCTGACAAGGACGATAAGAGTACTGCTGGCGAGTGCCAGTGTGCTCTTTCCGTCGACCTTTATCGCTACATCGTCAAGAAGTTCATGCTCGAGTCCTTCGAGCCTGAGTTTCCTGAGCCTCACCAGACGGTGTACGATGCCCACAAAGGCAAGATAGGGGTATATGCTGCATTCTTCATCTATGGGAATCTCAGGTTCCCATTGACGAAGTTTGTATACCGTGTTTTGGAGAAACACGGTGTGCACTTGACGGAGGTACACCCAATGGCGATCGCCAAGATACGCCATTTTGAATGGGTGTGCCTCATTATGGGTGTGGAGCCCCGCGTCGACCGCCTGATGACCTTCTACTCCTGGAGGTGCATCCAAGGCTGGTACACCTTGGTCACTCGGATCAAGGGTTTGAAGATCTGTGCTACCGAGCGCAGTCTTCGGTCTTGGAAGCGGGAGTTCTTCTATATCTCTGCCCGTGTCGTCCCTATTGCGATGACATTCAAGAACGGGAGAGCACTCCCCAACCTTCACACCTCCAACTACCAGGAGGCGGAATGGTTTACCAAGATCTCCCGGATCCAGACTCCGGTTTACCGCTTTGCGGAGTCTGGGATGGTGATGCTCGGTATGAGCCGGGTGTGGAAAGATGCTGGGGCAGAGGCGCCACAGATTCCCATCGTCCTCGAATACGGTTTGAACTCTATCCCTTACGGTATGCTTCATATTATTTGCTAATTTAGGGTTTTTGTTCTAACCATTTCTTTCTTTTTATTTTCAGAGAGAAACAACTTGCAGTCTCTTCTGCAGCCGCGGGAGAGCGGTGGTCCCGCTCAGTTGGGTACTCGTGATCTTGACGAGAACGAGTTGCCCATCCTGGAGCAAACGGCGGATCGGTTTGTGGAGGTCTACCCGCCGGGCCACGAGATTCTGAGCGCCACGCGGCCAGGTAAGGGATTCTTTAACCCTCGCCCTCTCAATGCTCAAACCTCTGCTGGAATTCCTCTAATTTTGTCATCTTCTGATGAGGAATCCGCAGATGGTCCTTTCTTCGCGAGGAAGAAGAAGGCTGCTGGCGGGAAGGGCAAGGCGAAGGTTGCCTCCACTGCCGATCAGGGGAACCGGTCTGACTTGGAGACCGAAAGCGAGGAGGCGGCGGGGAACCCTGGTGATGGTGAGACCGCTGTTCTGGAGGTTGAGACAGCTGTCACCTCCGAGCAGCCCAGTACGACGACGGTGACCGGCATGAAGAGGCCGGCTCCATCGGGTTCGTCCCCGCCAGTCCGAACCTTCAAGCTCAAGAAAACTCCTAAGTATAAATTTCATTTACTTTAACTGCATATCTTTCCACCATTATATTTAAATATCTTGTCTTCATGCAGGCGTGGATGCAACCGCATTCCATAGTGGAGCGGGAAGGAGCAGCTCTGGACCCATGACGGTAGGTTTGGTCAACCTACCCGAGGCGATGACCCAGGCGGCTACGCCTGTTTGCAGTATTGGTTCAGTTGCTCATCCCGTTGAGGCAACTGTTCCAACTGTAACATCATCCCCGCCGGCTGTCAGTGCCATCTTCACGGAATCCTTCACTGAGCCGGTGGTGGTTTTTCCTGCGGGTTCTTCCGCAGCGACGACCACGGTTGTGAGTTCACCTCAAGTGAGTTCACCTCTGTTGGTTTCTACCGCGGCGGCCTCCACCATGCCTCCTCCGGCGCCGGCGACTACGGTCGGTCCTTCAGGTATGTTCAGGGTTGGGGCTTCTAGCCAATCTTTGCCTCCTTCCCGTCTCCTTGACCTTTTGGATGGATATCCCTTAGGTTTAGGTGATGGGTTTGGTGGCTATCGGCCTGTTGTCGACCCTATAGGTTGGTGGGGTTATCTTGGCCTTATATCCCTTTTATCATTTTTTTAACTGTTTTTTGTTTTATTGCAGTTCGTGATTCCAACGAGGTGTACGCTCCTCGGTGGAGTATCCGCCGGGGAACGACCCTCCGGACTGCTGCGGATTGTGTCGAGTGGGCACGCCACGCTGCCCCAAGTGGTGCGCTGGGGGAAGCCATGTCTAGCTACCAGGAGGGTAGGCTGACGAATGAGCTTCGGATTCTCCTTGCCCGGATGCAGCCGCGCGTCGAGTTGCTTTGTCGTGAAAACGACAAGTTAATGACGGCGCGTAGCCTGGAAGTGGCTCAGGCGCGGGCTATCCGGGAGGAGAATAAGAGGCTTGCCGCCATTGCTGCGGAAAAGGAGAAGGCCTTCAAGGCCCTCGAGGTTGAAGTTCAGGCCCGGCTCGAGGCCCGTTCCAAGGCTACCCAAGCTGTTAACGAACAGCTTCGGTTGGCTAAGGAAACTGCATGGAACGCAACTGAGAGGGCCACCAAGGCTGAAGCTGTTGCTGAGCTTCTACGCACTGAAGTTGAAGAACTTAAATCCAAATTAGAGAAGCTTCAGCAGGCTCATGATACCTTGGCCATGGAAGACGCCAAGAAGCTCCAAGAGATCTTGGACCAGAGGGGCATGATTGACCACACTGAGCGTAAGCTGAAGGGCGTTGAAGAGGCTGCAGCTAAAGATGTGTTGCTTGCCAACCTTACTAAAAACGAAGCCGAACACGCCCGTGATGAAGCTCAAGCTGCCCTCCAGGAGGCTCTGGTCACCAAGGAATGGCTTCTTCGAGAAGCATTGTCGCAGGTATGCGCAGCTTCATAATTTCTTTACGCTTTTCCTTACACTTAGAAGAGTTTTTGATATATTTCTGTTTTGTAGGTTATGCATCGGGTTCTCACGAACACATCTTATGACGATGCCATGAGCGCAGCCCTCAACGCTTCTCATGAGGATGGGGAAAAGGCTGGCTTCCTGCTTGGTCTAGGGTTTGTTGAGAAGGGCATCCCGCCTTCCAACTTCCCTCTATATGACGTGGATACTGAAGCTGCTTATGACCAAGCAGTGAACCAGTATGCTGCCTTCCCGCATCCGGTGGTGGAGAAGGTGAACGAGATTGCTGCTGCTGATGATGGGCTAGCTATTCTTAAGGCTTTCCTTGAACCGCCACACTCAACTGATGGTGCGGGTTCAAGTGGGAGTGGTCCTGAAGCTTGATCCTTTAGATCCCTTTCCACCGTTGGAATAGATTTTTATTTTTGTATAGATTTATATTCTTGTATGTGGGTATGTGCCCAGCCATTCTTGTAATACTTGAATTTTTATGGAATATAAATCTTTTGTTAATGCCTTGCCTTGTAAACCTTATATGTTTTGCTCATGCATATTCTAGTTTAACTTAGCAATTTCCTAAATACTTTGGATGGGTTAACCTTTCAACGTGGTAGATAATAAGTTAAAAGTTTTGCTTCCTCTATCATGATTGTGCGGGTAAAACCGTCACTTTCACTTAGGATGGTCAAACTTTACCTATATCTGACCTGCGTGAAGGTTTTTCTCATCTTTTCCTTAGAAATTTTTGCCGTTTTTATGTTTATGCGGGTTTTGCCGCCTTCCACACGCAACGACTTACTTCTTTGCACAATTATTTATGCGGTGAATACAGGCATATCATTGTGGAAAGTTCATAAGTATAAAGGTAAGGCTATCAACACAATGTGATAAGGGAGAATCATTTCCATTAGAAGTGGCTCTAGACCTTTTCTTTACAAGTTTGTAATTGATCTACATGTAACATTTGCGTAATTGAGCTCCATTCCATGTTCTTGGGATGGGGGTGCCATCGAGCCTTTCGAGCCGGTATGTGCCCTTTCCCAAAACTTCTTTGATAATGTATGGCCCTTCCCAGACTGGGACCAGCTTTCCTGTTCGCTCTTGGTTCGAAGCCTCGTTGTTACGCAGTATGTAGTCTCCGACATTGAAGTTGCAGAGTTTTACCCGCGTGTTGTAGTACTTTTGCATTTGTCGCTTGTAGTTCTCTTCACGCGCTGCGGCTAAGTCTCTGCGTTCTTCGGTTAGCATAAGGTCTAACCGTCTTTCTGCATCATTGTCTTCTGGCTGAGTCAAGACCCTTGGTGAGGGTAGACCAATTTCGACCGGGACCATGGCTTCAGTGCCATAAGTAAGGCTGAACGGGGTTTCTCCCGTACTTGCCTTTTTCAGCGTTCTGTTTGCCCAAAGGACGTGTGGAACTTTGTCCACCCAGCCAGATCTATGCTCCAAGAGTCTTTTCTTTATGCCGTCGACGATGCTCTTATTTGCTCTTTCTACATCACCATTACCCTGCGGGTGTGCCACTGAGGTAAAGGTGTGGGTGATTTGAAGTTCTTCCAGCCACTTCTGTAGCTTCTTGTCAGCAAAGTTGGTGCCGTTATCGCTCACCAAGTTCTGTGGAAGTCCAAAACGACAAATAATGAATTCCCAAATAAACTTTTTGATATGTTTGGCGGTTGTTTGGGCTAAGGGTTTTGCTTCTATCCACTTGGTGAAGTAATCGATAGCTACCACTAGAAACTGAACGTTCCCTGCTGCTGTGGGAAATGGGTCTGTCACGTCGATGGCCCACTTCTGAAATGGCCATGAAGAAGTGACAGGGACAAGTTCATTCTTCGGGCGATGCGTGTTGGGTGCGTAGAGCTGGCAAGACCTACACTTTCTGATGTATGCCAGCGCATCCGTATACATCCCCGGCCAAAAGTATCCCGCGTTGTTTAGCTTGGCTACAACAGCGCGTGGACCTGCATGTACCCCGCAGATGCCTTCGTGTACTTCCTTTAGGAGGTAATCAGCATCTTGATTGTCCACGCATCTTAGGAGTGGGCCAAGAAAATTACGCCTGTAAAGTATGTCATCAACGAGTTGATAGTTCAGTGCTTTACAGCGTATTTTTCTTGCCTGTGTTTTTGACTCTGGTATTATACCCACCGCAAGGTAATTTATTATTGGTGTCATCCACGTTTCTGTGCCGGTTTGGATGACAAAGATTTCCTTGTGCGGGACTGATGGTGCTCCAAGGAGTTCAATGCGGATATCCTTTCCCAAGTGGGTGAAGGCTAGCGATGCAAGCTTGCTTAACGCATCCGCAGATTTGTTTTCGCTTCGCTTGACGTGTATGACTTTACAATCGTTAAAATAGCGCATAAGGGTTTTTGCTTGTGCGAGGTACAGGGCCATTGTGTCGTTTACGGCCGTGTACGTCCCGTTTATTTGGTTGGCTACTAACATGGAATCCACGTGGGCTTCCAAGTTTTTCACTCCCATCTTACGCGCAATTCTCAACCCGGCCAAGAATGCTTCATACTCTGCTTCGTTATTCGTACTTGGAAAATCCAGTCGAATAGCGTAAGTGTATTCTTGGCCTGCTGGGTTGGTTAGTTTCAACCCTGCACCTGAACCCTCATTATTGGCTGCTCCATCAGTGTAGAGTCGCCAGACATCACCAATGTCCTGTGCTAGAGAGGGTTGAGCCTCATCCTGGCACTCTTTCTCCCGCGAAGCGGGGACTTCTGCAATAAAGTCGGCCAAGACCTGGCCTTTTATGGCTGGTCTTGGTTTGTACTTTATCGCGTATTCTCCCAATTCTATTGCCCATTTGGCTAAACGTCCTAACAACTCGGGTTTGCCTAGAACGTTTGCAAGTTTGAAATTGGTGAGAATGGTGATTGGGTGACCTTGGAAATATCGTCTTAGCCTGCGTGAAGCCTGTACAAGCGCTAAGACTAATTTTTCCAAAGTAGAGTACCGGGTTTCTACGTATGTTAAGACGCGGCTAACATAGTAGATGGGCATCTGGATGCCTTTTCGCTCTACTAGCAGGACTGCCCCGGTTGCTCTGTTTGTGGCGGAAAGGTATAGGATTAATTCCTCCCCCGCTTCTGGTGCCGTGAGAGTTGGGAGTTCGATCAAGCGTGACCGAATTTCCTGAAAAGCTGCTTCCGCTTCTGGTGTCTAGCGGAAGTGCGTTTTCTTTAAACAGTTTCTCAATGTTGACACGAATGGGAACGACCTATCCGCATGGTTTGCCAAAAAGCGGTTAAGTGCGACCAGTCGTCCATTCAGTGTCTGAGCTTGCTTGATGGTAGTAGGTGATTCCATTTTGATAATGGCTTCGACCTTTTCAGGGTTCGCTCTGAAGCCATCTTTAGTAACAATGACTCCTAAGAACTTCCCTTCTTCCATCCCAAAGGAACACTTGCTCGGATTGTGCTTCATGTTTATCTTTCTGAGCGTGTTAAAAGTTTCTTCGATGTCTTTCAACATCGCTTCTGGCTCAAGGCTTTTGATGACCAAGTCATCCATGTAGACTTCCAAGTTCCTCCCAATTTGGGCATGAAACTCTTTGTCCATCAGGCGTTGGTATGTGGACCCGGCATTCTTAAGTCCGAATGGCATCATTTGATAACAAAATGTGCCATCGGGCGTCCGAAATGCGGTTTTGTCCTGATCGTCAACGGCCATGTGGATTTGATGGTATCCCTTATACGCATCAAGGAAGCATTTAAGGCGAAACAATGCTAACGAATCTACCTTAAGGTCAATTTCTGGTAACGGGTAACAATCTTTGGGGCATGCTTTGTTTATGTCTTTGAAATCTATGCACATGCGCCATTGTTTGTTAGATTTCGGTACCATGACGGGATTTGCAACCCATGTTTGATATCTGCTAACGCGTACGATGCCCGCGTCAAGGAGTTCCTTGACTTGGGTTCTACACGCGTTAGCTTGTTCCGCCCCCATTACTCTGCGCTTTTGTATGACTGGCGTAAAAGCCGGGTCACACTTGAGCTTATGCTCTGCCTTACTTCGAGGTACACCAGTCATGTCAGCTGGTGTCCATGCGAAGATGTCAGCGTTTTTCTGTAGTAAGCGTTTGAGTAAGGTGCGTGTAGGATCGGTGATTGTTGGACCAATGGTAACAGCCTGGTCAGGGTATTTGCCATTGAAGGCCCATTCTTCTGGTTCAGTGATGGTTGGTTTGGCCATCTTTGGTTTGGGTTTAGATGAGACAGATGCGATGCATACCTGGGGAATACCGGTGATCATCGCTACACCCTCAGCTGTTGGCCACCCCATCATGCCGTGGACTGAAGACACCACGGCGTTGAATCTTGCCATCCCGTCTCTCCCGAAGAGAATGTCGTATGTGTGGTGTGGCTTCCTCATTACGACGAAGTCCACGTCTTCTGTGCGGGAATGTTACCCGTCCGTGAGAGTGACGGGGAAAGATAGGATACCCAGGGGGGTGTTTGTGCTGCCATCGAACCCTTCCATCGAGGCGTAGATCGTTTCCAGGCGTTCTTTGTCTTCGTCGTCTAGCTTGTCGAAGAACTGCCTGTACATGACCGTTGACGAGGCGCCGTTATCAGCAAGGGTGCGGGAAGTGATGTAGTGCCCCAGCTGGCTTTTGATGACTATAGGGCCTTCTTTGTTGGGCCCTCCTGGCACTCACGGGAAGCGCACTTCAGCTTCCTTCCACGCACATGGTTCTGTCGTTCGTCATTTCCTTCTGACGTTATCATGAACCATGTGGATGCTGATGTCAACAGGCTTTCGTCCGTTGCCCTTGTACCGATTATCATTCCTTCCTCCATTCTTGATTGATGCCACGAGGTGCGCAAGTTTTCCATCTTTGACGAATGTTTCGACAACATCCTTCAAAGATGTACACTCCTCGGTGTTGTGGCCCTTTGTCCCGTGGAAGTCACAGGATTTGCTCTGATCAGCATTGTGGCGCTGCCGGATCATTGGAGCTTTTGGCCATGGGAGTTTCTCGGTGGCAAATATCTCCGTGACGCTTTTGGTGAGTGGCGTCCATCGGGGGTTTCGGTTTGATGGGTGCGTGTTATCCCTTCCGCCTAATAGAGGGCGAGAGCTGGATGAGGTGTCAAAGTTTACCCTTGACTACTAAATGCCTAGCTTCCTCTTTTTGTTTTGCCGGGCGGTCCGGACGTTGTTTTCTCTGGTCCTTTGCGTGTAGAGATTTGTACTCTGGGGAAGATTCCGACCTAGTTGCTTTTCCGTTTCGGCAAAGCGCTTGGCTGCCGTCATGATGGCATCCCATGTGGATGGCATGCCGTCTTTATCCGTCAATGTGCGGATAAGCTCTGGGTATTCGGCGCCTTGGATGAAAGCTGCGCGAAAAAGATCTTCGCTTATGGTGCCCAGACTCAGCTTCTTTGAGTTGAAGCGAGTGATGAAGTCTAGCAAAGATTCATCCTCCTCTCTAACGCAGTTGAGGATCATCCACTGCTCTTCAGTATATTTTCTCTGTTGACTGAAGTGCTGGCTGAACTTGTGCTGGAA
Organism: Bidens hawaiensis; assembly: GCF_021521415.1. NCBI lineage: Eukaryota > Viridiplantae > Streptophyta > Magnoliopsida > Asterales > Asteraceae > Bidens > Bidens hawaiensis. The sequence goes on along the minus strand of NW_027494110.1, from coordinate 84,560 downwards.
GTCCGCCCAATCATAGATGTGGTGGACCGGTAGACGATCAAACCATGCCCTGGCCGCTCCGACCAACGTCATCTGGAACATATAACACCACGTGGGTTCCGTCCAGTTGCTGACGGTTGCCTCCGCTATGAATCTGTTCAAGTGATCGTCTGGGTCGGATATGCCATCATAAGTGCCGATGTTGGACATCTGTTTTGCACTCTTCGGGGCGATTGCTTCCGCAATGTCCCTTGCAAACTTGGACGTTCCCGCATTTGCAACAGTCGGTCTAAAGGTTTTGGAGAAGTCACGTGAGTTTCCCCCCGCGTTCCTCGGTTTGAAGGTTTCTCCAAAATTCCTTTTCGGTTGGAAGTCCGTTTCTTTGCGCTTCCCTTTCGCCCTATGACGAGGGTTTGCGTCGCTGTCGGACTCCTCCCAATCATCGTCCAAGTACTCGCAATCATTGCTCGTGTTGAGCTGTTGTCGAGTACTTCCGAATTCGTCAGCCTGTTGGAGTGAACGCAAACGTTCATCCAACTCCGCTTGGAATTCCTTCTGACGTGCTTCCGCCCACGCTTTCACTTGATCAAGTGTTTGGCGGGGGAGCCTTGTCTGTTGCCTCTCCACCTGGGTATCAATGAATCCCAGGGGAGGATTGTTTACTGCACTTGCCCCGGCTTGGGTAACCGGGGTAGTGTTCGTAAAATTTGTGTACTCGCCGGTGTTCCCCCCAGTAGCTGGGGTTTTGGTTACCGGGGTTTCTTGGTCACTCGCTGGCCTTGGCACCGGAGTAACCTTAACCATCTTTCCAGAGGTTTTGAAAAAACTGAGAAAAATTAGTTCTAGCTTTTATGCACGGATGGCGCCAATGAAGAAACACTAAGTGACCCCGGCAGATTACGGATAATCTTAGGGTTAAATAGATGTTTCCCACGAGGGTTAGGTCCGGCAAAGATGGTTATTCTTCTGATGTCCTGCAAAACAGACACCGTGAGCTCGTCACTGAGAAGGGGGGGTTCCTCCTTGTGACCACCCTCCGGCGTGAGAATCAGACTAGGTTGCTCTGAATATAAGTGTATATTAAGATAAATAGCTAGAGAAGATAAGATAATATCAGATGATATATGATGATGATACCGTTCCAAGGTGTTGGAGTATTTATAGCCGAAGGTAGGTTTCCAAGCAGGTACGGCCAGCTGTATAATATTCCTTTTCCACAAACTACAGGCTATGTACGTGCCACGATGGGAGTTGGTGGGTAGCAGCGACTGATAGTGACATTTTGTACTGGAGCGTGCTCCTCCTCGTACTATTGTCAGTGAGCTGTCACCCTGTGATTGGTTCATGGGCTGTTTTGGTCAGATCTTGTCTATTTTGTCCATACCTTAGCAGGTATAGTACAAAAGATCTTCCAGAAGCGTACGGACTGGCTCTTTTGGGCGGGAATATTCCCGCCTTGCTCATTCCTTCTTCAGGTGACATTGCTGAAGTATGAGTTAGTGCCTTATGCGTGTAGCCTTACTATTAGTGCGGGTAGCCTTCCTTCTTGGCTTGTACCCATAGCTGCGGGAACAGGCCGGGTACTGTACCAAGGGAGGCTTTCCTGCGTGAACAGCTGGCTTACTGCGTGTAAGGTCTTCATCTCTCTGAGCATGGTGGGTCCTGCGGAACCAGTTAGTCTTTGCGCAGACGTACCTCATCAAGGTGTGTCTTGCGGGTCCAACTGGGCTTTGCGGGGACCTACCTCTTCAGAGTAAAATAAGAAAACACACCTTTGTTATGAATAAAACCGAGTGAAAATAAAATGTAAGTTGAATGCGACAATTGGAGTGAGATTAACCTTCTAACAAAAGTGAAAATTGATAGTGATATTTTTTTGAATGATTAATGAATCATTCAAATGGGCTATCAACTAAGTTCATTATATCGGGATAACTCACATTTAGGTCGGGGAAAACCCCATCTAAGACCAACACATGTGAACACTCGCCCCGAAGGCACGCCGATGCAGTGAGTTAAAACCCGTTCAATTCAAGGATCCAACTAGTGAACGTCACATACTCGCTTAGTCTCCGATTATTACTCGCTGCTACCGAAACTAAGGGTATGTGTTGTGGTCCAACGAATGATGGCTTCAATGGATACATTAATCCACGTCACTCGCGAACATTGCAACGGGTGTCAAGCGAACGGTGGCTTCAACGACATACGCGAACCGATTAGTGGTCGCGATAGGCAAAAAGTGAAGGGATAACGACGTGAATGGCTAGCGGGCCATAACATGCTCAAGTGAACGGAGACGTGAACGACAAGGGGTAAAGAGTTAGATCCAGTCATCATCATATAATGTAATATGATACTTCATAAAATACAGCCTAAATGACGAATAATAAATATAATAATAAAATAGAAATAAAAAAACTATTACAAGGAGACAAGTGAGTCTTTTTATTTTTCAAATTTCAAAATATTAAGAAACCCAAAAAAGGTTAAACAATTTTCAATCTTTCTTTTTCTTTTATTATTATTCATTTTCTCCCCACTGTCTTCTTCTTGTTCTTCACTATCAATAGATTCATTCATTTCATTCAATCAATTAACTACCCAAAAAAATAAAAAAAATAAAAATATGAGCTTGGATCTTACACAGCGTGTGAATCACAATGTTGATGAACACATCACACAGCTTATGCAGTGCAAACCCTTGTCTGAACAAGAGGTAATTAATTCATTTATTAATTAATTGACGAATAATTACATATCATTTTTCATTTCTGATTTGTTTTTTTGTGTTATTGATCTGATAATTTGAAAAGATTTGGTAGATCTATCTGGGTCAGATCTGTTGTGATAAATTTCGAAGCTTTGTATGTTTTTTTATTTGGAAATTGCTTAAAGATTGTGTTTTTATAGTTTTATTTATTTTAATTTTGGAAAATATTAGCTTTTTATGTATTTTTGTCTGGAAATTGTATAAAGACTGTGTTTTTATAGTTTTATTTATTTTAATTTTGGAAAAATATTAGCTTTTTATGTATTTTTGTTTGGAAATTGGTTAAAGATTGTGTTTTTATAGTTTTATTTATTTTAATTTTGGAAAGTATTAGCTTTTTATGTATTTTTGTTTGGAAATTGGTTAAAGATTGTGTTTTTATAGTTTATAATTTTGGGAAAGATTGGTTTTTGGGTTAAATTTGATTGAATTGATATTTGGTGAAATTTGATTAATATTGGTATGTATCTAACAGTGTATGAATTGAATTATGTAAAAGTAAATATGTGATACTGAATAGTTAGATTCTGCAAACAAACCGAACCGAACCGAACAAGGCTTTGTTCATGTTTGTATGATAAGCTTTTATCGGACAAACGAACGAATTTTCTTAACTATCCCATGTTCACATTCATTTGAAATTATTTAAAAATTATATTTTTAAAGTTTTATTTTTTAAAATTTTGGGAAAAAATGTTTTTTGGGTTAAATTTGATTGAATTGATATTTGGTGAAATTTAATATAGGTATCTAATAGTGTATGAATTGAATCATTTAAGAGTAAATATATATGATACTGAATAATTAGATTCTGGAACGGAACCGAAGCGAACAAGGCCTTGTTCATGTTTGTTTGTTAAGCATTTATCGGACAAGCGAGCGAATTTTCTTAAAAGTAAATATGTGATACTGAATAGTTAGATTCTGTAACCGAATCGAACCGAACAGGGCTTTGTTCATGTTTATATGTTAAGCTTTTATCTGACAAGCGAACGGATTTTCTTGAATGAGCTGATATTAGTGAAACCTGATTACTTCTAGTTCTAGGGACTCCATCCCATGTTCACATTCATTTGAAATTATTTAAAGGTTATATTTTTATAGTTTTATTTTTTTTAATTTTGGGAAAGATTGTTTTTTGGTGAAATTTGATTACTTTTAGAGACTCCAATCTTCACAGTTATTTGTTCTCTTTATTTAAAATTGTGTTTTTATAGTTTTATTATTTTTAATTTTGGAAAAGATTGTTTTTTGGTTTAAATTTGATTAAATTGATATTTGGTGAAATTTGATCAATATAGGTATCTAACAGTGTATGAATTGAATCATTTTTAAAATTAAAATATGTAATACTAAATAATTAGATTCTGTAAATGAACCGAACCGAACAAGGCTTTGTTCATGTTTGTATGATAAGCTTTTATCGGACAAACGAACGAATTTTCTTAACTATCCCATGTTCACATTCATTTGAAATTATTTAAAGATTATATTTTTATAGCTTTTTTTAAAAAAAGTTTGGTAAAGATTGTTTTCGGGTCAAATTTGATTGATATGATGTTGGTGAAAGATTGTTGCTTGTTCTCTGATATCGAATATCTAAAAGTGAATATGTGATATTGAATAATAAGATTCTGATTATAAGATGTATAAAATGTGCCAGAGATTGTGTTTGGATGAAAAAAAAAATCATTTTTGATGATGTGGATGTTTGATAAATTCTTGTTATTTAAGAAAATAATCGATAAAAACAACCAATAAGACGGGAAGTAATTTCCTTTGATAACCGGTTTTGTTGCAGCTAGTATCATACTAACTGTTCTACCCCTAAACAGTTATTCAAGGATATTAATATATTAGTAGTACATATAGCTGCAATATTTAGATGAATACTCTAAAACACGCATCCAAACGAATGTGGACATGATCCTTGCATTTTATACATATTAGATGCATTTTCTGAAGACGAACTAAGCAAACAGTTTCTTTGACGTTTGTTTAATGTTTCTCGATATGAATGTAGGTTAAGTCTTTATGTGATAAGGCAAAAGAGATCCTGGTGAAAGAAAGCAATGTGCAGGTAGATATTCCTCATTATCATTTATAATAATACCATAACAAAAATGTATTTTTTTTATAAAACAAAGTCTTATAAACTTTTTGCATATATTTTGTTTCAGCCTGTTAAAAGCCCGGTGACAATCTGTGGAGATATTCATGGCCAGTTTCATGATCTTGCAGAGCTTTTCCGGATTGGAGGGAAGGTGCGTGTAACGTGTTTGTGCCCCCGTTTTAGTCTGTTACATGTATTTTATGATTAAGTTGTTGATAAAGAAAATGACAATCATTTTAGCTAAAAAAATGCATTTTTCGTGTTGGGAGCTAATTATGTTGCTTGTTTTATATTCTTTATTTAGTGCCCGGATACAAATTATTTATTCATGGGTGATTACGTTGATCGTGGTTATTACTCAGTCGAAACAGTGTCTGTAAGTGTTACATCACCATTTTAAAACCATTGCATATATATATTTTTATATTTATAAATTTAGAAAGAGAGAATATTTAAATTGCTTATATGCTATGCGATTCTTGTCATTTTAGCTCTTAGTGGCCCTTAAAGTACGTTATCCACAACGGCTTACTATTCCAAGAGGAAACCATGAAAGTCGACAGGTACACTTTTTTGTTGTAATTTACCTATTATTATAAGTATAATTTTAATTATTATTAGTGTTATAATTTTTGTTTGTAACAATAGATGCATTGTTGTTTCTGCAGATCACTCAAGTTTATGGATTTTATGATGAATGCTTAAGAAAGTGAGTTTCCAACATTCTTTAATATTTGACTTATTAATAAGTCAATGACTTTTGACTTTCTGTCAAATGTCTAATATACCCTCCAATAATTAATCAAGAGTGTCAATGTTTCCATGGGTCCTTTGCAAGATTATTCACTAAGTCAGTGACTTTTGCAGATACGGTAGTGCTAATGTGTGGAAGACATTTACTGATCTGTTTGATTACTTTCCGCTTACTGCATTGGTTAGTAGTAATACTTAAAACTTGTGATTTTACCATTTTACCCCTTCTGATTTTACGGGTCGTTTTATAGGTTGAATCTGAAATCTTTTGTCTTCATGGTGGATTATCACCTTCAATTGAAACACTCGATAATATCAGAAACTTTGACCGAGTTCAAGAAGTGCCACATGAGGGGCCCATGTGTGATCTTTTATGGTCCGATCCTGATGACCGTTGCGGTTGGGGTATTTCGCCTCGGGGCGCGGGTTATACATTTGGTCAAGTATTTATCTTTCCCTATATTAATTTAATTTTTTGATTTTGTTTTTAAGGAATAATTGCATAAAAAGGTAATAAAAAATTAAAATCTTCATATTTCTTTTATGGGTAGGTTAATATTCTCTTGTTCATAAAAAGGTACAAACTTTTTTATATTTTCCGCCCAAAATAGAAAATCTTGGAAGTTGTTACTAGGCATGTATACGAGTTCTAAGACTCGTTCGGCAGGAAGTTCGTTTATTTATAAACGAACGAACATAAACATACGTTCTCGTTCGTTCATTTAAGTTCGTTACTTTATGTTGATTTAAGTTCACTTGTTTACGTTCGTTACTTTATGTTGATTTAAGTTCACTTGTTTACGTTCGTGTTAATGTATTCGTTGAAAGATTTAGGTCCGTTACAATTTACGTTCATCAACCTTTCAGTTTCTTAACGAACGAACATAAAAGAATATGAACAGTTCATTTTCTTCACAAATGAACACGAGCAAGAAAACCTTGTTCGTTTAGTTGTTATTGTTCGATCGTTTGTTCGGTTAAATTTAAACGAACGAACAAGAACATGTTGCGTTCGTGTTCTTTGGTTTGTTTACAAGCATAGTTATAAAAAAGATCATTTTGAAGAAAGTTTGTTACTTTTATGCAATAAGTATTTTATTTTATGGTGTAACTAAATCTTGTTTGTTATATATTGTAATTCAGGATATATCCGAGCAATATAATCATACAAACGGCTTAAAGCTAATTGCGAGAGCACATCAACTTGTTATGGAGGGATTCAACTGGGGACATGTAATAATTTTATTACCTTTATTTAAGAAGTTTAAAAAACGTATTTTTTACTAATTATAGATTTGGTTATAACAGGAACGAAAAGTTGTGACAATCTTTAGCGCGCCTAATTATTGTTACCGTTGTGGGAACATGGCTTCGATTCTTGAAGTAGATGACTGCAAGGGCCACACTTTCATTCAGGTTTCTCTTTCTCTTTTTAACTATGTGTATTTATATGTGTAGGATTGATTTCTTTTGAGAACCGCTTTAAGTTTTAAGAACTCGAAAGAACTCAACGTAACAATTTTTTTTTTGAATTTTTTTACACGTGTAATACGTAAATGTAAGTAATGTACAAAAAATTACAGTATTTTTTTACACACCGAATCGACTTATTACACATGTGTAACTAACATTTAAACTTGTGTAATCATTAAAAATACTTATTCTCTCTCCTGATTCGTTTTTTAATTAAATTTAATCTCAGCCACATATTTCATATTATTTAATTAAATGTGTGGTCTAAAATTGAGTTCTTAAATTTCGTACAACTAATCAAGTTCTCAACATATCCCTCCCCTATATGTGCATATATACATGTATAGATGTGCACACATTCATATATATATATATATTATTATTCGGACCCTAAGTAACAATAAAAAACTCGAAGCATATGATTATAGCGAGTTGAAGTTGTGATAGTTACTTATTCTTTGGATACATGGTATTTCGGGTTTAAGGTTTAGGGTTTTAACTGATTATAATTTATGAATGTATCAGTTTGAACCAGCTCCAAGGAGGGGAGAGCCAGACGTGACACGTAGGACACCGGATTATTTCTTATGATGCTGACATGGAAGGCTTCATGAGAGCAGCATTTGCTCATGGGAAATAAGGAGACCAAAAAGGGCATATATGGAATTTTGAAAGTGAGGCATTAATCCTTCATAACAACCATCAATTTGGTCATCTTCCATTGTTCTTTTTTCTCTCTTCTTATTTTTATTTTTTGTAGAGGAAAGACATACATTTAAATGTTTGTTTCTTTTTCATGGTTGTTTTGTTGTTATAATGATTAATTTTTTTTTGACATTATTTAGTTAAAAATACCTCATATTAATTTGTGGATCGCGTTATGGTTATGGTCATCGACGAGTTCGTTTTTTTCTCTTACACAAACTATAGATCAAGTTATGATTTTTTGATCCTTAAAAACTTTTTAGAACATGCAAGATTTGATCTCCATGCATTTTATGTAAAAAAAAATATATTTAACTTTTTATCAAAAAATTATATATAACAGTATTAGTTATGTAATTGAATATATTTTGTATAAAATATAAATATATGTTTTTTATAAAATATAAAATAAATATTTCTAGACCTCACAAATAGTTTTACTATTGACGTGATTTTAATAGGTATGGTTGCTATATAAACTAAGTATTATATATTTGCATGAATAATCGTCTTGTTTAGACTCACAAGCCTAGTCAAGCTTAAGCTCGAGCTTGTTAATTTAATGTACCATTTAGCAGAGTAAATATCTCACTGAACTAAATTCAAAGTATTTATAACATTATCTGTATTGTATATATACAAAGTTCTAACCATTTGTAAAATATTAGTCTAAACTTTACACAGTCACACCTTCCTATCAGCTCTGTCTTGAACCAACTGGCAACGGTTTAAACGCGGCCAACAAAACCGCAACCTTCGACGACAAAAACCCGAACATACCAACCACAACATCCTTCGGCGTCAACACCAACGACTCATCACCCGCGCCAACTTTAACCACAACAACCGCAAACGCAAGCGCCAAAACCAAAACCGTCACCTGACCCTTGAACCGCCCGAACATCCGGTCCAGACCCCGGCCCGGTCCAGAATCGGTGACGGCAGTTCGTCAACTGATCTCTGCAACAATAATAAATAAAGAAAGCCACCGATACCACCCGTCAAGAATGCAAACGCAGCGTTTTCACCTGCGGTGAACGACGCAATCGTTGAACCGGTGATAATAAGAAGCGCGTCGTAGAGTAATAACGAGAACTTTAAGTCTGCATACTCTTTCATGCTTTCTTCATTTGTTGTAACTGAAGATGGTTTTAAAATGTTTTGGTTTAAGGGTAAATCGTCTTTTGAAATGTCGGTTATTATGTTCGGTCTGAGTTCTACCATGGAAGTGTCGTTTTGGTCGCCTAGTAATATGTTATCAGCCATGAAGTCGTACTGAACGATACCGTAATCGTGGTTTTCGCTTTCTTTAGACGAGTGTCGTGACCAACATGTAACGGTTGTACCCACTAGCCTCCATTGACCTGAAAAATAACAATGGAAAACAATTAATGTAACGAGCCGAGCTGCTCGCGAGTTACTCGAGATCGGCTCGTGAAAAAGCTCCATCGAGCCGAGCCTAAAAGTGAGCTTGTTTAATAAACGAGCCTAATCTCGAGCTTTACTTATCGAGCTCGAGCCGGCTTGTGAGCCTAGACGAGCCTGTCATTAATATAAACTTTACAATATATATTTATATATCTTTAATAATAATTAATTAATCTATACAATGTTATGGAAAAACAACCAAATAATATATATTATAAATAATATATACTATGTTATATATAAAATTATAATTGAAAAAAACCTATATAAAAATAATTATAAATATATAAAAATTAATTAAGAAGTTGTAAAAGAGTCGAGCTTAAGCTTTAAAAACTACACACGAGCCAAGACCGAGCTTTAGAAATAGAGATCGAAATCAGCAGAGTTAGAGCTCTGTGAAAGTTAAACGAGCCAAACTCGAATCCCCGTCGATTTTTGGCTCAACCCGAACCACAAACCAAAAATTCAATTTTTGGGTTTGTATACCAAAAAGGACCCAGAATAATAGATTTGGGCCTACAATTTTTAATTAAGAATTAATTGACCATTTATTAGTTTCTTTAATACAAAAAAGAAACTATTCAATAATAATATTTGGTTTTTTCGGTTTTTACGGGTTCAGTTCGTTTTTCGAAAATATATAAAAACAAAGAGCCAGTTTTGCGTCGCGCTCAGTTATTTCAGTTACAGATAAATTATTTTTGTTTCATGCACACCCTTGCTTAGCGCTATAGTATAATAATATTAAATACATTATCTAACCCGAGTCAAGGCCAATCCAAAGAGCTTGAAGCTTCCCAATCGCGGGTCCTTCAAACGTGAAATGATCAACGGACCCTCTTTGAAACTGAACCATATCACTTCCAGTTGCCGAAATCCTTTGCAAGATCGAATCACCATTTTCGTCGACCAAACAAACCAATATTCCAGAGTTAAAGTCTATCAGCTCTGATCCATAATAGTTACTCGTATGAATGTTGAGTTCGTATAAACATTTAAGCGTGTCTTGTTGGAAAGACGTCACGAGTTTCTCTAATGAGGATTCAGTCGTTGGTTTCACTTCGTCGGCTCGCAAAAGGCGAGAAGGTTTTGCATAACCCTGAAAATCTAAAGTATTGTATATTATTGATATAACTGTTTATAGAAATCATATCTTCTAACTATAGTGATTATATAACAACATATCTCTAAGCTACTATATTATCGCAAATAATAAACATATAACATTTGATTGGCAAATTATCAGATGAGTTTGGCTAAGCCGAACCATGCCCGAGTTCGACTAGGCTTGTTTTGACTTATGAGAGCTCGAGCTCGGTTTGCGAGCGTTTTTCTAAGCTCGGGCTCGACTCGTTTATTATTTATTAATTAATTTATTTATATAAGTTTTTTTTTATTATTTTGTGAAAAACCATAAAAGAGCTTAAGCCTGGCTCGAGCTCGTGTAGTATTTTAAACGAACCAAAGCTCAGCTTGAACTCGGGTCTGCAGTATGAAAATAACACATAGAAGTCTAAACGAGGTAAACCTTAAACATTACAAACAAGCTTCCCATACAAGGCTCGAGCTCTGCCTAGATAAAAGAAGAGCTTTATTCAAAAAAAGGCTCGGCTTGTTTCAAGATTTTTATCAATCCGAGATCGAGCAGCTTGCTAGCTGCTCGGCTCGTTTGCACCCCTAAACATAATCATAAGATTGAGTTAAAACACAAGTTTTAATGTAATTAATTCATAAACATAAATTTAGGGGTGTAAACGGGCCGAGCTGAGCTATGCTCGAGTTCGACGAGGCTTGTTTTGACTTACAAGAGCTCGAGCTTGTCTTGTAAGTTGTTTTTTCAAGCTCGGGCTCAGCTCGTTTTTTATCTAGTAATTAAAATTACATACGTTTTTAAGTTATATAATTTGAAAAAAACCTTAAACGAGCCTAAGCTTGGCTCGAGCTCGAGCTCGTTTAGTACCTTAAATAAGGCAAAGCTCAGCTCGAACTCGTCTGTGCAACGTTAAATTAATACATAGACGTCCAAACAAGGTGAAATTTAAAAATTACGAATGAGCTTCCCATACAAGGTTTGAGCTCTAGCTCAATAAATAAACAAACTTTATCCGAAAAAGCTCGGCTCGTTAGCAGGTCGAGCTCGGATCAATAAAAAGCTTGAAATTATAGGTGCAAACAAGCCAAGTCGTGCCCGAGCTCAACTATGCTCGTTTTGCCTTATGAGAGCTAGAGCTCGGCCGTTGAGTGTTTTTCCAAGCTCGGGCTCTACTCGTTTAATATTAACTAATTAATTTGTATATGTTTTAATTATTTTTATATATTTTGAGAAAAACCTCAAACGAGTCTAAGATCGGTTCAAACTCAACTCTACAGTGTAAATTAATACATAAAACTCCATACGAGGTAAAACTTAAAAACTATAAACGACTTCCCACACAAGGCTCGAGCTCAGGCTCGATAAAAAAACGAACTTTATTAGAAAAGGCTCAGCTCGTTTCAAGCTTTGTTTCAAACTTTTTATCGATCCGAGCTCGAGCTCGCATCGATAAAAAGTTTGAAATTAAGGTTGTAAACAAGCCAAGCCGTGCCCGAGCACAACTAGGTTCGGTTTGCTTCATGAGAGCTCGGGCTCGACTCGTTAAATATTAACTAATTAATTGGTATACGTTTTAAATTATTTTTTATATATTTTAAGAAAAACTTTTAAATTATTTTTTATATATTTTAAGAAAAACTTAAAATAAAAACGAAGTTCGAGCTCAAAACTCAATAAAAAATCAAAATTTATTCTAAAAAGCTCGGATCTTTCCAAGATTCTTATAGATCCGAGCTCGAGCAACCCGCGGGTCGTCTGCACCCGTAAACATAATCATATTATTGAATTCAAACACAAATTTAAATATTCAATTAATTCCAATTTCACCAACAAAATTATATAAATTAATTAACGGTTTTACTTTACTAACCTTGAAAATCGGATTTCTTGGAATTGAGAGCAAAATTCGGGTCGCGGTTGACCCGAATCTTAGCAAAACGGGTTGGAATTGGTGGGTGGGTTCTGAGAATACCATGGTTACAAATCAAATGGCTTACAACAAGTGATTCCATTAACGTGTTACAATTGTGTTCTAATAATTTAATAATTAACCGCTTTGATTCTCATATCATCGTTTTAAATGGGTCGGATCTTTTTAGTTTGGCCTCCATTCCAACCCGACCCGGAACCGTTTTTTTAACGGCAACTAGGGGTGCGTGTTGCGGTTAGGTACGGTTTTTGGCTAAAACCCAAACTTCGGTTTTTGGAGTTTTTGAAACCGTTTGGTTTCGGTTTTTTCGGTTTCGGTTATTGGGATTTCGTTTTGGTTTCACGGTTTTTTTTGTTTTTAGCCATTTGAGCTTAATTTTAGGCCGAAAAAAAGTTGACAAAAAATAATGGATTTAGGTATAAATAATTTGTTAATTGTAAAATAATAGATTATTATACATTTGAGCAACAATATTGAAGTTACATATTTATTAAATTCTTATAAATTACTTAATATAAAATAAAATAAAAACTAAAATTTAGCAATTCGGTTCGGTTTTTTCGGTTTTTTTTACATGCAAAACCAAAACCGAACCATTAGTGCGGTTTTTACAAAAATATAAAACCAAACCGTTGGTTTTTGTTTTGATTCGGTTTTTTTCGTTTCGAATCGGTTTTTCGGTTTCTTGCTTACCCCTAACGACAACTAGGGGTGTTCTTCGGCTTTCGAGTTTTTCGGATTCGGGTTTCAAATATTTAAATTCGGACCCGAAATCCAACCCAAATCTCTCATGAGTTTTTCGGGTTCGGCGAGTATCCTATAAAACATGAAAAAAAAATTGAAAAGCCGAATAATAAAGTAATATAACTTGATAAAACAATTAAAAGGAAGAGTAAAACAAACTCCAACCATAATCGTCTTCAATAAGGCGTGATTGGGTTGTTCGATTATGGTTGCTAATAGTCAGTCATAAACGTAAAACTGAAATTAACAATAAACGTCCGATCAATAATAGGTGAAATGACAATAGTTGATTGGGTTCAGATTTTGATAACTTGAGTGACTATGGTTTAACCTATTATACTTTGAAATATATTTGGTTTTAAAATTAGAAGTTTATTCGGGTTTTTTGGGTTGACCAAGAACCATAAATCAGACCCAAGAACCAACCTGAATTACTTTGGTTCGGGTTCGGCGTTTTTTGAGTCAAGTTAGTTCGGGTACAAGTTTTCTCGGGTTGAGTTTCGGATAAAAGTGACAACCCTAAAAGCAACTTTTATCAAACATGCAAACTAGCATGTTGCTAGAGTTAAAAACAACATACAAACAAGCTTAAAAGGATAAAGTGCACAAATCATTCAAATTTAAAGCTTTGAACAAGAATCTATATATAATTTAAAGATAACTCAAAGGCTTGATATAATTCAAAATCTTTGAATTCATAACGGATTTATCTTCAAAAATCTTCGTTTCTCATATTCCAAATACTTCAATAGGCCGTCATTATATTGCCTTGTAAAACCATTTTTTTCCCTTGTAATACCTTATTTTTTTCTCACCTTTTACACCCTATATGTTACTATAAATATGTATAGGATGTTTTGGTAGAATCACAACACTAAAAGTCTAAAACCGTTCTCTACTCCTTTAAACACAAAAACACGCTTATTGTTATCTTAAATGTTCCAAAAATATCTCAGAAGGCTTCATAAAAAAAATCTACTCTCTTAAACACGACACTCATAATATTATGGTACGGTCTGTGGTTATGATTGGGATGGCAAAATAGAAATCATCATCGTTTTTAGAATTCCGGCATGCGACTATCTTTTATGTATTTCGTTGTTTTATAGAACATATATAATAAAATCGAGTATTTTTGTTCTCTTTAGATGCACGTGCATACGACGACGCGTCATGAAGCATTTGTACGGTGACATTGAAGTTTCTGTCTGTTTGCGACATTAACTTCCCAAATGTTTGAACACGATTGCTTGATCCATCGTACTTGTTTTTAGTAACAAGATGAGTGGAGCAGCGAACTTTTTATACTTCATGACTTCATGTCACCTGAGCGAAGATTAATTACACTCTAGCGAGTCCTTAAAGCCTTCGTCATCTTCAAGTGGCGCCCACCAAAACCAACCAACCAACAAACAAGCCAAATTTTAAAACTCTTATTACATCACCACTGTTTAGCAATCTTTTGAGATCATATGGTATAAGTGAACGTCACCTAGAGTAAATTATATAATAAACGAGCTTGGACTCGATCTTAAACAAGCTCAAACAATTTATTATTTATATAGTCTTTGTTTAAATATCTAAAAGAGTAAATTATGGTTTTCGTCATGATTTGTCAACAATCAAATAGCTTAAAACATGCTATTCCAGTATATAATATTTCATTTTAATCAAAATCAAATCCACCTCATTAATACCATTTATTAATAATCAAACCATTCAAACCATTTATGTATGAACAATCATTCCATGAACATCTCATATATCATATTTGATCATGATTGTGTTTACAGAATTTAATATAAAAAATAAATGTTGAGAGCATGTAAAAAAAAACCCATATAGTATGTTGTTTTATATGATATTGATATTTACCCTATAATTTAACATTTAAAATATAAAAAAAAAATGTGACTTGCTGAGTTTATCTTAAACTTGTTATATTGAAAACAACAAATATTTAAACTACCAATTATCTCATACACCACTAAATTTAAGGGATTTGTTACACATACATCATGAATGAGTTGTTTTGAAACCATAACTATTAAAACATCATATCTGTTTAAATATATAGAAAGCTAGAGGGTGGTTTATATACCAAAATTGGATTCTACATAAGAAGCCTACGAAAGCCCGTGGTGTGATAAGTCTATTGTAGGGTGCTAGGATACGTGTTTGTTAAATTACGAGCGATTTTAGAAACATCGTTAACGTGTTAGATCTTGACAACTTGAATACAACCGATGTATGCACATCATTATAACCAATAATACAATATGATAAAAATATCATATTATTTATAAAAACGTTACAATATTATACATAATTAGAAGATAATTAAATTCTCATAAGTATAATTTTAAATTTTAAAACAGCTAGTTAATAAGATTTAAGCTCAAAAGGTAAACATTTATGTTTAATTTCTTTCTTTTTTTTATTCTACTCATTTTAAGCTTTTTACTATTTAAAAAATTATATATCAAATTTAAATAGATCAACTATCCATACACATCATAGTTTTTTTTAAATAATTTTTCACTATTTATTGAATAAAAACGCTATAAAAAGGTATATACACAAATGTAACCATAGACAAATTTCTCTTTTATCTTCAAAATAGTCGATATCACTGTCGCGCGCCACATAAATCCCACACAGTCCATATAACATATAAAGATGCTATAAAAGCATCGACAATAAAAAGCATAAAACGGACCCGTCATGTCAACCATGCCCACCGCAAAACGGCTATACAATACACCCTTTCTCTTCCACGCCAACCGCTAGCTAAAAACATCATAAAAATGTAATGTAACTCTAAAAAAAACTAAAATTATAACTTAAAAATAAGACATACTCCCAACTACTTATACCATATATGGATAGTGACAGAAGCTTAGTAAATATAGTATACAAGTCAACTTTCACATTAATGAAATATATTATATACTTATATATATTTATATCCAACAAAACCCTATTTTCTTTATACTCAAACCAACTGATCCTCTCAACACTATCACCATGGGCCTTGAAATAACATCAGAAATCCCAAAACCACCGTCCACCACCGCGGCCCGCCGCCACCACCGTCACCGCCACAAACCGCCAAAAACTCACCCTCATCCCCCTAATTTTTTTAATTTATTTTGACGTGGCTGGCGGCCCATATGGCGAAGAGCCCGCCGTACAGGCCGCGGGCCCACTCTTCGCAATCCTCGGGTTCCTCATCTTTCCCTTCATTTGGAGCATCCCAGAGGCTCTTATCACCGCGGAACTCTCCACTGCCTTACCAGGCAATGGAGGTTACGTCATCTGGGCCCACAGGGCCTTCGGCCCTTTTTGTGGGTCCTTAATGGGCTCATGGAAATTTCTCACTGGGGTTATCAACACTGCTGCATTTCCCATTCTTTGCGTAGATTACATGCAAAATTTGTTCCCAGTGTTCTCATCCAGGTGGCCGAGAACTCTGGCGGTCTTGTTTTCAACTCTCTTCTTGTCGTTTGTTAATTATACCGGGCTGAATATTGTCGGGTTCGCCACGGTTGCTTTAGGAATAATCTCTCTTTTGCCTTTCATCATCATGTCACTCATTGCTATTCCTCAAGTCCAGCCACACAGGTGATATTAATATTATTAATTAAGTAGATTGTAATTTTTAAAATAATAATAATAATAATAACAACAAAATATTTAATATATTAAATTAAATGTAATGGTGCTATTAATGAAAATATTTTGAAAATTACAACTGATTCACATATATCACGCAGCAAATCACTTATTTTTTTTGTTATATATTAATTTACTTTATATAAATGAGTTGTGTTGTACATGAGTTGGCATGTCCAACCCGATACAAATCTGAAAATTGTGTAAGACATATGAACTCGATGTGTTAACGCGAATATGGTGTGTGTGTTTTTTAACTCTTTCGCATATTAATACTTTAAAATATAAACTTTCCAAAAAGATAAGAAAATACAAATGTACATAAAATAGTAACATTTTAATTGTAAATTCTTATGTTTATTTCTTTTCCAATTTTAAATTTTGTCATAAATTACTCTACAAGTTTTAATTTAAGGCAAAACAAAATTTAAAGAAATAAAATTAAATCAAATCAATTATAATATAAATAGGTAAGATTTTAATTATAAGATCTTGAAAACAACTTTCTTCTGTTTTTAATTAAATTTTGGAATAAAAAATTACCAAGCAATGTAATTTATGACACAAAACACATATTTTATAATAAATATATAATTTAGAATATAAAACGGTTAAACATGTCAACCTGTCGGATTGACACGAACATAACCTGTTTAACCAACCTGTCGGATTGACACGAACATAACCTGTTTAACTCACAAGTTTCGTGTTATAAACAGGTGGATGAGTTTGGGCCAAAAAGGTGTTAAAAAAGACTGGAGTTTATTCTTCAACTGCTTATTTTGGAACTTAAACTTCTTTGACATAGTAAGCACAATGGCTGGAGAAGTCGAAAACCCGAAAAAAACATTCCCAAAAGCGCTCTTTTCCGCGGTGATCTTAACTAGTTTAGCTTACATTATCCCTCTACTAGCCGTCACAGGCGCGATTCCACTCGATCAAAACGAATGGGAGTCAGGGTTCATGGCAGTCGCAGCCGAGATAATATCAGGCAAATGGTTAAAAATCTGGATAGAAATCGGCGCAGTGTTATCGGGCATAGGCTTATTCGAAGCGCAGCTAAGCAGCTGCGCTTATCAAGTTCTCGGCATGGCGGATTTAGGGACCATTCCAAAGTGTTTTGGAATGAGATCAAAGTGGTTTGGGACTCCATGGGTGGGAATATTAATATCAACTTTGATAACATTAAGTGTTTCCCAAATGGAGTTTACTAACATTGTGGCTTCGGCGAATTTTATATATAGTTTAGGGATGTTGTTGGAGTTCGCGTCGTTTTTGTGGCTAAGGAGGAGGTATCCTGCGATGAACAGACCGTTTAAGGTCCCACTTTCGTTGCCAGGGCTAGTGGTGATGTGTTTGGTGCCTTCAGTGTTTTTGGTTGTGATAATGGTTCTTGCTAATAAGATTGTGTTTTTGCTTAGTGGGTTGATGAGTGTTGGTGCTGTTTTGTGGTATTTGTTGATGAATTATTGCAAGTTTAAGAAGTGGTTTGTGTTTGCAAATGGGGATAATATTGAAGAGATTTTAGGGTGAGGGTGTTAATATTTTGTTTTATGTAAGTTTGGTAAAAATATATATATAATATGTATTTAGCAATCTTTTTTTTTGGTGCATGATGACTTGTTAACATGATAAAGAAATGAAGTTAAAACTAGTTTGGGGTTGAAGTAAATGAGTTCGGGTCATAAGCATGTTAGTATGCAGTGGGTTCAACCCGCATCACATGTTTAAATATCACTTGTTTAAGTGTTAGTACGTTTAACTCTCATGACAAGTTTAACATGTTTATCGTCTGTTTAACGCAACACAACTTGTTTGATCAAACTCATTTTCTATTACCTTCATATGTAAACAGAGTAAATAAAGTAGATACACGAAAACTAGATACACCTAAGATTTACGCATACGTAAAAAAATGTTAATAAGTAATCGGTCTTTATATTTCTAGGTATTTGTGGTTTATGATGATATTTCATGTATTTATTTATTAAGATTGTCTTGTACTTTTATTATATGTGTAATTATTTAGGTGTGTGAAAACGACTATTATTATAGTGACCAAAAGCTATGAAGCCTAGCGATATTAAGAAGTGTGAAAAAGTTTTCCTTTTACATAGTTGGGGGTTTCGATCCAATAACGCACATACGTGTGCATATGTTTTAAATGGTGGGTTGCGAACCTGCCTCGACTTAATATGGTTAGACCCGACACACTCCATTGTATAAAGGGGTCAGTGTTCCATCTCTCTTCCTTGTACACACTTTACATATACACTGATTACACATTTTATTATAGATCAAAGTTATACCTTCCTTGTACTCGCTTTATATATACATTGATTACTCTAGATACCAATAACATTAACAACTTTAAAACAAATGTCTAACAAGATAAAAGTACAAAAAAAAAAACATAAATGTAAAATACAAAAAATAGAACAAAAATATATATTTAGATTTTTTAATAAAAAAATAAAGAGCATAATTTACCAAAGAAAAGTTAATTAAATGGTAAAGAAATTTATTGTTAAAATAACACAAATTAAGGTCTACTCTTGTTACCGCTCTTCGCATAGTAAAATTAATTCATCAATGCCAATCTTAGTGATCAATGTTGGTTGTGGTGTTCCACATGGGACGCCATAAGCCACTTCAACCCCGTACCCTCAAAGGCGTATATACTATATACTGGATGTATTGGATGAATTGCTAGTGCAAAAATTTTATACATGAATGTTGTTATAGAACCCGTGTGATACACATTATGTTTAAAAGAAATATAATTAATCTATATAACTTTTTTGAAAAAAAATTAACTATATTTTATCATATTAAGTAATTTTATAAGTTCAAATTATATTTTCTAATGAAATATTCATACGAATACGTGGTGTATTTTCACGCAATTTCTTCATAATTAAGAAAAAGATACACCTAGTGATTTTATAAGTTGTAATTATAAGTTTAATTGGAATAGCAAATTTTAACAAAAGATGATAATATATTTCATTATGAATCCTCGTATATAAAATTAGAATAAATAATTACAATTTTAAAATGTGGATAAGAACTTCATAGATCCATAGAGGTTGAATGAAGATGTGAGAAAATTGATATTCATTTATAATTTCTTCTTTCTCTTCATCATTTTATATCTACAGATATCGTTTATTGAAATAACATTCATCATTTCACTCGAAAGTGTATATTAATTGATTTAATTTTAAAAATATATGTAATTTCATTAAAGATATAAATATTTTGTTTATATTAACATAAATACATGCTTTTCTTAAAGTTAGAAGTATAATTTGAGCTAGAAAAATTAAAATAAGAACAAAATATTCAACTGACATGTGTCTTTAATTATTATTTTTAATTAAAATAGATGGATATTTATACATCCCTTTTTATTGTTTTGTCATCATAAGACAATTATATCTCTTTTTATTGTTTTGTCATCATAACATTAATTTGTCAAGATATCAGTATAATTATATTAATTATTATGGTTTTCACATTTATATCAGACTACAAGTTGATTATAACTAAATCTGATAAACAATATTACCCAATAATGACAGATAAGAAATAATTAATATATTGCCACTTCTATTTTGGTGGGTGGTCAAAGGAGTTTTCTAGGTTTCCTTTTATGGTGAGGCTCGAGTTTAAATCCTGGTGGTAAGTCTTTCGAAATATCGATAGATTTAAATTTGAGTAAGGTGGGTTATATACGGGTGGTAATTCTTTCAAAATTCCCCGAAAACCGGTTGCACTTATCCGTTAAAAAAAGAATATAAAGTAAACTTGAAATATGGAAAATTAATAATATTGTAGGTTTAATATTGTTCCTTTTTTAAAAGAAAGAAGTATTTATTTTTCCAGGCATAAATTGCTTCCTTTCACATGTGAAATGATCACCCTCACTTCTAAAATTGGATTATTTGCATGATACAAATATTTTGATTTTTGAAGGTTTTATTTTATTTCTAAAAAAAAATCACATTTATATTGTTTGTCTTAATCCATGAATATTATCATACCTACTATATTCTATAAATAGCACCAAATGTTAACTATCAAGAATCTCATCAACCATTAATTGCTCTAAACTCTAACCATGGCCTCACCAATCTCAATTAGCAACTCAAACTCGCTTAACATTCTTGATTTCGCGGTGAACAAAGGTCATGGAGTGAAAGGCTTAGCCGAACTGGGACTAAAGACGTTACCATCCGAATACATTCAACCTCCACAAGAGCGGATTGATACGAGCATTAAACATGCACATCTAAACTCCATACCGCTTATTGATATGTCAAAATGTGAAGATCCGGAAGTGGCTGAAGCAATATGTAACGCGGCACAAAAATGGGGCTTCTTTCAAATAGTAAACCATGGAGTCCCTATGCATGTTCTTAAGGATGTCAAAGATGCAACTCATGGATTTTTTGGGTTGCCGGCGGAAGAGAAGTTGAAGTACTCAAAAGAACGATCGGTTACAAATAATGCTCGTTATGGTACAAGCTTTACTCCTGAAGCCAAGAAAGCACTCGAGTGGAAGGATTATCTTGGCCTCTTCTTTGTCTCGGATGAGGAGGCTGCTTCCCTCTGGCCTCCCATTTGCAGGTGAAAAAGAGTATTGCATGTTACCTCATGGTTCTCGGTTCTTAGTATTTGCATTAAAAAGTTCCCGGTAAAACCGGAGATTCTAGATGTGAAACCGACGAACCGGAATATTAAAAACTTTTTTAAAAAAAATACCACTCTTAATTTATTATAGGGTAACTTATAAGCCGACATCGGTTAAATCATTTTTTTGTTAATTCAAAATTTTCCTTCTTTGCATTCAATTAATACCTAGTAGCTAAAATCAATTTTGATTCAAGCTTTCAAGGTAATATAATATATAATAATATGATATTTCTTTAATCTACCGTGACTATGATTTATGTAACTTAAACAATTAGTTTTTGATAAAAAAAATATAATGGATTTTGATTAAAAACTTGTTTAGCAGTTTGTAAAGTTTGCACAACCCATTTGATAAATAAACGATCGAACCTGTTCATAAATTATAGAATTATTGTGAATCATTGTTGAATTTATGTTTTTAATTGCATTACAAATATATAGTATTTTATAATTTTTAATCAACTTGATTTACGATATTTTATATATTAAAATACATTATAAGCTATCAAGTTCAAAATTAAAGGTTATATTTTGGCTTTTTGATTTTTTTTTCTCTTTTTTTTGTAGGAATCAAGCTTTGGAATACATAAAGAGCTCTGAAATGGTTGTCAAGAAGCTACTTGAAATACTAATGAATGGATTGAATGTAAAAGAGATTGATGAAATCAAAGAATCAATGCTAATGGGGTCAAAGAGGATTAACCTTAACTACTATCCAAAATGTCCTAACCCCGAACTCACTGTTGGTGTGGGTCGTCATTCAGACGTATCCACACTAACGATACTATTTCAAGATGATATCGGGGGGCTTTATGTGAGAAACACAGAGACTATGAAATGGATTCACGTCCGTCCAATTAGTGGATCTTTGGTGATCAATGTTGGAGACGCACTTCAGATAATGAGTAACGGGAAGTACAAAAGTGTTGAGCATCGTGTTAGTGCTAATGGAAGCCATAACAGGATTTCAATCCCGATATTTGTTAACCCAAAAGCTAGCGATGTTATTGGACCTCTTCCGGAGGTGCTTCAAAGCGGAGATAAACCGGTCTATAAGCATGTTCTTTACTCAGACTATGTCAAGCACTTCTTTAGGAAAGCACATGATGGGAAGGCCACAATTGAGTTTGCAAAGGCATAGTTAATTTCATGATTTTCTGAATTTTAGTTTTATATTTAAGGCTAGAACCACCTTTGTTTTAATATTTTTATGTTTGTTTATCAGTTATCTATTTTTGTTTCACCTTTTTAGAACAATGATACATCTTTATTTAAACTTTTAGTTACATGTTACAACTTTAAGATTATTTCACAAACAATATTTGATTGGTTACAAGTCAAATATAGTATTCAAATTCTGTTACGGTCATAATAGTATAAGGACTATAGTTGTAACTAGTGGTAGCATAAGGGTCTAGGTGTAAATATGTTAACGAACTCTATAATCGTAATGAAAGATTAGCTATGTTTTGATCGGGTTTATGTTGAAAGGTTCATTAATTTCTTCCCTCTCTTCAAAAGGATTGAGTTAAGTCCATTATTAACATACAAACGGACGAGAAACAAGATGGGTGACGCGAACCAAGAGAAAAAAGAGACGATCTCCGGGTCGTTTCAGTGTCCGCGTTTGACGAAAACAAACTACACGATTTGGAGTATGCATATGGAGGTTATTTTTGGGATTCATGGAGTTTGGGATGTGATTGACCCGGGCTCTAATGACGCGAAGCAAAATAACATCGCGAAGGCGCTTCTGTTAAAGTCGATTCCCGAGGAACATATACTTCAAATCGGTAATTTTAAATTGGCAAAAGAGATTTGGGATGCCATAAAGTCAAGAAATATGGGCGCGGAACGTGTGAAGGATGCTAGACTTCATACGTTAATACGTGAATTTGACGGCATAATGATGAAAGAAAACGAAACCATTGACGAGTACGCCTCGAGAATGACCGCGATCTCTTATAAAACAGCAACACTTGGACAACCGTATGAAGAAAGGAAGCTAGTCCAGAAATTCTACACAAGCCTGCCGAGCCGGTTTATCCAAGTTGTAGCATCCCTCGAGCAAGTGTTATACCTTAAAACAGTCGGTTTTGAGGATGTTGTCGGGAGGTTGAAGGCTTATGAGGAGCGTATCAAAGGGCACGTGTTGCGTTCTGAAGAAGGTAAACTTTTGTTTAATAATTTTGAATCCTCTTCGAGTTCGAATCAGTTTTCACGCGAATCGAGTAAGGGGCGCGGGAAAGGTTTGAACCGAGGACGTGGTAATGGACATGGTGGTGGACGTGACAATCAAAATCGTGGTTCACAAGAAGGGTCCAACGAAGGGGATAAACGAAAGGGTAAAAAGGACTACTCGGGAGTTCAATGCTTTCTTTGTGATGAATTTGGTCACTTCGTTTCGAGGTGTCCGGTACGAAGGAAAGAAAGACAAGCACATTTGGCCGAAGAAAAAAAAAGACTCGTCCCTCTATATGGTGCAGTGTGTTCAAGAAAATGTGTACTTGAATGAACAGAAGGTTATACCAAAAGATTACGAGGGTGATTCGAACGAACAAGACTTGTGGTATTTGGATAACGGAGCGAGTAACCATATGACGGGTAATTTATCTTTTTTCTCTGAGTTAAATAAACGTGTTGGTGGCAAAGTTAAATTTGGAGATGGGTCTTATGTTGATATTTGCGGGAAAAGGGTCGATATTGCTAGTCGGTAAAACGGGGGAGCAACAACTATTGACCGACATTTATTATATTCCTAGTTTACAAAGTAATATTATTAGTCTTGGGCAAGCAACAGAAAGTGGTTGTGATATTTGTATGAAAGACGATTACTTGTGGATGTATGATGATCAATGAAAATTGTTAATGCGCGTTACTCGATCCAAGAATCGTCTTTATACGATTAAGTTAAAGACGGGGAAACCCGTGTGTTTACAAGCCCGGATTGATAACGAGAATTGGCTTTGGCACGAGAGACTAGGACACCTAAATTTCGAGTCTATGAAACAAATGGTGAAAACTAATATGGTCGTTGGAATGCCAAAAGTTGATCAAGAACATCAAATTTGTAACTCGTGCTTAGTCGGGAAGCAAACGAGAAAACCGTTTCCGAAGTCGGCGACTTTTAGAGCAACCCGAGCGTTGGAACTAATCCATGGAGATTTATGCGGGCCCATTACTCCTAGTACCATAGCCGGAAATAGTGAAGCGTTTGATACCTTCAAGAGATTTAAAGTCATGGTGGAAGCGGAAAATTGTGAGAAAATTAAGACGTTTCGAACCGATCGAGGGGGGGAATTTACTTCTCGTGATTTCAATCGGTTCTCGAAAAAAGAGGGTTTTATTCGGCATTTAACCGCTCCATATATACCTCAACAAAACGGTGTTGTGGAGAGGCGAAACCGCACGATATTGAATATGACTCGGAGCATATTAAAAGCGAGACAAGTTCCGAATTATATGTGGGGTAAACCAGTGGCTAGACTCGAAACGATTGGTTTATTAATATCTCTCGCAGCAAATGGAGGTTAGGAATTGCATCACCTTGATGTCAAATCCGCGTTCCTACATGGCGAGTTATCAGAAGAAGATTTTGATGCTACGAGATATCGAAAGATTGTCGGGTGTCTCTGGTACCTTTTACAAACTCGTCCCGACTTGGCGTATTCGGTCGGAGTCGTAAGCCGGTACATGCAAAGCCCAAAGCAATCTCATGCAACTCTTATAAAGCAAATTCTTCGTTATATTCAAGGTACTCTCGGTTTTGGTATTTCTTACACTCGTGGGAAAAACGTGTTAGTTGGTTATAGTGATAGTAGCCATAACATTGACCAAGACGATGGCAGAAGCACTACGGGGCATGTATTTTATTATTGGGTCTTCACCAATAACATGGTGTTCTCAGAAACAATTGACTGTTGCACTCTCATCGTGTGAAGCAGAGTACATGGCGGCAAGCGCAGCCGCGTGTCAGGCGGTTTGGCTAAGAGACTTGATAAGTGAGTTATTCGACAAGGAAATTCAAGCAGTGGTGTTCGATAATACATCAGAAATAGCACTCGTGAAGAATCTGGTTTTCCATGGAAGGACCAAACACATCAAATCTCGGTTTCACTACATTCGAGAATGTGTTGATCGTGAAGAAGTAAGCGTCGAGCATGTTAGCGGTGTTAAACAATGTGCCGATATCTTTACGAAGGCTATTGGGAGAATCAAATTCAAGGAGACGCGGGAATTACTTGGAGTTGAAGACTTGTCGGTTTCGAGTTCGAAATTCCGGGGGTGATTTTTGGGGATTTCGGTTCAAGACCGTTACTTGGCGTGCAAGGTTAAGTAGCAAGATTTAAGGAGTGGATAATTATAAACAATTAAATGTGCTTAGATTTAATTGTTAGTATAATTATTATGTCATATTATTTAGCAATCCTAGTTGTAGTCTAAACATGATATGTTAGATTATAAATACTCGTGCTTTGGGGTTTAAAGATTGTAATTGGGTAATTGAGTTTTGTGAAGTTTCTCAATAATAACAAACGTGTTTGGGTGTTTAGCCAAATTAACGTGTCTGGGTTTTGAGTTTGTGTTCAATACCTGGTACTAATTCCATTAGTTTATACCTATTGTCTTCACAAACTAAACAATTTAAGGAATGTCAAAATTAGGAAGCAATTTCCAACAAGGACCTGTTAACATGACACGGAGTTAAACAAACTGAAATGGACTCAAACCAATTTTTTTCTCGAACCAAACTAAACTAAAAAAAAACGGGAACCGAAATCGAACGGTTTTCAAAAATTGAAATTTCAGTTTTTTGTTTAGTTTGATCCAAAAACCGACCCAAACCCACGTTTTTTCTCGGCCCAAAAATTTCAAGCCCAAATGGTAAAACAAAAAAAAGCGTGACGCCGTAATCTAATGGTTCTCAAAAATTGAAATTTTAATTTATGGTTTAGTTTGAGCCCGAAACCGACCCAAACCAACTTTTTTCTTTCTCAGCTCAAGAATTTCAAACCCAAATCAAATAGTAAAACCGAAAAAAAAAACAAAAACCGAACTAAATTCTGAAACATGAGGGGTCGAAGTTGCATAAATATCAAAGATATGTATACATATACATACATATATATATATATATATATATATATATATATATAGGTTTCGAACTCATTTGGAGACTGAGTGACAATGCAATCAGAGACTCCTTCGGCAACGATTTCTGGCAACCGCCGCCGGAGACGGCCGCCGGTGAGAAGCCGGACGATGGAAACCGTTCTGCGTATTCTCTCGATTTGTAATCAATATCATTCAGGTTTCAATCTTCAATTTGCTATAACTTATATCAATTTTAGTTAGGGTTTAAGTTCCTGTAAATCACCAGTGTTGTAGTAATTGCTAGGCGTTAGTCGGGCGGTCGGGTAGGGACTACCGGTTAATAATCGGGTTTAGTTTAGCCGGGATTAATTGGGATTTTTATGACCATGCTTGTAACTGCAAAAAAGTTATTATTTTTTGTATGGTAATGAGTTCGGGGATTAATCGGGTTCTAATCGGCCTTGCTTATAACTGCAAAAGTTATTATGTTTCGAATGGTAATGAGTTCGGGGAATAATCGGAGTTAACTGGGATTATTCGGGATTTTTACAACCATGTCTGTAACTGCAAAAGGTTATTATCTTTTGAATGGTAATGAGTTCGGGGATTAATCGGGATTTTTATGATTACCGCCATGCTTATAACTGCAAAAAGTTATTATTTTTTGAATGGTAATGAGTTTTTCATTGGAACCCAAAACCCAAAACAAATTATCCGACAAGTGATTTTGGGATTAATTGGTCGATGGGGTATGGACTAGCTGTCAATCGGGATTATTCGGGATGTTTACAACTATGCTTGTAACTGCAAAAAGTTATTATTTTTTGAATGATAAATGAGTTTTTCATCGGAACCCAAAACTGAAAGCTAAAGTTTTTGGATTCCGATAGTGATGTTTAGAAAATAGAAAATTTCAGATGTTTTAGATACTCTAAATATGTTTCTTTTAGATTATTAGTTAATAGATATCAATTATAAGTTTTGGATATTTCGGATATCCATTTCAACACCCTGAATTTTTTTAGTTTGTAATTAACAGGAACGGTTAAATTTTTTAAGCTTTATGCTTTGTAAAATAATCTGCAAAAAAAAGGTAGAAATTAGTTATTCTATCTCGTCCGCTGTAAAGATTAGTTATGGTGGTAACACCTTGGTTTAAAGAAAACGCATAAGTGGCAAAAAGACGCGCCTCATGTTGTACAAAATAGCTCAAAAACTTGAATTTGACACTGTCAAATGCAGTAGTAGTAAAAGTTAATCACTTTTTCGATCATTTGACTAAATGTTTATTTTTTACATGTAGATAAGGGCACCGATGTTTCACCTGATGATTGTTTATTTCAAGAACAAACGTACGTAGATGAAACCCAAGAAAACGGTTCATATAATACGCAGGTTGAGCCAGCTGAACATGATCATAACATATCAAAGAAGGATCTTTCTCAAAACGTCAACACCAGTCCTTCAGTCAACTTTGATGCAAAAAGTCAAGATAATATACCCGCAAATGAAGATGTTGAAGAAGGAGAAATATCGGGTGGTTTGTCAGGCACCAAATCGAACAGTATTATAATCCCGCTATCTACAGAAGCAGTTGAAAATGGTGATGTGCAGGCACGAGTGATTAATAAAACCACAAGAAATTTGGTGGATTACTCTGAAATAGCTGTTAATGCGAAATCCCAAGAGTCTGTAATGCAAGCAACCAAGAAGCGGGATCTAGTGAAGGTTTGGATTCTTTTAACAAATTTGTTCAAGTTCTCAACCGTAAAGTTTTTATTTTTTTCGCATTACATAGAGAGATGGGAATATGGTTTGACTTTCGGTTGGGTTGACCCGAAACACTTTTTTCCAAAATCTTTATCTGTTTTTTTTCAAATAATTAATGTGTCAAGTTTGATTTACTAAAATAACGCTGTTTCAGCAATAATATGTTTTTTTTTTCTTTTGATTTGGGACGTTTGATAAGTTACAAACTAGTTGTGATAACTATTATGACAGATATTATTTTATTATTAGATAGGTTTTTTATTCCGGTAAGTATTTGATTTTGAATAAACTTAGGGAACAACCAAACAAGTTATGCATCCTGCAAGTATTTTAATAAATAGAGCTCTAGGGCTGGAAGCTATCATATGATTACTTTGTTTAATTATTTTATATTATTTGGTTCGTTCGTAATAATTAACAGAGTCTGCTGGTATCAACTTCTTGATAACTATTGTGACAACAATATTTTATTAAAAAAGTATTACATGATTACTAGATATACCGTTTGACATGGTTATTTTCGGCTTCTATATCCGTGCATGACAGGATAGTGGTGCCCAAAATACTAGAAAGAGGCAGGGATCTTGTAGTGAAGAAGAGAGTAGAAACAAAAAGTCAAAGAATTCTGTTGACCGGACAACTCGTCCAGATTATGTAGCATTGCTCGGTGAGAATGCTTCTCAAGAAGTTGTTGACGCTACTACAAACAAGGTACTAATTTTCGTTCATTTTGCATTTTTTATGTTTTTTTTCCTAATTGGTTGTCATCGGTTAAGTAACTGATTTTTTTCGTAACAGGATGCGCCTAATGAAAAGAAAAAGAAGCGCGCTTTGACCCAGGAACGAAAAGCAAAGAAAAAGGTTACTTTTAATTTAAGTATGAATTTATTGATGTTTTTTTAAAAATGAACTTAATCTATGTATTCATATTGCTGGTTTCAATATCATTTCTGCTCTTTTATATCTATATTTATTGTCCACAAACAAGAAAAAAAAGCACAATTTTTAAAACATAATAATAATGATAATAATAATAATAATAATAATAATAATAATAATAATAATAAAGATGATGTATCTAATGTTTTATATGCGGAAAAAATATAAAGTTAATTTTTTAAACATAATTATATGTAAAATATATTCAATCATCATAAAAGAAAAAAAATCAATCCTCATTAATAAGTGAAAAAAAAGAACACAAATTCTTCTAAGCCGGGACTCGAAACTACCACCTTCGATTTGTAGGTACACGTCACACGTTCCTAACCACTTGTTTTGCGTGACTTTTGTTTTTCATCTCATGTGAAAAATATATAACTGGTATTAATGTTTATGGCAGTTTTTTGTTATATATATATATATATATATAGAAAAGGGTTAAAATAAGAATAATATATATATAAATATATAAATAATGGCACTTTTACCCTTAATGCATCTATGATACCATGACTTGGAAAACTTCCAAGATTGAATAATGGGGGTAAAGTGGGAAAGTTAATTATATTTATCCCTTTTGATGTATGCCTATTTTGGTTTTATCGGTTAAGTTTATTTCCCATTATATGAATTAATCCAACTAAACTTGTTACCATTTTAATGTTTTTCAGAAGAAAGATAGACTTAAACGAGCCGAAAAGAACAGAAAACTTGGCATCAAGAGATTGACACTTCAACCAGTGATTAAAGAGAAAAAAATAACTTATTGTCGTCACTATATGAACGGAAGATGCCATGAGGTTAACTTATAATTTAATTATTTTCTTCTTCATTTTCATAATTAATATTTATTTATCTGATACTTATATAACACTACAAATCTATTTATTAATTACAGGGCGAGAAGTGTAAATTCTCACATGATACGATCCCCTTGACAAAATCCAACGTATTAACCGAAACGCGTTTTGACTTGTTAACAAATATCTTATCTTAGTATCTCGACAGAATTACAATTTCGTCCTTTAAGTATATGCGATTTATGGATCAAGTCCTTTATATGACAAAATACATTTGCTTTTTGACTTTTTGTCCTTTACACTGACTGTCATCCAAAAATTCAGTTAAATCCAAACATGCCAAGACTTAACGGGGTTTTTGTTTAACATATTTTATTTATTTTCTTTTTTTAAATATATATTTGATTTGATTTTTAATTATAAATACTTAAATAGTATGCGTAAAAAGACGTAAATGCCCTCACATGCCAAGATTTAACGGGGGTTTTGGATGTCAGTTAGTCAAAAGGACGAAAATTAAACAAACATGTCATGTAAAGGACACCGCATGTAAATAAACTGCATATGCTTAAAGGACAAAATTCGTAATTTTGTCTAGTATCTGTGAGTAAGTAACCTGTTTTTGTGATTGATTTTGCAGCCATGTTGTCATTTTGCTCGGCACGCGTGCATGAAAGGTGATGATTGCCCATACGATCACGATCTCTCCAAATATCCATGCAAGAATTATCAAACAAAAGGGTCGTGCAATCGAGGTTCAGATTGCATGTTTTCTCATGAGGTAACTAATAAAAGTAAAATTCATTATTTTCTTTAAAAAGTTTGTTATAACTTATATGTATCATTCTAAATTTCATAATATCATATTTACTCTTTCAAAACAGTAAGATTATCATATTCAATCCATTTATAGTAGATAAAATAAAAGTTGGTTATTTGTAACAATCTGATTCATTGAATAAGCAAAAATGAATAAATTTTATTCACCGTGAAATTCGTAATCGTGTATTAGAAGTGTAAATATGATATTTTGAAGAATAATACTATGAAAGTCAACTTTCAGAAGGATGTATATTGAGTTAATGCTCTTTTATTATCTGTTTCAGGTACTACCGAGTGAAGACTCCTTAAACGAGTCAAACAAGTCAAAGCCCGAACAAAAAACGCCTTCAAATTCGGGTTCCAAAAAAGTAGAAGCAAAATCTTACTTAGTACCCAAATTTGTTGATGTTACACCAAAGGTAGATTCTGCGGTCAAGGAAATTACCAAAATGCCCCTGCTAAATCAAGATTCCAAAGAAAAACCGAAAGGGCCCTTGGTGATACATGATTCTGAAAAAATTACCAGAACGCCCATTGTAGTTCCTCGTGGTATAAACTTTCTGTCGTTTGGTAAAAAAGCTGGTATCGAATCCTGCTCATCTCCTAAGGTAGATTCCGAGGTCAAGGAAATTACCAAAATGCCCCCGCTAGTTCAAGAATCTGAAGAGAAAACGAAAGGCCCCCCGGTGGTACATGATTTTGAAGAAATTAGCCAAATTACCAAAACGCCCTCCGTAGTCCCTCGTGGAATTAATTTTCTGTCGTTTGGTAAAAAACCTGGTTTGGATAACTCAAATAGTGGATATTCGTTCAAAATCAGCAACCGAGTTGAAAAGCCTCGGATAAGCGACGTGGCGGGTGAGGGTTCGCGGTCTGTTCCAACGGTCAGTGTGGTCAACGAGTTCAAAGTTGACTTTTTAGCAGATAAAATGAGTTATTCGAAGAACCCAATTCCTATGATGTCATTCATGTCAAGCACATCACAGAAGTTGCTTCGGTCAACTTTAGCTTTTGCGTCTGAGCTAGACTCGGGTTTAAAGTCGAAAGTTTGACCATTATCGGTCATGAAGATTTTAACAGCGGAAATATCGAAATGGAATCATTTGTTTCTCAAAGATTGCTAAATTTTTTTATTCTTGGACTTCAATTTTTGTGTAAATATGCATATATTCTTATTTTTAAATTATTAATGACATCGTCTGATTTTAAAATCGGTCTGCATAGGCCGGTTCGATGACCAGTCCGATTATGAATACAATTCAGGTTTCAAGTAATGTTGTCATGGAACTTCGTCCATATATCTCCCTTTTATTATTATATTTGTGTTCCCTTCTGCAAGTGTCGGCAAGAGTTGTCTTCTACGTAGGGGTGACAACTGGATACATGTTTAAGACACGATAAGACCTGTTAATGAGCTTAGCTACATGAGGTTGAGATCAAAGAAACATCTTTAGCGCTTGTAGATAATGAAGTAGACATCACAGTATTATTACCATCTCAAAGTCTGCTTTACAAATAGCTAAAGATGAAACAAAAAGAAATAAGTTAACACTTGAATACTTAAGGTTTAGGTAGGCTCATAAGAAAGAAATAAAACTCAAACTCTAGCATCTTTATTGTTTTTCTTCTGGCAGATGCAGCAACGAGAACCTTGCGAGCTGCATCAACGATGTCTTTTCGCACCATTACTTTAAAGACGGCACCTTGTGATTCAGGTAGCAAGTAAGCTTTCAAATCTGGAACAAACTCTAACAAATCCATCAACCCCCCGCACGGGCGTTGAAACACTTCTAGATTGCGAAATGCTACAAGATCCAGCTTCAAACGCCTCAACTTGGGAAAAGGTGGCGAAGATCCATTCAACGGAAACAGTGTGAGTATATGGACAACAGGCGAGAACAGAGTAAGCGATCTGGCATTGCGTAAGGGATTAAACAACATCAGAAGATCATCAAACATCGTCTTCTCTTTCTCTTGGCGGCAATAACCATTGTAGTCGATGACCACCGTCTCAAGAATAGGGAGATTGCCCGTCAACTTCGGGATATCACTCCCCTGCCACTCGAAATATTTAAGTTTCGGAGTCATGAATTTACAGCGACGGACAGACTGCTTGTAGTGGTACAAGATAGTAAATTCGGAAAGTTGAGGGGCGTGTACATTCAAAGCATTGCCCTCGGTTGTAAGCAAACAAAAGTGCAATTTTAACTTTTCAAGCACGGGAAACCCTGAGAACGGATCAAGATCATTAATAATAACCCCTTTGAGATATAAATTGGTGAGACTCTTAAACGATGTTACCGATCTTGGTTCCAAAAACGTGCAACCGGCAGTTGTTCCGCTTGTAAATTTCAAGCTCGTTAGTGAATCCGATGACCCGGTCGGCCACGTCCTGATTTCTCGGATGTTTGCTTCCAGTTCTTGGACACCGTGTGAAAACGCGTAACTGAAAACTGTTTGTAAAAACTCGTCCGCACTCTCCATCATGTTTGAAGGTTAACTTATCCAACTTCACGTTTTGACGACGACGATTTAAAACCTTGAAGGCAAAGTCATCTAAGCACGGG
Source organism: Bidens hawaiensis (assembly GCF_021521415.1). Taxonomy (NCBI): domain Eukaryota; kingdom Viridiplantae; phylum Streptophyta; class Magnoliopsida; order Asterales; family Asteraceae; genus Bidens; species Bidens hawaiensis. The sequence continues at coordinate 51,198 of NW_027494110.1, read as the reverse complement.
AAGTGAGATTGAGAACCGGAATACGAGTCCATGTAGAGACCCATGATTTCGATAACACCGATGATTGAACAGCTTGTCTGGCGTCAAGATAAGAAAGAATGTGAAGCTGCAAGGATTCTGGCAATCCTGATAGCATGTCCAATGTTTCTTCTTCTGCCTCTTCTTCACGTAACCTTTTAACCGCCATGTCTCTTATCTGCACGCAGTGTACAGATAACTAAAGTAATTATGTTAACACTATAACTTTTGAACCAGAGTAATTATTATTATTACACTATATTTATATTTTATAGCATAATTACTCTGGTTCGAAACTGTAATAACTTTGTTATTTGAGATCAATGATTAAATTTCAAACTTATAGATAAAACTTGAACAAGAATTGATTATTCAAGCAAAAGATCAAAACATTCAAGCATAAGATCAAATCAAATTGCTCCTACGGAGATTAAGCACTCACACATACATATATACATATATCGATCGAGAGATGAATAAACCCTAATTTTTTATATATACATATAACTAAAATCAAATCCAATATAGTTCTTAAATCGCATGAGACTTAGGCTATTATTGTTATTAGTATTACTATTACTATTACTAGTACTAGTATTACTATTACCTCACTATCACCAATTTATATGGGAGACATGGCGTTATAATACACCAACGCGTTAACAATGTAATTATAATACACCAACGCGTTAACAATGTAATTATAATACACCAACGCGTTAACAATGTAATTATGTCTTGGTAACAAACAATGTTAGTATGTCTTGATAACAGGAAAAGCTCATCAATGACGCGCTCGTATGGTCAAGGTCTCGGATGTTTATAACTCTGTTCGGGGTTCTTCGTAACTTCTGTAAAACCTTTCTTTAATTTGGTTAGTCAATGTATTTCGTATAACTAGTTTCGATTACTTGGAACACTCTAGTTTAAATTGGATGACACAAACTGTGCATTTAGTTATATGTGAGAAAGATTTGTTAAATGGAATCATGTGCTAACATAAACTCTTATTATTAAAATAATAATAATAAAATTAAGTATTATATCTATTGCCTTAGTCTATTCAATTGATCATTCAAACATAAGATCAAACAACACATATTCAACCGCAGTAGTTCATTTAATTGACTAACTAACTAAATCAAATTGCTCCTACGGAGATTACATATATATAAATCGACCGAGAGATGAATAAACCGTAATTCTATAACTAAAATAAACAAAAAAACGTTATTTAATAATAATTAAATCGCATGAGACTTACCGGTCGGTGGCGATAGTGATTAATTATTATCGAAAGAATTATATGTTTGTGTCTGTTGTAAAAGTAATTGTAAATGTAGCGAATGATTCTTGGCTATTTATAAGGTTCGCTTGGGCCTATTGGTATTGTGGGCTATAATAATAATAATAATTATTATTATTATTATTACTATTACTATCATTTAATATTATTTATTATTTATTACTATTACCAATATTATGTTTTATAATTAAAAATTAATTAAGTATTATTATTACGTGAATTTAAAAAAAAACGAGTTATATGTTTATGCTTGAATTTGGTGTGGTTTGAAATCAAGCGGCTTGGTGTCGTTCGAAGTTTTCAACTTTAAATTTATAAAATTTCAAGTAATTCAGTACTTTTAACTGAGAAATATGCTTTCAACTTTAAAATGTCTAAAGCATAAAGTTAGCAGCAAAACAAACAAAATGAGTTCGACAAGGATACCTGGTCGATATTTTCTCCTAACAGTATCAAGCACGACGAGAACCAATAGATAAGGTATCAAATGTGTAATCAAAGTTGCGAACGACTGAATGAGAGGAAGCTGCGTGGAAAAGTAAAATTTTGTAACTATTGAATGAGCGGCTATGGTTTAAAATTAAACTTTGAAGACAACGCATAAAAGGAAGCTTAAAAATCTTTAAAAATTTGTATTTATTTCTCTCTCTATTCTCTATGTATAGATATTATATATGTCAATATTAAACTAAAAAATAATGTATTGAGTAAAACAAGTTGAACCGAACCGTGAACCGAACCGAGCAAAGTTTTGCTTGTGATTTGTTTGTTTTCAACTCGAGCTGGTCCGATCAGCTCATTTCCATGTTGAGCCGAAATTTAACGAACATTTTCTGAGTGAGCAGCGAGCAATTTGTACATCCCTAGATAAATCGAGTCCATTGGTCGTTCAAAAAACATATGTCTCCTAGCAAACACATACATGTTAGCATAAGAAAATGTCAAAAGATATGTGACTGACGAAAGAGATTTGACTTTGTTGTGCATCTAAAGAACGTTGACAGTTTATAATATGCTTTCACCCAGGGGTGCAAACGAGTCGAGCCGAGCCCGAGCTCGGCTTGTTTAACTTATGGAGTTCGAGCTCGGCTCGATTCAAGCTCTATTTTTAAAGCTCGAGTTCAGCTCGTGAGTAGATTCTCAAGCTCGGGCTTCGATTGTTTAATATTTATTAATTATTTTTTATATTTATAATTATTTGTGTGTGTGTATATTTTTTCAATTATAGTTTATGTATAAAATAGTATATATATTTTTAGTCGACTTTAGTTATTTTTTCATACGTCACATATATTAATTAAATATTATTAAATATATATTAAAAAATTATATAAATGCTAGGCTCGCGAGTCCGCTTGAGCTCGACAATTGAAGCTCGGGCTCGTTTGTTAAACAATCTTACTTTTAAGCTTGAGCTCGGGCTCGGGCTCGATTATACTCGGCTCGAAAGATATTTTTCACGAGTCGATCTCAAATAGCTCGGCTCGTTTGCACCGTACTTTCATCGGTAAACTGTTGGTGTATCAAGAAGTTTGACTTCGACCATTTTTTCGTTCTATGGGCTATAATGATGTATGCGTGTCATCAAATTTCCCACCCAGACAACAACTATTTTTTATCATTATTTTATTTATTTATATATTTTAGATTGTTAACCCATATAGTACACAGGAACTAAATAACGCCTTGCATTTGATCGTTTAGATTATCCCGGGTATTATACGGACTACAAAGCTAGTATATCTATTAATTCTAACAAAAGAAAATAATTCAGGACATGTATCACATGAAGATTTATTCTTAGTATAAATTTCTCTTTTAATTGTTCTTCTATTTTTGATGAAAACATATTTATGTCAATGTAATCAATTAACCATTTAATCAAATAACATATTACCTAAATTATAAGAATTAAAAATACATAGTTATTAATGTCAATAAAAATAAAAATATTCATACTTTTAGTGAAATCAGATCTTTTTTTTATTAAATCTATATATACACACTTTTGAGTATAAAATATGAATGTTGTAAAACTGAATTAACGATATTTATAGGTCTAAGATACATAAAGACAAAGAATAAATTATGAATGAATATCAATTTTTATTAATGTATTTTTATTCAATCTTCATGGATCCATGAAGTTTTCATTTATCTTTTTTAAAAATGTAATAGAAAAGCGTGTTTGATTTATGCTAGTTTTATGTATGATGTTCATTTTCTATATCATTCATAATAAAAATCTTATCATCTTTTGTTAAAATTCACTATTTTATTAAAAAATATATATAATTACAACTTATAAAATTACTAGCTGCATGCGTCCTTTCTGATTATGAAGAATTGCATGAGAATACACCACATAATTGTATGAATATTCCATTAGAAAATATAATTTGAACTTATAAAATTATTTAATTTTATAAAATATATGTTATTCTTATAAGCATCTCATGTATCACATGGATTTTAAAGCTAGTATGTGTGTGTGATATATTTGCAACTTCACCCCCTCATCTTTGAGAATTTAGTTTCGGTTTTGGTTTTCTTTTCGGTTTTACTATTTGGGTTTGAAATTTTGGCTGAGAAAAAAAAGTTGATTTGGGTCGGTTTCAAGGTCAAACTAAACTAGAAACTGAATTTTCGACTTTTAAAAACCGTTCGATTTTGATTTCAAGTTTTTTTCTTTGAGTTTGGTTCCTTTTATTCGGTCTTGCCATCTCGGCTTGAAATTTTTGGGCTGAGGAAAAAAATCTGTTTCGGGTGCGTTACGTGCTCAAACTAAACCAAAAGCTGAAATTTCGATTTGAAAACCTTTCAGTTATGGTTTTTCGTTTTGAGTTTGATTCGGTTATTTTCGATCTTGCCATTTGGGCGTGAAATTTTAGGGCTAAACAAAAGTTTGCCCAACATAATGAATTTGAACCTAAATCTTTTTGTTAATTATTAATTATCGAATACTAAAGACTTCTCATTTAACTAAAAAAAGGATCCAGTTACAACAGAGAGGCAGGTAAGCGGACAACAAGTTGCTCCGCCACCCCCGTTTGAATGACAAATACTGAAAACATAGTTATCGTTCTTCAGCGTAGTTGAGTTACTGTGCACGACCCGCTGAACTCTTTTTAAAAACGTAGCAGCATCAGGGGCGAGAGACCCAAATGTATCAAAAGCAAAAGGGATGAATGCATGTTGATTCTCAACACACGCCTTATCGTGCTTAGTAATTTTTCTTGTTTCTGCCTTTAACACCGCTTGTCTCGCAACAAACCCGGTGTCCATAAGCCCGACAAGAGGGGACACTCCTAGAGGTGCACAAACCGGTTTTTTTAAAAAAACCGGTTCGGTTAATAACCGGACCGGTTAATAACCGGTTTTTTGTTGTCAAAACCCTAACCGGTCTAACCGGTTAGGACCGGTTTAGAAACCGGTTAGAACCGGTTAATAAACCGGTTTTTTTATTAACCGGTTTTTTTTATTAACCGGTTTTTTTTTTTTTTTTAAATTTCGCGGTTTCAAATACGAGTATTTGTTTTTTATATTTTGTACTTAATGAAGACCATTATTTTTTCGCAGTATAAACAAACCGGTAACTACAAGGCAAAACGGACTGACCGAAGCCATTCTTTGCTTTCGTTGTTAGGGTTCTTTGCTTGGAAGATGAGTATGAGTGTGTGTTGGTGAATGTGTTTTCAACAAACCAAAGATTAAAAACACATAACTTTCATTTATAGTTTTACATTAAAAATACAAACATTAAATCGTTATCGCATATTCGTAACTCAAAAATACAAACATTAAATCATTAACACTGAAGAAATCTCTGCCAAGAACTGTTGTTCATGATTTAACTCAAAAATACAAACATTAAATCGTGAACTAGCAAATGCTCCTGTTGTTCCCAATCGCAGTTTGTTCATGATTTGCCTCCATGTTTGCTGTTTCTTTAACTAAATTAGAAAAATCCAAATCAACAAGTAAATAAGAGCACATATTAGGAAAAAGAATGCTTAGACACGATTACATGAACAACTTGCTATTTCTTACTCATGATTTGCCTCCATGTTTGCTGTTTCTTTAACTAATTTTCTTCGCTACCCGATCCCGAGCTATTTCTTAGGTAATCGTCGTACGCGGCTTCTTCATCGGTCATTGGTTGAGTGTGTCCTTCATTGACCTCGTCTTCATACAAGCCCGCTTCATACTCCATTTCCCCATCGAGTCTCGAGTGAGCGTTGATGTTGTGCTCTATCTAAAGAGTCCAAGTAATCCTTGTAGCAAATCGACATCTCTGTAGCTGGTGCAGTGAGTCGAGTCCTCCTAATCGATATAACCCTGCCAGAAACAGAAAAAGCAGACTCCGAAGCTACCGTGGAAGCTTGGACCGTTAGTAAATCTTTGGCCATGGCGGCGAGGATCGGAAACTCATCCTCCTTACCTCTCCACCAAGCCAGCAAATCAAGACTTCTAAATTCATCCGGAGTCATGTGTTTCACAAAGTTGGTACCACCATACCTTCCAAGTTCACTGCTTGGGGTGTTTACCTTTTGACGTTTACCGGCGTCTTCCCAAATCATGTAGTACATCCCCATTTCAAGGTCGGTTTGGGATTGGGATTGGGCAACAGCTCTTAACGAGTCATGAATTTGGGAAGACGACCCGTATTTTGTAAGGTAGACATCATACATGTTTGACAAGGTGGTGTTGAAAGCATTCTTTAAAGTTTGGCTATAATAGGGGTTTTGATCGTCGTTTAACCCTAGCTCATCACAAATTTTTTCTATTAAAGCTTCAACACCACCAACATTGATGCAAGGGTTTAACGCAGCAGCACATGTCAAAACAGCGGGTAGTTCTTGAAAATATTTTCTAAATTTTTCTTTCATTTTTACACCCATATCAAAATAAGGTGCACCCCACAATGAAGTTCGCTCAACTTTGTGCACATGACAGCAATTTTTGGTAAAGCAATGGGGCTTGTTGGATAGTAAACCCCGGATAAACTAGTTGTGCAAGATTTAAAAATTTGAAGGACCTCCGTAACGATCTCAATCAATAACCAGTTTCTAGGATCGTACGGTGCACATTTACCCCTACTTGACAAAATTTGATGAAACGCAATTAATGATTCTTTTTGTTGGATGGCTTTCTCAAACATATTACAAGTCGAGTTCCATCTTGTTGGACAATCCCAATTTGGCCCCAACCATTGACAATTAGCTTCTACACAAAATTTTTTGTATCTTGAAAATGTTTTATTGTTGCTACGAACATCTCGTAACATTCTTTTAAAATTGTTTCTTTGCGTTTCGATCACGTTTAACCCAACTTGCACGGCCAAGTTGATAATATGTGCAATGCATCGGCTATGAAAAAACGCTCAATCACAAATAGGTTTATACTTTAATTTTAAATGGCCAACCGCGGCCGTATTGTTGGACGCGTTATCAAACGAAATTGAAAAGATTTTATGTTCAATCTTGTATTGTCGAATGACTTTATCCAAGATTTGAAAAATATTTCTACCCGTGTGCGGGTAATCAAACAATTGAAACGCAATGGTTCGTTTCATCATTTGCCACGACTCGGGGTCAACCCAATGAGCCGTCACACAAATGTATGAGTCGGGCGAACCATGAGGTACCGACCACACATCCGTTGTTAAGTTTACACCAGTTTGTAAGTTTGAAAAGTATGAAATTAGTTCGGATTTAGCGTTTTTCCATGCTTTAAGACAATCTCTTCTAAGGGTCGAACGACTTACGTGTTGGTAGCGTGGTTGAACATAGTTTTGCATCATCTCCGTGAATTGAGGGTTGTCGAAGTGGTTGAAAGGAAGTGTTTGTTGAATCACAAAGTTTGAAAACTGTTGACGTACCGCTTCAACGTCGTACGTAAACACCGCTCCTTGATTCGTCATCTCCGGCTGCGAACTACTTCCCGATTCGTCCTTCAAGGCCTTGCAAAAGGGCCTTTGTACATGCGCTTTTAAAGTGGAGTTTGCATCTTTGCCATAAAACTTCAAACAATGTTTGCATCGAGCTTTTTGGCTACCGTTAGACATTTCGCATAGGTCGAAATGTTGCCAAACATCATGGTTTCGTTTCGTGGGGATGACCCGAACGACCGTTTCTCCCGTGTTCGAGGTACCCATGTTGACGGATGAAGCAGCACTTTGGGAGGCCATGATAATCGACTACGAAATAAGAGTGGTATACTCGAGTACGAAATAAACGACTACGAAATAAGAGCGTATGGAGTGTTAATGTGGTATAATTGAGCGTGAGATAACAAAATAATCGCGTATGAAATAAACGTTTAGAGCGTTTGGAGTTGTATAATCGAGTGTGATCTAACCAATACCCAACCTAAACTATATATAGATGTTTGTGGGGATAAAATGGTAAAAAAAAAAAAACGGTCCAAAAACAAAAAAACGGGCATATAGCCGTTATAAACCGGTTTTTTTATAAACCGGTTAACCGGTTTTTCCATAACCGGTTAATAAAAAAAACCGGTTTTTCCATTAACCGGTTCGTTAACCGGTTTTGGATCTAGAACTTGTAACCGAAAGACGAACCGGCGGTTTCTAAACCGGTCAAACCGGTTTTTAAAAAGCCGGTTTTCGTAAAAACCGGTTTCCGGTTTAAACCGGTAAACCAGTTCCCCAACCGGTTTTTTTGGCCATCTCTAGACACTCCTGTATGGTCCACACTCCAGTAAGGTCCACACAATTATTAATTATTAATTGATTCATATACATTTGAGCTAAAATAATTAGGTTACACTATTTATTAAATTCTTATTAATTACTTATACCAAAATTAAGAATGAAAATCTATAAATTCGGTTTATCGGGTTTTATTACATGCAAAATCGAAACCAAACCAAAAGTCCGGTCTAATTTCAAAAGCATATATCCGATATAAAAGATGATAAGGAGATGCCACAATCACGAGACAACATGGTAAGGCGTTAAATTAAGAATGTTACCATCACCTTTATATTTTTCATTTTAGCAATTAATAAAACTGACAAATATGACTTCCCACCACCCCCACCACAAAAAAAAAAAAAAAAAAAAACAAAAGAAAATGGAGGGGGTAGCGGGGATCGGATGGCATTGTCATCCTGTACCAAAATTCTCCTGACTTTTCTAGCTTTCACTAGGTCCCTTCTAATAGGGCTAAGCTCGAACACAGCTCGACCTTGGAAAACCATTCCTAAGCCAAGCATGAGTTTTTATAGATAAAGCTCGAAAATACCGAGCTAAGGCTCTCGTAAATTAAACAAGACAAAGACAAACTTAGTCAGGACTTATTTTTTTCCCTTAACTTATACAATTCACTAAAAAACCAAATTACTAATTTGCCCCTTCAATTCATGTTCATAAATCTTAACTACCATCTACCAGCAGGCTAGTGAAGAGGTAGGTCCCAGCAGAGCCCAGTTGGACCCGCAAGACTCACCTTAAACAGGGAAGTCTGCGCAGAGACCAACTGGATCCGCAGAACCAACCATGCTCAGAGACGTGACGTCCTTACGCGCAGTACGCAAGCTGGTCCCGCAGGAAATGCCTCCCAATGGTGAAGGACTCCGCCTGTCCCCGCAGCCTCGGATACAAGCCATTAGGGAAGGCCACCCGCGCAGCATGGCTACACGCACAAGGCACTTAGCTCTCGATCATTCAGTGTCACCTGAAGGAATGAGCCAAGCCGGGAGCAATCCCGCACAGAGGCGGGAGGGGGAATACTCCCGCCCAAATAAGCCAGTCCGTATACTGAAGGATCTTTTACTGTACCTGACGAGGTATGGGCGAAAGATCTGATCAGAGATACGACAGCTCACTGATACAGTATGGCGAGCAGCATGATCCTGTACTGTATCACTATTAGCCGCTGCCTACTCACCAACTACTGTCATACCACGTGCGTAGCCGGCAGTTGGTGGAAAGGGAATAGTACACAGCAGGCCTGGTCACTATCAGCCGCTGCCTACCCACCAACTACCAGCAGGGCACGTGCGTAGGCTACTGTTGATGAACAGGAACACTGTAGCAGCCGGCCATACCTCCTTGGAAACCTACCTTCGGCTATAAATACCCCAAATGGTATGATCATCTGAACACATTATTACATTACATTATCATATATCTTACTACATTATCATCATATTATACCTGATATCTGCTCTAGCAATCTCTTAATATACTTTTATATTTAAAGAGCAATCTAGTCTGATTCTCACGCCGGAGGGTGGTCACAAGGAGGAACCCCCCCCCCCCTTCTCAGTGACGAGCTCACGGTGTCTGTTTTGCAGGTTATCAGAAGAACCATCTTCCAAGGGTCTAACCCCTCGTGGGAAACAGCTATCCAACCCCCAGGTTACCAGTAATCTGTCAGGGGTCTGGTTAGTGTTTCTTCATTGGCGCCATCCGTGCATAAAGCTAGAACTACAATTTTCTCCAGTTTTTTCAAACTTTTACAAAGATGGTTAGAGAAATTCCGGTAACCACAACCCCAGCTACTGGGGGGAATACCGGCAACACAGTTTTTACGAACACTACCCCGGCTACCGAAGCCGGGGCAAGTGAAGTAAATTTTACGAACACTACCCCACTTACCAAAGCTGGGGCAAGTGCAGTAAATGATCGCCTACTGGGATCCACCGATACCCAGTTTAAGAAACGAAGACTCCCCCGCCAGACTCTCGATGAAGTTAAGGCATGGGCGGAGGCACGACAAAAGGAATTCCAGGCTGAGTTGGACGAACGCTTGCGTTCCGTGCAACAGGCCGACGAATTCGAATACTGGGAGGATGACTCGGAGGAATCCGACTCCGACGCGAACCCTCGCCATAGGGCAAAAGGGAAGCGTAAGGAAACGGAATCCCAACCGAAAAGGCATTTTGGACAAGCCTTCAAACCAAAAAGCACAGGTGGAAGTCCACGAGACTTCTCCAAAACGTTCAGACCAAACGTTGCGAATGCAGGAACGTCCAAGTTTGCAAGGGACATTGCGGAAGCAATCGCCCCAAAGAGTGCCAAACAAATGCCTAACATAAGCACATATGACGGTTTATCTGATCCAGACGATCATTTGAACAGGTTCATAGCGGGGGCAACCGTCAGCAATTGGACGGAACCCACGTGGTGCTACATGTTCCAAATGACGCTTGTTGGGGCTGCTAGAGCTTGGTTTGATCGTCTACCGGTCAACCACATCTACGACTGGGCAGACTTCCAACAGAAGTTTAGCCAACACTTCAGCCAGCAACGGAAGTATACCGAGGAGCAATGGACAATCCTCAAATGCATACGAGAGGAAGATGAATCTCTGCCAAACTTCATCACTCGCTTCAACTCAAAGAAGCTAAGTTTGGGCAATATCAGCGAAGATCTTGTTCGCGCTGCCTTCATCCAGGGCGCACATGACCCAGAGCTCATCCGCACCCTAACGGGTAAAGATGGCATGCCATCCACATGGGATGGCATCATGACAGCAGCAAAACGCTATGCGGAAACAGAGAAGCAACTGGGTAGAGATCTCCCACAGAGCACAAACCTCTACACTCAGAAGACGAGAGAAGACAACGTCCTCACCGCCAGACTAAATAAAAAGCGAAAGCTAGGCATTTGGCAGTCAAGGGTAAACTTTGACACCTCATCCGGCTTGCAACATCGAGTGGGCGGAAGGGATAATGTACAGTCGCACCGGAACTCCAGATGGACGCCACTCACCAAAAGCGTCACTGAGATATTCGCCACTGAAGAGCTCCCATGGCCAAAGCCTCCAATAATCAGACATCGTCACGATGCTGATCGGAGCAAATACTGTGACTTCCACAAGACAAAAGGCCACAACACTGAAGAATGCATAGACGTAAAGGACATGGTCGAAGCATTTGTCAGAGATGGGACGCTCGCGCACCTCGTGGCACAATAAAGGCTGAGCAGGCGGGTGCGTATAGAACCTCAGCTGGGGAAGACACGAATCAATTCCAGCTTCAAAATCGAGAATACATGCTGCGTAAAGAACGAGATCCCGAACCAGGTGCGTATCGGCTCGATGGCACTCCCATCCCAACATGGAAGGGAGCTCATTTACACAGTCTGCATGTAAATCAATTCCAATTTGTAAAGAAAAGGCCAAGAGCCACTTCTAATGGAAATGATTCTCTTTAAGAACATCGAAGCTGATGATTTTACATTCATACTTTTCTGAACACTAATATGCCGGTTTTCACCGCATAATTACGTGAAGTCATTGCATGGGAAGGCGGTCCTACCCGCACGAACCCAATAACGTGACAAACCTTCACGCAGGTCAGTTTGGGAAAAAGTTCAGCACCCAAAAATGAAAGTGCCGGTCTATCCGCATGAATCATTAAAGGAAACTGAATAATAACCTATCAACAACCGCGCGTCGAACGGTTAAACTATGCAACACTGGTGACGGCGTTCACATTACGTGAAGTCGTTGCGTGGGAAGGCGGTCCTACCCGCACGAACCCAATAACTTGACAAACCTTCACGCAGGTCAGTTGAAGGGGAAGAGTTCAATTATCCCATTAAATGAAAGTGCCAGTCTATCCGCATGAATCATGAAAGGAAACCGAACACTAACCTATCGACAACCGCGCGTCGAACGGTTCAAAACAAAATTCTTAAAAAGGATAAGGAAAACCTACACGCAGGTCAGATAAGGGTAAAGTTTTGCCATCCTACTAAGTGCAAGTGACGGTTCTACCCGCACAATCACGAAAGAGGAAGCAAGACTTCCTGTTATCAACCACGTTCAAAGGTTAACTTATCCTCAAAAGGTGAGAAAAACCTACACGCAGGTCAGATAAGGGTAAAGTTTTGCCATCCTACTAAGTGCAAGTGACGGTTCTACCCGCACAATCACGAAAGAGGAAGCAAGACTTCCTGTTATCAACCACGTTCAAAGGTTAACTTATCCTCAAAAGGTGAGAAAAACCTACACGCAGGTCAGATAAGGGTAAAGTTTTGCCATCCTACTAAGTGCAAGTGACGGTTCTACCCGCACAATCACGAAAGAGGAAGCAAGACTTCCTGTTATCAACCACGTTCAAAGGTTAACTTATCTTAATGCCTTAGAAATTTCGAAAAGGAAAACCTACACGCAGGTCAGATGAAGGTTAAAGTTTAGCCATCCTACCAAGTGCAAGTGACGGTTCTACCCGCACAATCACGAAGGAGGAAGCGAAACTTTAACCCATTATCAACCACGTTCAAAGGTTCTTATTCTAAACACATGGAAAATTGCTAATTTAAACTAAGTATGCAAGTCATAAGTTTATAAAGCAAGGAACCCAAAGAAGGAAATAACAATCTTATACGCAAAAAGATTAATATTTCAAGAATATATTACAAGAATGGCCGGGTAACTACCCGCCTAAAAGAATAAAACTATACAAGTCTTAGCAATGGGAAGGGATCTTCAGGATCAAGCTTCAGGGCCGCTTCCACTTGGACCCGCTCCGTCAGAAGAACGGGGTGGTTCGAGGAACGCTTTGAGGACAGCTAACCCATCATCAGCAGCAGCTACTTCGTCCACCTTTTCCACCACTGGATGCGGGAAGGCGGCGTATTGGTTCAATGCTTGGTCATAAATGGCTTCGGTATCCACATCGAACAAAGGGAAGTTGGAAGGCGGGACGCCTTTCTCAACAAACCCTAGACCAAGCAGGAAGCCGGCCTTTTCCCCATCCTCATGAGAAGCGTTGAGGGCTGCGGTCATAGCATCATCGTAAGAGGTCTCTGAAAAGACCCGACGCACAACCTACAAAGAAAACACAAGTATTAGAACCTTTTCTTACAAAAGAAAAGCGTGAAGATAAAACTAAACATACCTGAGGCAACGCTTCTCGAAGAAGCCATTGGAGGGCAGCTTGAGCTTCGTTATGGGCGCGTTCGGCTTCGCTCTTGTTAAGGTTGGCAAGTAAAACTTCCTTTGCGGCAGCCTCTTCGACGCCCTTAAGTTTCCGCTCGGTGTGGTCAAGCACCCCCCTCTGGTCCAGGATTTCCTGGAGTTTCTTGGCATCTTCCATTGCCAAGGCATCATGAGCGCGTTGGAGAGCCTCTAATTTGGCCTTGAGCTCCTCATTCTCCACACGCAAAGGCTCAGCAACGGCTTCAGCCTTGGCAGCCCTCTCGGTTGCGTTTCGCGCAGTCTCCCTGGCCAGCCGAAGCTGTTCATTCACAGCTTGGGCAGCCTTGGAGCGGGCCTCGAGTCGCGCCTGAACTTCAACCTCGAGGGCCTTGAAGGCCTTCTCCTTGTCGGCGGCAGCTGCCGCCAGCTGTTGGTTCTCCTCCCGAAGAGCACGCGCCTCAGATACGTCCTTGGCGCGAGCTGCTTTCAACTTGTCGTTTTCACGACAAAGCAGCTCGACGCGCGGCTGCATCCGGGCTTGGAGAACCCGAAGCTCATTGGTTAGCCTACCCTCCTGGTAGCTAGCCATGGCTTCCCCCAACGCACCATGAGGAGCAGCGTGGCGAGCCCTGTCCACGCACTCCACAGGGGTACGAAGGGTTGTTCCTCGGCGTATGTTCCATCGCGGAACATACACTTCATTGGAATCCGACACTGCAAAAGAAACAAAGGCAGTAAGGAAAAGATGATAAAAAACAAGGGAAAAAAGAAAGGAACCCCACGCACCTGTAGGGTCAATGACAGGCCGATAGCCGCCAAACCCATCACCTGAACCTAAAGGAAATCCATCCAACAGGTCAGGCAGACGGGAAGGTGGCAAAGATCGGCGGGAAGCCCTGCGCGTACCTGATGATCCGGCCATCGGTGCCGGTGGCGCGGGCATGGTGGCAGCCGCCGTGGTCGCCGTTGTGGTCGCCGCCGTGGTCGCCGCCTCGTAGTCAGCAGCAGCAGTAACCGCCGGCTCTGTGAAGGATGCTGTAAAAATCGCACTCACGGCCGGCGGGGACGTCATCTTAGCTGGAACAGTCTGCTCAGGAGCAACTGAACCAGCGGAAGCAGGCGCGGTCACGTGGGTCGACGCCTCAGGTAGGCTGACCAAGCCTACCGTCATTGGCGGAAGGGTACTCCTCTGCGCTTCACCCCGGAATGCGTCAACATCCACGCCTGCACAAAGAGGAGAGTGTTGGATAAATTTATGAAGTGATAAATCTACAGACATTATGATTGTACTTACGGGTTTTCTTGACCCTGAACGTACGGACGGGCGGGGAGGAACCCGATGGAGCCGGCCTCTTGGTACCGGTCACCGTCGTCTTCGTTGGTTCTCCGGAGGTAACGGTCGTAGCCTCCGGAGCAGTGGTCTTCTCACCACCGGGCTTCCCCGCCACTTCTTCACTATCTGACTCCGAGTCAGATAAAACCACTGGATCAGCTGTGGAGGCCTTCTCCTTCCCCTTCACGCCGGCAGCAGCCTTCTTCTTCCGCACCAACGGAGGAGCATCTGAGGATTCCTCAGAAGAAGACGGGTCAGGAATTCCAGCAGCGGGTACAGCATTAAGGGATTGAGGAAAGAATATCGCCTTACCTGGCCGCCGGTGGCTCAGGATCTCGTGGCCCAGCGGATAGACCTCCACAAACCGATCCGCCGTTTGCTCCAGGATGGGCAACTCGCCCTCGTCCAGAGCACGAGTACCCATCCGCGCAGGACCGTCGGTTTCCCGCGGGTACAGAAGCGACTCCAAATCATTTCCCTCTGAAAGAATAAACAGTTAGAAGACAAACGCGTATCAAAAAGAAAGACAAGACATACCATAGGGAATAGAGTTCAAACCGTATTCGAGAAGGATGGGAACCTGAGACGCATCCTTCCACACCCGGCTCATCCCTAACATGACCATCCCGGACTCCGCAAACCGGTAAACCGGAGATTGGATCCGGGATATCTTCGAAAACCATTCCGCCTCCTGGTAGTTGGGGGCGTGAAGGCTCGGTATCGCTTGGCCATTTTTAAACTTCATGGCAAGGGGGATGGCGCGGGCAGAAATGTAGAAGAATTCCTGCTTCCACGCGCGAAGACTGCGCTCGGTGTCGCAAATCTTCAGACCCTTAATACGGGTCGTCAAGGTGTACCACCCCTGGATGCACCTCCAGGTATAGAAGGTCATCAGGCGGTCCACATGGGGCTCGATGCCCAAAATCCGGCACACCCACTCAAAATGGCGAATCTTGGCGATCGCCATGGGGTGCAGCTCGGTCAAATGAACACCGTGCCTCTCAAGGACACGGTAAACAAATTTTGTCAATGGGAATCTAAGATTCCCATAGACAAAAAATGCAGCATAAACCCCGATCTTGCCTCTGGGGGCATCGTACACGGTCTGGTGGGATTCAGGAAACTCAGGCTCGAGATGATCGAGCATGAACTTCCTGACAACGTACCGGTACTGATCGCCGGGCAGAGCACACTGGCACTCGCCAGCAGTACCCCTGTCGTCAGCTATAGCTTCAGCATCACGAGAAGACATCTTGCAGAGGAAGAAAAGAACGATTTCGAGAGAATGCTCGATTGAATAAAGGAGTATTCGCCGGAAATCGCCTTAAAGATGAAGAGACGAGTGAAAAGTGTGAATTACAAATAACCCTCTCCCCCTTTATATAGTAATCGCAATTAATGCGGTGAATTTAATGCGGAGGAGAGAGAAATCGAATGTGCAATGAAACTATGACACGTGGCAAAAAGCAAGCTGGCAACAGCTGTTGAAAGGACGTGTGCCAGTAATTTCGCGGCCACGCGCCCGAAAAATCGCGCCCACGCGCCTGAAAAAGCGACTGGAATGACCATGTTCTGTCACGTCACCATAACTTCCTGCACGTCCTGACACAGTCAGAAGAAACCGTCGCACGACGTTTCAGAGGTTTGGACTGTTCTGATCTTTTCACCAACTCTTCGAATTTCAAAATTCAAAATTCGAAAATATTAAAAAGTAAGCGGGAAAATACCCCTTTACCCTTTGGCAAACAAGTAACCGTAAGACGGCTGCGGGTACAGTGTAAAGGCAAAACCCTTCACATACCTAGCACCCGCAGGGAATTGAAGCCAAATAAACCTTGGCAAACAAGTAACCGTAAGACGGCTGCGGGTACAGTGTAAAGGCAAAACCCTTCACATACCTAGCACCCGCAGGGAATTGAAGCCAAATAAACCTTGGCAAACAAGTAACCGTAAGACGGATGCGGGTACAGTGTAAAGGCAAAACCCTTCACATACCTAGCACCCGCAGGGAATTGAAGCCAAATAAACTTTGGCAAACAAGTAACCGTAAGACGGATGCGGGTACAGTGTAAAGGCAAAACCCTTCACATACCGAGCACCCGCAGAGAATTGAAGTCAAGTACCTTGGCAACCAAGTAACTATAAGACGGCTGCGGGTACAGTGTTCAGGCAAAACCCTTCACATACCTAGCACCCGCAGGGAATTGACGCCAGAAATACCTTGGAAGTAAAGTAACCGTAAGACGAGCGCAGGTACAGTGTTAAGGCAAAACCCTTCACATACCTAGCGCTCCGCTGGGAATTGAAACCAAGAAGGATCTTCTGGGCAATGCTTGCGGAAACGGAAATAACATCCCCGCATAGCGGGAACGTCGAGAACTACGTTGTTTGAAGCTCCAGGATGGAATTGGTGGTCTTAACATAATTGATCACTATGTTCAAAACTACCAAAACCTCATGGAAAATCCATACAACTGGGACTTAATGCTCCTGACTTGCGAGGAGGTTACAGACCTACCCGCATCATACCCAAAGACCAAGCAGGAAACTCGGGCATTTCTGCAAGTGACAAGGACTTCCGCGGAAAGAATCCCCATGGAAAACCTTACAAAACCCTTTTCAAAACCCTTTGCTCAAGTCCAAAAGTTCACCTCACTTTATTAAACACTCATGAGAAGAACATTGGACTGGGGGGACTTGAAGAGGTAGGTCCCAGCAGAGCCCAGTTGGACCCGCAAGACTCACCTTAAACAGGGAAGTCTGCGCAGAGACCAACTGGATCCGCAGAACCAACCATGCTCAGAGACGTGACGTCCTTACGCGCAGTACGCAAGCTGGTCCCGCAGGAAATGCCTCCCAATGGTGAAGGACTCCGCCTGTCCCCGCAGCCTCGGATACAAGCCATTAGGGAAGGCCACCCGCGCAGCATGGCTACACGCACAAGGCACTTAGCTCTCGATCATTCAGTGTCACCTGAAGGAATGAGCCAAGCCGGGAGCAATCCCGCACAGAGGCGGGAGGGGGAATACTCCCGCCCAAATAAGCCAGTCCGTATACTGAAGGATCTTTTACTGTACCTGACGAGGTATGGGCGAAAGATCTGATCAGAGATACGACAGCTCACTGATACAGTATGGCGAGCAGCATGATCCTGTACTGTATCACTATTAGCCGCTGCCTACTCACCAACTACTGTCATACCACGTGCGTAGCCGGCAGTTGGTGGAAAGGGAATAGTACACAGCAGGCCTGGTCACTATCAGCCGCTGCCTACCCACCAACTACCAGCAGGGCACGTGCGTAGGCTACTGTTGATGAACAGGAACACTGTAGCAGCCGGCCATACCTCCTTGGAAACCTACCTTCGGCTATAAATACCCCAAATGGTATGATCATCTGAACACATTATTACATTACATTATCATATATCTTACTACATTATCATCATATTATACCTGATATCTGCTCTAGCAATCTCTTAATATACTTTTATATTTAAAGAGCAATCTAGTCTGATTCTCACGCCGGAGGGTGGTCACAAGGAGGAACCCCCCCCCCCTTCTCAGTGACGAGCTCACGGTGTCTGTTTTGCAGGTTATCAGAAGAACCATCTTCCAAGGGTCTAACCCCTCGTGGGAAACAGCTATCCAACCCCCAGGTTACCAGTAATCTGTCAGGGGTCTGGTTAGTGTTTCTTCAGCTAGTTACATAACAATGGAGGCTAAGAACGTAAACTAACAATCAAAGTACGTAAACGAACGTTCAACGAGATAAATAAACGAACTAGACATGTGTTCATGTTCATTTGTTTAACTACACAAACAAAAAAATTTGTTGAAGTTCGTTTGTTTAATGAGGCAACTTATAATGCACTCAATTATGGTCCAAATAATCAAGACCATAATTGTTTAAGATCTTATTTAAGTAAGTTACAAGTTACTAACAATAATTGTTTTTATTGTCTACCAGGTTTTTGAGATGGTGGTAGTGCAACCAACATTTGTGTTTTGGACTATTTAGTGACAATATATGTTTATATATACTTCATCTGTCCCGAATTTAAAAAAAATTCTTCACAAACTCATGCATGGACCGGTTTTGGCTCAAACCAAACCCAAATTTTGGTTTTTGAGTTTTTGAAAACAGTTTGATTTTGGTTTCGGGTTTTTTTTGGTTTACGATTGGGGTGTGGTTTAGTTTTGGTTTTGTCATTTGGGCTAATATTTTGGGTCTAAATTTTTTTTTTTCTCCAAAATAATGAATTTCGACCTAAATCTTTTGTTAATTAATTATTAGGTTTTAATATACATTTAAACTAAAATATTTGAGTTACACTATATTAAACTCTTAATATAAAAAATAAGACAGAAAATCCATAATTTCGGTTCACTTCGGTTTTTCCAGTTTCAAATTTCTCAAAACAGAAACCGAACCTCGAGTTCAATTTTTACGTAAACTTAAAACCAAATTATCGGTTTTTGGGGTTTCAATTTCAAACGAGTCAAATGGATAAAATTTTCAAATGAATGGGTTTGGGCCGAGTCAAAACTGTAACCCAAATCTGTTTCAGTGTATGCAACATTACAACCTCCTAAATCATTATTGTGATAGTTTTTATTTTTGTTATTATGTTCAAAATAGGCAAGCAAGTTTAACAGAGATATTTGAACTAGTTATCTATGCATAGTCAGAACTAACCGATCCTTTAGACCATGTATATTGGACCGTGTTCGTTTATTCTCGTTTTTATATTTATATACTTAAAACACAAAAAAAATGTGTAACTAATAAATATCAACAGAGAGGATGCTTAGAAAAATTGCAGCAGCATATCAAAAGAAAGAAGCTGCAACTTCAAAAGGATCCGACACAAAAGTTGGCGATGATGGCGTGGTGAAGTGGCTCGTGTCATAGAGCTGCTGCACTAGATGCAGCTGCTGCACAAAGTCGAAGCCTAAATGCCAGGCCCAAAACGGAGAACGCTCAAAAGCCCTCCGGTTTAGTATCATGCAACTAAAAGTCTAAAATTTAATTAGCGAAAAACACAAAGTGTGATCAAAGTTTAGGACTTGATGATCAAAATGAGAAATGACATGTATTTAAGAATTTAAAACAATTGAATCAGTCAACAGTCAACAGCTATATTTGCAAGTACAATACTTTTGAGTCTAAGACTGAGGGGTGTGGGGGCTTCAAAGGGGGCGCTAGAGCCCCTCCGCTTGCGCCCCCAGGCGCTAATACCACACCAAATGGGCGCTAGAGGGGGCGCTACCAAGGCGTAAACACCACCCGTGAGCATGGTAGCGGGAGAAGAGAGAGAGGATGTGGGGCTTTAATATGGGCGCTACTCACACCAGGGGCCAGGGGCGCCAACACCCCCCTTATCCAGTTTCTCTCTCTGTCACACGTCGTAATATTATTGGTTCTTGGCTCTGCTGGAGCCCCCACCAGAGCCTCACACCCCTTGGTCTAACAAAACAAGGCTCCCAAAATGTCAAAAATCAAAATCATTCAAAAGACACTCACTCAATGCCTCAAAAAAACTCAGTAGATGTCAATACCCTTCAAAAGACACTCAATGCCTCAAAAATACTCAGTATATGTCCATACCTCTAAAGACCAAAAACCATTCAAAAAATCACAGGGGTTCCCAAAAGCAACAGTGCAGCAGCTGCATCCAACTCATCACTAGTAAAACCCTCAACGTTAACCGCAACATCAGCGTTAACCGCTCCTCCGACATTACCAGTCACATCAGCGTTAACCGCTTGAAGAAACACTAAGCGACCCCGGGCAGATTATGGCAGATTATGGATAATCTGGGGGTTAAGTAATGTTTCCCACGAGGGTTAGATCCGGCAAAGAAGGATGTTCTTCAGATGACCTGCAAAACAGACACCGTGAGCTCGTCACTGAGAAAGGGGGGTTCCTCCTTGTGACCACCCTCCGGCGTGAGAATCAGACTAGGTTGCTCTGAATATAAGTATATATTGAGAGAAATAGCTAGTGAAGGTAAGATACAAGATGATCCTACCGTTCCAAGGTGTTGGAGTATTTATAGCCGAAGGTAGGTTTCCAAGCAGGTACAGCCAGCTGTATAATATTCCTGTTCTACCAACTATGGGCTACGCACGTGCCATGCTGGTTGGTGGGTAGGCAGCGGCTGATAGTGACAAGGCCGGCTATGTACTTTTCCCTTTCCACCAACTGCAGGCTATGTGCGTGCCACGACAAGGGTTGGTGAGTAGGCAGACATAGCCTGCAGTTGGTGGAAAGGGAACAGTACTAGAGCATGCTCCTCGTACTGTTGTCGGTGAGCTGTCACCCTGTGATTGGTTCATGGGCTGCTTTGGTCAGATCTTGTCTATTTTGTCCATACCTTGGCAGGTATAGCACAAAAGATCTTCCAGAAGCATACGGACTGGCTCATTTGGGCGGGAGTATTCCCGCCTTGCTCATTCCTTCAGGTGACACTGAATTATTTGAGTTAGTGCCTTGTGCGTGTAGCCTTGCTATTAGTGCGGGTAACCTTCCCTGATGGCTTGTATCCGCAGCTGCGGGGACAGGCGGGGTACTTCACCATTGGGAGGCTTTCCCTGCGGGAACAGCTGGCGTACTGCGCGTAAGGTCTTCATCTCTGAGCATGGTGGGTCCTGCGGAACCAGTTGGTCCTTGCGCAGACGTCCCTCTTCAAGGTGAGTCTTGCGGGTCCAACTGGGCTCTGCTGGGACCTACCTCTTCACCGCTCCACAGATATTACTAGCCGCCTTCTCAACCATGACCGCCTCACCGGCATTAACGCCGACTCCAACACCGACACCGGCATTAAAAATAACATCACCATTAACAAAAACCATGTCATTTACCGGAATATGCGGGTCTTCCATGTTTAATAAACAAATATTATCATTGACTTCCCCGCCCACATTTACACCCACATTCGTATCAACATCAACATTCACGGCCACATCATCGCGATTAACGCCGACTCAACACCGACACCCGCATTAAAAATAACATCACCATTAACAAAAACCATGTCATTTACCGGAATATCCGGGTCTTCCATATTTAAAACACAAATATTATCATTGACCACCCCGCCCACATTTACACCCACATTCGTATCAACATCCACACCATCACGATTAACGCCAACACTAACACCGACACCGGCATTAACAATAACATCACCATTAACAAAAACCATGTCGGCAGCGGGTTGCTGATTGTTATAATTTCAGAAAGTGAATAAGATTGTTTGGAAGACATTTTGAGTAAGGTTTTGGGAAGATTAAAGATTAAAAGGATTATCAGGGTTTTCAACAGTTGTTTGTTATGAATAATAACAAATATAGAGGGAAATACCGTTTTGTTCAAATATTTTAACAATTGGCCCTTCAAGTTTTTAACAATAACACAATAACCCATGGTTAAGAAAATTATTTACTTTCTTTAAAACAAAACCCTCTCTATAAAGTTGTTTATTTAAAAGAAAAACCAAATGTAAAAATTTATAAAAATTAAATGAGTAAAGAAGAATGTAGAGTTTAATACTCCAATTAATACCCCTTTAAAAAACAAAAAGAATAATTAAAAGTTTATAGAATTTTAATGTTATGTAAAGTCCAATTTATTACAAATATATTTTTGAAAGATTTAAGAATAAATAAATAATTTCTAAAAAAATTACCAGAACTATAATAATAATAATTACTTTCTACACAAACACAAAAAGAATTAAAAGTTTAAATATTTGATATGTAAACTATATTATGTAATGTTAATGTACAAACATAAATATATAATAATAATAATAATAATAATAATAAAGAGAGGATTAAATATGAACCTCTTGGTTTGGAGTTTAAATAGATCTGAGCCATATCTGAGCAAGTAAACAGCCGGGGATTTGTTGGGTCCGGCGGAACAAGTCAGCTATGAATGTCGATCTTGTACAAGATCGGCAATTGGAGCTGACTGATTCAGCCGGACACATAGATATACTAGACGATGATGAAGCAGCTTGGGGTGGTTGTGTAAACTGTGTATAATGTGTTTTATTGTCGAAGCATGAAATGAATCTGACCTGATCCATGACGATGTTTCCACGGATTTCGAGATGAACGGACCACGACTTGATCTTCTTCTTCGATTGCTTGAGACCTGCAATGGCTTTTCGGGGGTGTGGAGGTGACTGCTAAGAAATCCTGAGGATCTCTTGTTCACAGACACAAAAATAGGGTGGTGGCTCTTATTGAGCATGACCCACTAACAAGGAGGTGGAGACCTCCTTATATAGAGAGCCTCATGGCCACCATCATGGTACCCTAATGGGCCTAGCCCAGTTAGGGTTACCTCCACAAAACCCCCTCAACCCAATAACATTGTATTAGTCCATATAATAAAATAAGCCAAACATAATAAATTTAGGGTCGTAATACAATGTTATTGGGCTGAGGGGGTTTTGTGGAGGTAACCCTAACTGGGCTAGGCCCATTAGGGTACCATGATGATGACCATGAGGCTCTCTATATAAGGAGGTCTCCACCTCCTTGTTAGTGGGTCATGCTCAAAAAGAGCCACCACCCTATTTTTGTGTCTGTGAACAAGAGATCCTCAGGATTTCTTAGCAGTCACCTCCACACCCCCGAAAAGCCATTGCAGGTCTCAAGCAATCGAAGAAGAAGATCAAGTCGTGGTTCGTTCATCTCGAAATCCGTGGAAACATCGTCATGGATCAGATGAGATTCATTTCATGCTTCGACATTGGCGCCATCCGTGGGACGACAACGAACTACCCTTCGATTTTCGTCTCGGCTGTCAGATCTCTCCCAGGAAAAACCCAGATCTGGAAGTTTACAGAAAAAGGCTTCAAGGCTTGTTCTATTAAAGCTCAAAATGATCCATAGATCTAAAAGAGGCTTCCAAATCTGTGCAAAAAAGAAACTACCTGATTCGGATGATCAAGCCTCCGGATCTGTGATGGTTTTAAATTCTCTCCGCTACGAGCTTCAGATCTATCTAGATCTGATTTACAGATCTAGATCTAGATTACAGACCTGGATTTTAGGTTTAAAATTACAGATCTCTCAAATTGTAGATCCAAAAATTACCAGACTTCCGCCGCCATGCACGCGCGCTCGCGGATTCACACTCCGCAGCCATGCATGTGCCACCGCGGGAACCACCATGTGGGTTTCGCGCAAAAGACCTCCACCATGTGGGTTTTGCGCAGAAGACTGCCACCACGCATGCTCGCTGGCGGGTCACCATTCCGCCGACATGCGTGAGCGCAACTCTCCGCCATGCACGCGCGCCCGCGAGTCACCACCCCGTCGCCGTGCATGCTCACATAAGGCCAAGCGCCAAACTTAAAGGTTGGGAATCCTCATAAACCCATAAGGCCACGCGCCAAACTTAAAGGTTGGGAATCCTCATAAACCCATAAGGCCAAGCGCCAAACTTAAAGGTTGGGAATCCTCATAAACCCATAAGGCCACGCGCCAAACTTAAAGGTTGGGAATCCTCATAAACCCATAAGGCCACGCGCCAAACTTAAAGGTTGGGAATCCTCATAAACCCATAAGGCCAAGCGCCAAACTTAAAGGTTGGGAATCCTCATAAACCCATAAGGCCACGCGCCAAACTTAAAGGTTGGGAATCCTCATAAACCCATAAGGCCACGCGCCAAACTTAAAGGTTGGGAATCCTCATAAACCCATAAGGCCATGCGCCAAACTTAAAGGTTGGGAATCCTCATAAACCCACAAGGCCACGCGCCAAACTTAAAGGTTGGGAATCCTCAAACCCATAAGGCCATGCGCCAAACTTAAAGGTTGGGAATCCTCATAAACCCATACGGCTTCGCGCCGAATACAAGACCGAACGCGGCTCCGCTCCGCTCAACACGCCGTCATAATTAAACCTATTAACACAAGCCCCCGCGGGTCAACCATTCTAGCGCCAAGCCACGTCACATGCGCGCCACCGCGGGTCAACCATTCCGCCATTCTACATGCGCACCGCCATGATGCTTGAGCGCAGTCGCATATCACATGCTCATGCACCACTTATGCTCACGCATCACATATGCTCACGCATATTACATATGCTTACGCATCACATGCTCACGCATATCACATCAGCGCACGCAACATCTGCGCATGGCGCCTGACACAGCCTGTGCGCAAGCGCATGAAACATCTGCGCATGACACAAAGTCTACACGCACGCCCATGCAACATCTGCGCGTGGCGCATGACACACAGTCTACGCGCACGCGCATGCAACATCTGCGCGTGGCGCATGACACAAAGCCAAAGCCTATGCGCAAGCGCATCTGCGCATGACACAAAGCCAAAACCTATGCGCAAGCGACACAACAAATGAGAATAGTCTAATCCCAAATCAGGATAAAGACAACTTCATTTGGCAGCAATGAACTAGGGGACTATCGTGGTATACCACCACTACATTATCGCGATAGAAGACATCCGAATCTTAGGGCGGGAGCCTAACAATATCCCAAACGGCCACGCGCTAATTTGATATGTTTTTGCAGGTTCGGCTACGAGTCGCACAAGCACATATGACATTATTATTATCTGGCCGATTGCGCCTCCATTATTATTTTGAAAACAAGCTGGGATAGTCATCCTGCATAGAAGAGGCCCTTGTGGGCCAGTCATTATCGTCATATTATAGTTCATAAGCCGCAACGTGCGCAAGCTTCATTATTTTTATAGCTCGTAAGTCGCCTCGCGCGCAAGCTTCATTATTCTTATAGCTCGTAAGCTACCTCGCGCGCAAACTATTAAGCATCATTATCGAGGTGCGCGCTCTATCTTTTATCAGGTCTCGCGCCACTATCGTAAGTCGACATTGTGCGCAAGCTTCATTATTTTTATAGCTCGTAAGTCACCTCGCGCGCAAGCTTCATTATTCTTATAGCTCGTAAGCTGCCTCGCGCGCAAACTATTAAGCATCATTAGCGAGATGCGCGCTCTATCTTTTATCAGGCCTCGCGCCACTATTGTTATGATGCGTGCTATATCTTATTCATGCCAGTGCACCATCATTATCATAAAGATCACAACATGTCACCATCATGGAGAAAACCTCCCAAAACTCGAAGACAATAAAGACAAGGCCGAAGAAAAGGGAAAAAAAAACCGCCTCATGTCCTAACACACCTTATAAAGTCCAGCGCTCCACCTAAACGCTTGCACGCCTAGGAGCAACACTGGACTTGGGGGGCTTGTAGGGGTATGGTACTAAACCCGGTTTTACGACCCTAAATTTATTATGTTTGGCTTATTTTATTATATGGACTAATACAATGTTATTGGGCTGAGGGGGTTTTGTAGAGGTAACCCTAACTGGGCTAGGCCCATTAGGGTACCATGATGGTGGCCATGAGGCTCTCTATATAAGGAGGTCTCCACCTCCTTGTTAGGGGGTCATGCTCAATAAGAGCCACTACCCTATTTTTGTGTCTGTGAACAAGAGATCCTCAGGATTTCTTAGCAGTCACCTCCACACCCCCGAAAAGCCATTGCAGGTCTCAAGCAATCGAAGAAGAAAATCAAGTCGTGGTTCGTTCATCTCGAAATCCGTGGAAACATCGTCATGGATCAGGTCAGATTCATTTCATGCTTCGACAGTTATGTTTAGAGGAAGAGTAGAGTTTGAGATATAATAATAATAATAATAATAATAATAATAATAATACTGCATCGTATGTTTGTTTATATAGATCTGCATCGTATGTTTGTTTATATAGAGGTTGAAAGAGACAACGACTTCTAGGTTAATCTTTTGAGTAATTACGGAAATAGTCCCTGAGCTACATGTGATATACTGATATGTATCTTCTAGAGGCCATATATAATAACTATAACTATACCTAATATTAGGCCTATAAACGAACCGAAAGTTCGGTGAATTGTTCGGCGAGAAGTTCGTTTATGCTCGTTTATTTAATAAACGAACAAACATGAACAAAAAGTTTTTGTTCGTTTAATTAAACGAACGAACATGAACGCATGTTTTGTTCGTTCATATGTTCATGAACATTCGTTTATGTCTGTTTATTTATGTATTCAAAATTTTTTTTTTAATATTATTTGGATAAGTTATCTACTTAAAGTTTTATATTTGTTAATTTGTGTTTATTAAAGAGTTTTCATTCATGTTCGTTAATATTTGTTTGTATTCATATATGTTTATTTATCTTTGTTCAATTATACACTTTTAGATTTTAAACAATCGAACATAAAGAACACAAATGCTCATTTTTTAAACAAACGAACATGAACATAAATATCTGTTCGATTTAGTGTTCGTGTTCGTTTAAAGTTAAATGAACGAACAAGGATATGCCGTTGTTCGTGTTCGTTCAATTTGTTTACATGCTTTCATTATTCACATTAATGAATACATCGGCCTTAATCTATAGGCGCTGCCGATTTTATTTGTGTTCGTTTGTGTTCGTGAACACATTATTTCTTTAACAAACGAACACGAACAAAGTTTTGTTCGTGTTCGTTCGGTTCGTTTACAGCCCTAATTAATAAAGTTATATAATGTTTCGATTTCGTGAACCAAATATAACGTTATAGCATCACGGTTAAAGCATCTTATAACAATTTTTAAGAATTATTTGCACGCTATTATGTTCTTAAAAATATAAGTTATATAATCCTTTCGATTTATTACATTAATAGCATCAAATATGGCACGAATTAGTTGAAACATTATTTTTTTAGTAAAATTTAAATATAATATACTTTTTGATGATTCAGTTTTTCGATAAACTAATTGCACGCTCTTCAATTTACCTTAAAAATAATTCCTCTTTTTTATATTTAACATTTGTCTTGGGTCATGTGTCAAAATTCATGGTTTCTTTTTAGTTTTTTTTTAATTAAGTATCACAAAATCAAAGTTATATGTTTATGACCAAACACAAATAGGCTGAACAGCACCAGTAACGCGCGGCTAACACTGTTACTTGGATTAATTTGGAGTTTTATCATGTGTTTTTAAAACCAACATATTGTTTTATTTTGATATTGAATTATATACTAATTTATGATCCGGTCGGCCCGAAAAAAATAATGTTTGATTGTGCAAAATTTGAACATCGAAAAAATGTGAACTCATAGGGAAAACATCCTGAATCCGCCACTGAGTGTTAAGGGTGTTCTCCGGGTTCGTTTTTCGGGTTTTGGGTTTTTCGGATCCGATTTTCGGGTATGGGTAATTCATGTTCGGGTTGGGTTAATCGGTTTGGGTTGGAGCTAGTCTTTCTTGGGTTTTTCGGTCCAGCTTAGTTCGGGTTCGGGTACGGATTTTTCGGGTTGAGTTTCGGGTAAAAGTGACAGCCCTACTGAGTGTGTCAACATGTATTTCAATGTTTAACCTATTGTGAGTGAACAAGGCGTGCTCTCTCGAACCAGGAGAAAATAACTTGGTTTTCTAAGCATACCGCAACCTCCTTGGTTTTCTAAAGACGTGTTGGTTGGAAAGTAAGTTTTTTTTTTCATGTTTGGTCAATTTGAATGAAGCGGCTAAAAGGGAAAATATCGTGTTTAGTTTTAGTTGACGAACATGTACAATTATTTAAGATAATTTGAAGCGTGTTTGAAATTATAGAAAAAGAGTAGTTGGATAAAATGACCGTTGGGAGTCAAAATTAATTTATTTATTTGTTTTATTTTTGCAATATATTAACCAGGTGATAATTCTTTCATGTTTACATTATTTTTGTTGTTTATATATTATCTTTTTTCTTTTAAACGACTAGAATTTACTAGGAACATTGCACATTGAATAGGGATTTACTATTAATTTCAAAGTTTTAAACAAATTTAAATAGTATCTTATAAGACATTAAACATGTATAAGGGTGACCGATGGGGTTAGGGATTTACCATTAATTTCAAATGTTTCTAGCGTAAGCGGTCACTAGTGAGTTTGAAAATCTTGTTCGTCTTGAAACGACTAGATATAAAAATAATCATGAATAAAGTACGCAATACACTTTATACATGAATAGTTGAAATGTGAGAGGAACCAGATAATAATTTTTAATATATATAATAGGCTTTGCGATTCAAAAGGTTATAGCGACACAGCTTGTTGCTCGTTTACCCATTATCCAGATGTAGCTCGATTTGTGTTATATATAAAAGGATACGTAACATTATTGGAAAATATATATATATATATATAATCATTCTCACTAATTCATCATCCTCCATGACCAATAAGCCGTAACACGCTCTTGTATAATAAGAGCACATGATGTTTACATGTTTGTTTGGATTGATTTGTTTACAATGTTTTAAAAGGTGAAATTTGAATTATTAAGCCTTTGAACACTTTGAATTTTTGAGTTGTTCCGTTACGTGTCAAATGAATAATGAATCGTAACATCTATTCCTCCGATCTCTCTCACATCATAACACCCGTAAAATATATTTGCTAAGGTTATCATTATCCATATTTTTGCTAACTAAACGTTACATACATACATGACACACTTCTCTCTCTATTCTCCTGTCGTGAAAAGAAAAGGACAGTAATCATAACATATAATAATATAATATTGACATAGCAGACTTCTCTGTGAACATTAATAGGGTTTAGTGACGTCTAGATAGTAGCTTCACCTCACGTGCACCAACTCTATTATTATCTTTTGTACACTATTCAAGTATGGCTCCACTCAACAGTCAACAACATCTCATACTTCAATTTTATTTTATTTTTTTTAAAGATCAAAACATAAATTAATTAAAATTTACACCGGGACAATTACAAACACAACATTCCCTTTAAACACAACGTTCCCTTCTGAATAGCAAACCCTACCCTACTAAACACAACGTTCCCTTTAGCATGGGCGGAGTTACTGCTGACCACCTGCTGAACCCGCTTAAGAAACTGAACTGCGTCAGGGCCGAGAACGCCAAAGGTGTCGAAAGCAAACGGTATGAACACGTGCTGATTCTCAAGGCACGCTTTCTCGTGCTTTGCTACTTTACCGGCCTCTGCCTTGTTTATCGCATGACCTACCACAAACCCATGGTCACGTAGCCCAACGAAGGGGGACACATCTGTCAAATCAACGCACGCGTGCCTCCCTTTTTCCCATCCAAAAACAAGAATGTCAGCGGGTCGTAGGGTTGATCTCACATCTAAAGGGTCGGTTAAGAAGTTCACCGGGGCTTCCTTTTTTGCCGAGATCCCGGCCAGCTTAAGGACGTCGTAAAGCACATCTCGAACTAGATCATGTCGATATTTAAAGTCTGGTAATTATTTGCAATGGACTGCATGCTCCCCAAAAGAATCCAAACAAGCCTTTCGGCATACGGGGCACGGGTCATCCACCGGGAAAAGGGGTACCATCAACCGGTATTTGATGATGGCCTGATATTCCACTGGCGACATACATTGCCCAAAACCTTCAATGGGAACAACTGACAGGAAATACTGAGCGTGAGGGGCACGTAAACATTCAAACACGGCTCGCTGCCGCGGAGACAAAGCGAACTTCTCTTCAACTGTCTTGACGATTTCACCATATAAGGCATTCGCCAAAATTTTCTGGGCTTTAGGAGGGGCGGTGTCTTTAAAGTCGAAACCGCCAAGATCAAGATCAGGAAGAGAAATATGCAGGGTATCCAACGCACCCCTATAATCAGAGTCAAACAGCCCACCCCCACACTCCCGTAGGATGTGGTCTTAAAGAACCCAAGATTGGGCCCTTGAAGCCACAAAAGCGTAGGAAGAGGCATCCTTAGCCGAGCAAATCCCAAGACCCCCAAAACGGGTTGGGAGGGAAGCTAACCTCCATTGGAGGTCCCCAAAAAAGGCACCACCACAAACAACAATGTCCTCGATCGCTTTCCTAAGACCCGTGTCAAAAACAGAGACGGCTCCTCCGACATAGGAAGGCTGACACGTCCTAAGCCCAAACAGAAGTTTAGCGACCCCCATACACGAACGAAGCAGGAGGAGTTCACTTTGAGGGTCATGAAGGCCTTTGAGGCATTCCATCAGCTCAACAACACGTTTTGCTCTTTTGAGGGCCAAGCCACTAATAAACTCCTCGTTTCTACTGACAGCACCACCCAAAAGTTTCACACCATGCACTGGCCTACCAATCTCCCGTGGAAATAAACCCTCTTGAGTCTTCGCCCCATCACATGTAGGCCAAAAAACTTCAGTTTTTTTGATGTTGAGAAGGAGGCCCAAAGAGGGGCCCTCCACTCTGATGATGTCTAAATCCTTGGCAACCTGAGTAGCGTATCCAATAAGGGTTCCATCATCCAGGTACCAGGCGTGAAAAAGAAGCTTACACGATCTATGAACCGGTGGACAAGGGGGTGTAAAACAAGGGCAAACAGGAGAGGCCCTAAGGGATCCCCTTGCTGAACCCCTGTGGAAGACCAAATATTATCATTTCCCACATAAAGCCTAGCTGGCTGCCCGTATAAAAAATCAACCCAAGCAGAGATGGATGGACACATTTTCCTTACCTCATTTAAAATAGCAGTTCTATCCACAAGGTTAAAGGCATTTGAAAAATCGACGGTAAGCATAGCCAACGACCCGTCTCGGTGGTGCGCATTTACAAACCTATTCGCACTATGAAGAACTGCCTCAGCCCCGTTTGGAACCCCGACCCCAAACTGAAAGTCGCCAAGGTATTTGGCCATATCCTTCCCCACCCCCTTCATAGCCACCTTGGAGAGTACTCTCCTCCAGATTGAACCCACTGCAATAGGTCTAATACCATTATCGGGCTTGAGAAGAGGCGTAAGGGGAACAGATGCAATGAACCCCGCCAAACTCCTAGGGCACCCACCCCTCAAACACAAGTTAACCATAGCAGCAGTCGCCCTAAGTAGATTAGCCGCAATCACGGACCCCTCCCCACAAAGGGCGTCCAAAAGGTGCTGAGCCCTCAAACCATCTCTCCTATACGACGTCCCTTTAGGGAAGGATTTGATGCACACCAGTACACTGTCAGTCTCTGCTACACGGGGAGGCTCTGCTGGTAAGAAATCGGGCATGGTAGGGGGAGGCATACACGGGTGTTTATCCTCGAGAGCCTTCAAAGTTTTCTTATCAAGTGGTGCGACCCCAGAAGAACATAGAACCTTAATTGCAGCGTTAAAATGACCATCGAAAACCTTACGTAAGCATTGCTTGACGTTAGAACCCCTATCCTCGCTTTTTTTATCAGACCCTTTCTTAAAACCGTTTGGGCCCTCCATCGCAGGTTGAGCAAACAAAATTGATTTTTTTCTTTTCCAAATGGCTGTTATTTAAGTTGTTGAGAGGGAAATTAAGATGTTAACACACTAGAAAAAGTTGTTGGTAAATTAATGTATCATTTACACTATGGAGATAAGAGAGAAGGAGACACTCATTGGTATTATTTATACATCGGCCAATCATACACCGTCATTTCATTTTTACCTCAAGTATTCACAAACCAGAAAATAACTAGCACCACATACCCATAAGTACTCTAAAACCTTAGCAAATGTATTATTAACAATTAAACAACTGTATAAATGATTATTTTGTGGTCAATTTATATGTAAAATTACTTTTTTTTTGGAACAACAAGGCTTATATTAAACTTAAAACAAAAAGAACAAGTTAACAGAAACTCAGCAAGAAACTGAGGAACAAGGCCAAAGAGGACCAAAGAAACTAAACCAAAACACCTAATACATCATTCCATCCAAGTTAAAACCAAACCATAAGCTCCACTCCCTTATAGAAATCTTCGACCGTATAGAGAGCCACAAGAAAGCCAGTTCTTTTATATCGCCCAATACTTTATGAATCAAAATAGTCTTGCCTTCAAAAATCTTCTTGTTACGATTACACCATAAACTCCACATCGTAGCGAAGAATACGGTAATAAGCAATTTCTTTTTCACCTTGTTTTAA
This sequence comes from Bidens hawaiensis, assembly GCF_021521415.1. Classification (NCBI taxonomy): domain Eukaryota; kingdom Viridiplantae; phylum Streptophyta; class Magnoliopsida; order Asterales; family Asteraceae; genus Bidens; species Bidens hawaiensis. The sequence continues at coordinate 18,665 of NW_027494110.1, read as the reverse complement.
CTCCAATCATTCCCAAAAACAAAATTGATTTGACATCTACAAAATTGCCCGGGCTAGGAATTTTGACCCACCTACAAACCTCTTCCCAAATGGCCACCGAAAACGGGCAACTTGCCAAAAGATGATCCGCGTCTTCATCCTCAATAGAACAAAAGGGACATTGCAAATCCGCAAATGTTATACCCATATCGGCTAGGGCACTATGTAAAATTACTAACATATCAATATGAATGTTAAATAACACGACCGAACCGCTGACACCGGTTAGCCAAATCAAATAAAAGATTATGTGTGTTCATTTCCATTCGCAAACCGTTCATGAACAAGAAATTTTATTTGGTTGTATGATAAAAGCTTTAGGTTAACGAACATGGACAATGCCTTATTTGATATCGTTCGTTGGCTTTACAACCCTAAGCATAGCTGTGGAAATGAGTTTTATGACTTTGATTGAATAGGTTAGAGACTTCATACATCCTCAACATGGATACTTTTCACAAAGTCCAACATCTGTATTAAAAGTTTAAAACCGACTATTATAGCTAGATGTAGAATTAGGTGACAATCTCTAGTTGTTTATCTGATCCTTCAAGTCACTATGAAAATGCATACCTAAACAGTCTTTCAACTAGATTTTGTGTGTACTAGTATGATAGTAGTCTATTATTCACAACGGGCATCTTTCATGGTTTGTTGGGTTATACCATCGTATTGTTATGTTTAATTTGAAGACAATAAGATTTCAAGTCTAAACCTTTATTGTATTGATTAATAAGTTGTTGTTGTTACTTGATTACAAATAACCCCTATTTATAACCATACAATTACTTGTTAGACAAAAATACGAGGAAAACTAACTCAATAACCCCCTAGGTTTGTAAGTACGACAACTAGGTCCCCGCACTTACGCAAGATTACACTAACAATCACCCCCTAATCTTGTGACACCGATGAAGCTTCGCATCTCGTTAAACTTCAACCGTGGCAACGCTTTTGTAAGGATGTCTGCTCTTTGTAAATCTCCACTGACATGCTCCACCTTGATTTGTTCTCTCTTGATGCACTCCCGAATGAAATGGTAACGTGTGTTGATGTGCTTGCTTCTCCCGTGAAAAACCGGGTTTTTCATCAAGGCAATAGCCGATGAATTATCCACCTTCAACATCACGATTTCCTCCTTTTCTCCGGTCATCTTTGACAACAAACCCCGAAGCCATAAGGCTTGACATGCAGCCGATGGAGCTGCCATAAATTCAGCCTCACATGATGATAACGCCACCGTTCCTTGTTTCTGAGAAACCAATGATATCGGTGATGTACCATAGTAGAAAATCAAACCTGAGGTGCTCCGACCATCATCCATATCCACCGCATGACTACTATCACTATACCCGTGCAACATATTGTTTCCGCCTCTCGAGTAAGTAATACCAAAATCTAGTGAACCTCTTAGATATCGGAGAATATATTTAACCACTTGAGCATGAGCTTGAGTTGATGATTGCATGAACCGACTTGCATAACCAACCGAGTAGCTCAAATCGGGTCTCGTATGAGTTAAATACCGCAAGCTTCCGATTATCTTTCTATAACCAGTCGGATCTACCTTCGAATTTTCATCTTCCTTTGACAACTTTAAGCCTGGTTCCATAGGAAATTGAGTCGAGTTGCACTCCCAAAGACTTGCTTCTTTTAGGATATTCGTTGCATAACCGCTTTGCTTTAACGTTATCCCACGATCACTTTGCTTCACTTCGATCCCGAGATAGTAATGCAACAACCCGAGGTCACTCATCTCGAACCTTGACTCCATTTGTCTTTTGAAATTTTCAATTTCTTGCTCACTTGTACTCGTGACAATCAAATCATCAACGTAAACTCTAACGAGTAGTAGCCTTTGACCGGAACACCGTTTGTAAACCGCTTGTTCTTGTTTACATCGAGTGAAACCGAGTTCTTTTAACGACCCGTCTAGTTTAGTATTCCACGCCCTTGGAGCTTGGCGTAGACCGTATAACGCTTTAGCCAACTTGTACACTTTTCTTTCTTCACCTTTCTAAACGAACCCATCCGGTTGAAACACATACACCTCTTCTTTTAAATCACCATAAAGAAACACGGATTTTATATCCAAGTGATGAACTTCCCAACCTCGGTTTGCTGCTAACGCGAGTAAAAGTCGAATGGTTTCGATTCTCGCCACCGGTGTGAACACCTCTTTGAAATCGATCCCATATTTCTGAACATACCCCTTAGCTACGAGTCGAGCCTTGTACTTGGTTATTTTCCCGTCTTCATCTCTTTTGATTTTATAGACCCACTTTAAACCTATTGGTTTTACTTTGGGTGGTGCTTCGACTAACCGCCATGTCTTGTTTCTTTCTATCGACTCGATCTCCGCTTCCATTGCTTTTCTCCAATGTTTTTCGTTATTCGCTTCACGAAAATTTACCGGTTCATCATCGAATAATAATAGGAGATTTACCTCGTCGGTTGTCGGGTCTTGCTCGGCGGGTGTCGGTATACCTTTAACCAGAAAGTCACTAAATTTCTTGGGTAAAACCGTCTTTCGAGTAGTTCGACGCGGTTGAATAAATGTTATCGGTGTGATGAACTAGGGCACTTTTCCACGTGTCCGGGCACATCAGTTTACGGCCCCGTACACCCCACATCAAAAACGAGTGATGAACCACTTCTCCCTATAGGTCTTGTGGTAGTGACATCGCCTTTAACAAACTTCGAGTCGTACCAAGTATGGTTCGGTTTCTTCTTTCAACCACTCCGTTTTGATGTGGGGTGTACGGGGCCGTAAACTGATGTGCCATACCTATACTTTATAAGTAATCTTCTAACACATGGGATGTAAACTCACCCCCGTTGTCGGTTCGTATGGTATTGAGTTTCTTTCCCGTTTCGTTTTCCACCCTTTTTCACGAAATCAATGAGTAAGCCGCAACTTGGTCTTTCGTCTTTATCGTGAAAACCCACATATAGCGGGTGTAATCGTCAACAACAAGCAAAAAGTATCGGTTGCCACCGTGTGTCTCGGGAGAAATCGCGCCACAAACATCGGCATAAACGAGCTCGAGCGGTACCTTTGCACGATAATTGGATTCTTTTGGGATATCCGATCTTGTTTGTTTGCCTAGCAAACATGCATCACAAATTTGCATCGGGTGTTCGATTCTTGGCACTCCATCCGCGAGTTTCGAGAGACCCCGAAGGGCATCGAAATTCAAATGCCCCAATCGAGCATGCCATATCCATGCAGCATTATGCAAATTGACTTGTAAGCAAACCGGAGAAACAACCTTTAAATTAATTTATAAACCCGGTTAAAGGAACGCGGTACCTTGATTAGAAGTCTTCCATCTTGTTCAAATATCCATAAGATACCGTCTTGGATCGCGATCTTGCATCCTCCTTCGTCTAATTGCCCGAGACTTATAATATTATTTTTGAGAGATGGAATGAAATAAACGTCACTCAAGGCTCGTTGTTCTCCCCTTTGACCTTCTACTACTATCGTGCCCCGACCTTCGATTTCGACACACGAACCATCACCGAAACTTACTTTACTGGTCTTGTTACGATCAATGTTGGAAAACCATTCCAGATTTTCCGTCATGTGGTTGCTCGCCCCATTATCAAGAATCCATGTGTTTTTATCACATGGGGTTAAGCATACTGCTTCGGATCAACGCGGTCTTCTTTTAGAAAAAACGACATCTTCCTTACTCTAAGCTACCGTCATCATGTTTAGAACCGGTCCGCCATCTTGAGCGAGGTTACTTTGATCGTTCGTCTCCTTGTTTCGGTTAGGACATGACATGGCAAAGTGCCCTAGTTCATCACACCGATAACATTTAATGTTTGACCGATCTTTCTTAACTCGGGGTTCTTTCTTTTCCCGATCCACAACCTTACCCTTTCCCTTGTTCTTTTGACTTGATTCGGTTCCCATCTTGCCTTTCCCATGATGCATTTCTTGATTGCTTTTAGCTTTCCATTCTTCATATGTATATAGGAGTTGTTCTTGCTTAACGGAAACATGTTTGTCTTCATCTCCAGATCGTTCCTCAAACGCTTTTAGGCGTCCAACGGCTTCATGGAACGTCATGGTCTTTATATCGGCAAACTGTTCAATAGTAGCAACAATCGCTATATTCCTCTTTCTCGGAACGGACTTCAAAAGCTTTCTCACAAGGGTCTTCTCTTCAAACGGTTCTCCAAGATTGCTTGCTTTGGAAGCTATTATGCTAATCTTGGTCGAGAAGTCATCAATCGTGTCCGTTTCTTTCATCCTGAGTACATCGAACTCATGTTGAAGAGACTCAATACGTGCTTCTATCAACCCCAACAAAACGAGTCTTAAGTGCATCCCATATCTCTTTAGCGGTGGAAAGGTGAGCCACTTGCATCACCAACGCCTCCGGCATGCCTTGATAAAGGTACACAATCGCCAACCCATCTATCTTCGGGTCAACCACCGTTCCCGTTCTTGGTTCGATAGCCTCCAACAACCCTTGAAACCTTGAAGATGGCCTTGATTTTTACCGCCAAATCGTATAATTAATGGACGTAAGAATCGAAAACTGAATCGAGAGAGAACTCGGTTCTTTGGGAAAACCGACTTGATTATTTGGCCCTACGACTTAATTATTTGATTGATCACCCATCTTTTCTTGTTCATTGGTACTTCAAACCAAATCTTGATTCAATTTCTTGAACCAAAATTTTTTGATCTCTCTTGCTATGAAAGAAAACTTTAATTATCTCAAAATAATAATATCTTTGAACACCTTTTCTTTTTTTTCCCTTTCGTAGCCTATGCCCACAAAACAACAAAGATGCTTTGACTTTTGTGACTCCTCACAAACCCAAGCAAATTCACAAATTTGAAGTTGCTACTGTTAACGGAAAAACCAACCGACTCGTAACAATAATAATATCAAACTCGTAAGATGCTTTTATCTTCCGTCAGATTCTTGCTCGTCAAGCTTCTTTAAGCCCTTCACGAGAATCTTGCAATCTTGATCGATTGCCTTTACTCGCCGGACTTGACTTTGCCGTCGAAACCTTACGAACAGGTCGCCGGAGAATTTTAGATGGGTCACCGGAATTCAACGAATCACCAAATCTTTTTTCGGTGCCGCTCTTAATCTCTGATCTTTCAGAACCCGCCGCGACGGTCTTGCAATCAGATGTGATTGCCTTCCTCGCCGGACTCGGTCTTCGATCGGAGATGCCTAGCGCCGCCGGTGGTGTTGATCGATATTCAGGGCTCTGATGCCAATCGAAGACAATAAGATTTCAAGTCTAAACTTTTATTGTATTGATTAATAAGTTGTTGTTGTTCCTTTATTACACATAACCCCTATTTATAGCCATATAATTACTAGTTAGACAAGAATAGGAGGAAAACTAACTCAATAACCCCCTAGGTTTGTAAGTACGACAACTAGGTCTCCGCACTTACGCAAGATTACACTAACATAATTTACATAATATTATAAAATATTACATAATTATGTAATATGATATTACATAATTATGTTTAATTTACATAAAATATTATAATATATAAGTTTTAAAAAATCACAAATTGACTCTTTAATCTATATATAAACAACCAGTTTCAGTTGCCTCGATGCAAAACGGATTTTACACATCTATATATTTTACAATTATAGGACCCCAAAAAATATAACCGAACCGTTACCCCAACGTCAAAGGCATGGTTGTAGAATAGTTTATAAAAGGCAATCAGATATACTAGATTTGAGCCATTTGACTGTTTTAAATAATCAAACATTTATTTAATAATATTAATAACACGAAATATAAACCATTCCTTTCACAAACCAACCGGAGTGTGTATAGCCACCTCACTGATTAATTTTGGGCTAGTCGGCCAATTAATCGAGTCAATGGTCGAATCCGGTGAAAATCGTGATTAGTCGGACTTAGTCAACATTTTTCAGGCGAAGTTCCGGCCAAAATCGACGGTTTATGATGATGTTCTAGCCAAATTCAACGGTTTTTAATGAGATTTTGGCCAATTTCCGGCTAAAATGTATATATGTATATATAAAACTGAAAATTACATATAATAATGTATGTGTATGTATATAACTGAAAATTTTAAAGTCCGATCCGATTAATCCCGACTAATCACTAGTCCTCACCTCACCACTCGACTATCAATTTCTACACCACTGGATTTTTATTAATCAAACGTGTATTTAATAATTAATATTAATAACACGAAATATAAATTGCTCCTTTCACAAACCAACCGGAAAGTGTATAGACACCACCTCACTAATCAAATTTGGTTAGTCGGCCAATTAATCAAGTCAATGGTCAAACCCGATCAAAATCGCGATTAAACGGACTTCGTCAACATTTTTTTGGCAAGGTTCCAACCAAAATAGACGGTTTTCGATGATGTTCCGGCCAAATTCAGGGGTTTTAAATAAGAGTCTGGCCAATTTCCTGCTAATATGTATATATAAAACTGAAAATTACATATAAAAATGTATATGCATATATATAACTGGAAATTTTTTATTAAAGTCCGATCCAATTAATCTCGACTAATCACTAGTCCCCACCACACCGTCCGACTATCGATTTCTAGACCACTGAATTTTAATTAATCAAACATTTAATAATATTATAACACGAAATATAAACTGTTCCTTTCAAAAACCAACCGGAATGTGTATAGCCATGCATATGCATGTGTCAAGGCATGAATACTGCCAACTTATTATCTTTTATCTTCCACTGGATTCTATATATAAATAGTAACCAAACTATCTAAACAAAACCATCACATTAATTAACACACTAACTTCTTAAACCATGGCTCCATCAATCTCCACTATCCACTCAAGCCCACTCAACATTCTTGACTTTGTGGTAAACAAAGGTCATGGGGTCAAAGGGTTATCAGACCTGGGGATCAAGACATTACCATATCAGTACATTCAACCGTCACAAGAGCGGTTTGATCATACTACCAACGAAGAATTTAATAAAGATTCAATCCCGGTTATTGACTTGTCGAAATGGGATGATCCCAAAGTAACAAAAGCGGTATGTGATGCCGCGGAAAAATGGGGATTTTTCCAAATAATAAACCATGGAGTTCCAATGCATGTTCTTGAAAATGTGAAAGATGCAACTCATAATTTTTATGAATTGCCAGCCGAAGAAAAGCTGAAATACTCGAAAGAGCAATCGGTTACCAATAGTGTTCGGTTTGGTACGAGCTTTACTCCTGAAGTGGAGAAAGCGCTCGAGTGGAAGGATTATCTTAGCTTGTTCTTTGTTTCTGATGATGAGGCTGCTTCTCTTTGGCCTCCAGTTTGTAGGTACAAGTATTTGTTTGATTTAGAAGTGATAAACTTAATAATTAACTAACTGTGTTAAGTTATGTAAATATATATTAATCCACTTATGGTACGTAGTATATATGAAGAAAACATGCATATGTCAATAAGTATGTTAATTATAGACTTTGAAAATCTCACTAGATCGTCATAAGTTTTTACTAAAAATAAGGTATTATAATCATTTTGAGGTAACAAAAACTGTTTGATTAGTTAATTTGCATAATTATATAACCATTTTTTAAAAAAATGTAAGAAAATATAACCAAGAATCTAGCATTTATTAATCTATCAAGAGTAAACTGAGCGGATTTCGTCCCCATGGTTTGTCTATATCTACGGTTTTAGTCCAATAGTTACAAATTTACGATATTTTTTCTTGTGGTTTCATTTCACATGCAATTAAACCCGACCCCACGACCCTGTTAAGTCTGATCGTTAAATCCATTAGCGTGCCCCTAACGTGAGGGGCATTTTTGTTCTTTTACTCCCAAAATAAACCCCAACTCTAATTCGCAAGCCCCCTCACACGAGGGGTTGGGGTGTATTCAGGAAAAAAAAGAACAAAACGGTCCATCACGTTGATGGTGTTTAACGATCAAACTTAATGGGGTTGGTGGGGTCGAGTTTAATTGCAAGTGAAATGAAACCACAGAGAAGAATCTTATACATTTGAAACTATTGAACAAAACCCGTAGATTTAGACAAACCACGAGGACAAAAACAGCAGTTCACTCTTTTGTTTAATAGTTAACTTTAAAGCTATATTTTGATCCTAGTTGATGGAAGAGATTAAAGTAACTAGGTTTGATCATTAAATAAGTAAACTGTATTAAATTTGACACATCTAGTTAGTAGTTATTTATATACTTATATATACTTGACTTCATTAAATTTGACACATCTAGTTAGTAGTTATTTATATACTTATATATACTTGACTTCATTATATAGTTTCAAATATAAAGTATCTTTGTGACCACAGGAATCAAGCTTTGGAATATATAAAGAGTTCCGAAACCGTTGTCAAGAAGCTGCTCAAGATACTGATGAATGGACTAAACGTAAAAGAAATCGACAAGACTAAAGAGTCGATTCTAATGGGATCAAAGAGGATCAACCTTAACTACTATCCAAAATGTCCTAACCCTGAGCTCACTGTCGGTGTGGGCCGTCATTCAGACGTGTCCACACTCACAATACTACTTCAAGATGACATTGGGGGGCTTTACGTACGAAACATAGATTCTATGAAATGGGTTCATGTCCCTCCGGTTAATGGATCTTTGGTAATTAACGTTGGAGACGCACTTCAAATCATGAGTAACGGTAAATACGAAAGCGTTGAGCATCGTGTAATTGCTAATGGAAATGATAACAGGATTTCTGTCCCGATATTTGTCAACCCGAGGCCTAGTGACGTTATTGGACCTTTGGCGGAAGTGATTGAGAGTGGAGAGAAACCGATCTACAAAAATGTACTCTACTCGGATTATGTCAAGCATTTTTTTAGAAAGGCTCATGATGGGAAGGCCACCGTTGATTTTGCAAAGGTGTGAAACAAAAGTATATGTTTTTGTCTTGTTTTTTGTTTTCTGAATAAAGAATAAATGAGTGTCATATGTAATGTATGGAGAATGGTATATGATATCAACGTATCGATTACTTTTAATTCGAGAAGTTAAACTTTCAATTTGTTACTAGTTTACAGTTTTGCTACGTTTATTATGGGTGCTACTGTTTATCGTACACCACGCTTTACCTTAGAAGTTAGAAGAGTATTGATAAAGTCCGTGAGTTTGACTCGCTATACGTACAAAAAAGTGCACTTGGTCTATCAAGGTTGTCTAGGTTACACAAACAACTTTTATTAAGTTTTTATTAAGAAAAAAAATCAATAAGAGACCCCAATTATAAACCCAAATAAACAATCTATACAATATTATGTAGCTCGGTTATATATAAAATAGTAAGAGTAATATTCAATTAAAAACTACCAAAAAGTATTCATAGTTTATAAAATATTTGTATTGTTTATGTATAATCTAGACCACAACAGGTTGTGTATAATGTGTATACGTGTAAGAGTACGCGTATGCGTATGTGTGTATATATGCATTAGTAATATAGTGTGGGTATGTAGAACTATCCAATGGGTCCGAACTGGCCTAGAATCGATTGTGCAGAAAAAAAAAATGTGAACCGAAAATCAACCATGAATGGTAAGGCTGGTCTCGGGTTGATGGGTGTTGTAAGACAAGTACCATAAGGTTTTAGGTCAAGGTTGAAATGGTGAGTTGTTCAATGTGTTACCGTTCTTCCGAGTGTGGTTATCGTAGCCCACACATAGGTGCAAAACACGTACCATTTGAAGTAGCAGAAGCACAGAATATGAAATATCCGTATATATATTTTATTTAATAAACAAAAACTTTTCAACTATTTTCTTCGTCAATCCATACCAGTAAAAGTTGAGAAGTATGGATTGACGAATGAGAGGGCAGAAAGTTTTTGTATATTAAAATAAACAAAAAGAAGTGTGGTTTTTTAAAAAGAAAAGAAAAAGACAAACTAAACCCACATATGTACGTATTAAAATACAGAAGACTTTGCACCAATAGGCTTGCAGTGTACCATATGTAGAAAAAGTAGAAAACGACTTGTCCTTGCTTTTAGTCTTAGGGTGAATATTGTTATTCTATAGGGAAAAAAATAGAGAAAAAAAAGCTTATAATTAAAGGTGCACAAAACCGGTTTGAGCTATAAACCGAATCGGATTGGTCAACATATAATAAAATTCGGTTTTTTTTTTGAGGGGGGGGGGGTGGGGGTTGTTGACTTGTTATTACCTTGGGTCGGGTCCAAAACTGGTTTTAGATGCTTTCAGTCAACGAGACTACGAACTGGTATACAAACTAACGATTGGGACGGGTCCAAACCCGTTTTTTTATTTTACCGAAGTGGGCCGGGTTATAAACCGGATATTTTGGAAACCTATAAAATCAAAATCTTCGTCGGAGACTCTGGATTCCGGCCACCGGATTCGATAATATTATCATTTCACCTTAGCAACGATTCAAGGTACGATCTCAATCTCAGTGATTCCAGTAATCAATTGTCGTGATTTTGTAATCCGTAATAAACCCTAAATCTTCAATTTTAATATCATTCAAATTAATGTTTAATTTGTTGTCAGATGGAGGAGCAGTTTGTGCTTAGGGTTCCACCGTCTATTGCTCAGCAGATTGAACGTCTGTTGTTAACTGGGAATGATAATGATCATGAAAATAATGACTCACTCGATTTGCTATTTTCTGGTAAGATTATGAACTGAAATTAGTTATTGTTTCACTAAAAATAATGATATTAAGTTAGTTAGTTAGTTAGTTTGTTAGTTAGTTAGTTGTGTTGTTGTGAATTCAAATCGAATTCGAATTCGGTTTATGAACGTTTGAATTCGGTTTGGTTCGAATTTAGTTAGGTTCGAAATTTGAATTCAAATTATGATTTTTATTTATTGATTTATATACACATAGTCATAGATATTGTTATCTGTAGGGGTGCAAATGAGCTAGACCGAGCCTGAACTCAACGAGGCTCAAGCTCGGCTCGTGGGTCATTTTTTCAAACTCTAGCTCGGCTCAGGCTCGGCTTGTTTCGAGCTTGTTTTCTAAGGCTCGAGCTCGGCTCGTTTTGAGCTTTTTATCTAAAGTTTGAGCTTGGCTAGTTTATTATACATACCGTTTTTATTATTTTTATATATTGTGAGAAAGCCTTGAAGGAGCCAAAGCTTGTGTGCAGTACTTTAAACGAGCTCATGCTCAGTTGTGTAGTGTGAAACTAATACATAGAAGTCCAAAAATTGGTTATGGTTTTCGAATTCTGTTTATTAATGTTTGAGTTTGGTTTGGTTCGAATTTAGTAATCGAATATGAATTTGGGATTTTGAACACGATTCAAAATTCGAATTCAAAATATGATTGTTATTTATTTTTATGTATGCACACATATTGTTATCTGTAGGGGTGAAAATGAGCCAACCGGAGCCTGAGCTCGACAAAGCTCGAGCGAGGCTCGTTTTGAGCTCTTGTTCAAATGCTCCAGTTCATGTCGTGAATCGTTTTTTTTTTCAAACTCGAGCTCGGCTCGTTTAAAGCTCTTGTTCTTAAACTCAAGCTTGGCTCGTTTTGAGCTTTTGTTCTTAAGCTCAAGCTTGGCTCGTTTCGAGCTTGGCTTGCTAATAGTTTTTTCAAACTCGAGCTCAACTCGTTTCGAGCTCTTGTAATTGAGCTCGAGCTCGAGCTTGGCTCGTTTCAAGCTCTTGCTCTAATGCTTGAGCTTGGCTCGTTTCAAGCTCTTGTTCTTAACAAACTTGGGCTCGGGACTTGAGTTGTTTTTTCAAACTTGGACTCGGCTCGTTACAGGCTTATTTTTTTTTCTAAAGCTTGAGCTTTGCTCGTTTATTATTTATTAATTAATTTATATACAGTCTTTATTATTTGTATATGTTTTAAGAAACCCTTAAAGGAGCCAAAGCTTGTGTGCAGTACCTTAAACGAGCTCGAGCTCGGCTGTGTTGTGTGAAACTAATACATAGAAGTCCAAAAGAGCTAAAATTTAAAAATACACAAGGCTCGCCGAGCCTAGACGATCTTCCCAGACAAGGTTCGAGCTCGGGCTCGATAACCTAACGAGTTTTATATGAGGCTCAAGCTCGGATCGGCTTGGCTTGTTTCAAGCTTTTTACTGATCCGATCTCGATTAGCTTGCGAGCGGGTCGGCTCGTTTGCACCCCTAGTTATCCGTGCTCTAATTTCTGGGCTTTTTCTCTACTTTTATTATTCTATTCGCACATTGCAGACGACGGTAGGAATGGCACATTTCTAATTGGAAATGACTGTTTTCCTGCTTCACTTTTGGACCTTCCGACTATCACGGAGTCATACAAAACTTATGATGATAATGTTCTGATCAAAACAGCAGATATAGCTCAAGTAGGTTGTCCGCCAGTCTTTGTGTTTCTTCTATTATAAATGTTTTCACATGAACATAGTGACAACTGTATAATGTAACAGATGATTGTGGTTAGAGAAGAGGGTGGCGCTGATCTACCGCCAGATGTAGTGGAAAGCCGCCATGGTCTTACCCCTCCTATGCGAGACGCTAGAAAGCGGAGGTTTCGCAGAGAACCTGATTTAAATGTATGATTTTTTATATTTTGTTTATGTTTTTGTAAGTTTTCTGCACTTTAAAATTTTAAATTATGATATGATGGTGTTTAATGTTTATATTAATTGCAGCCTGAACTTGTGCAAAGAGTTGAGAAAGATCTTTTGAACATCATGAATGGTGGAACTGCTGGAAATTTCGATATCCTTTTGTAGTTTTACTTATATTTGTCTAATACGCGAACGTTTTGATACCACATTAAACTTGAAAACACGTGAAAATCACTTTTAACCACATAATTTTTAATTTTTTTACTTTTTTCATTCAAAAAGAAAATAAATAATGTATATACAGAGATCACGAAGTTAAAAAAATCATATTTTAGTGGTTTTTATTTGAATCATCCCCTGCATTTATGATTGTTTATATACTTATTTTCCTTGACTTTAGTTTTTTGTTCACATATGACTGAACAAAATGAAATTGGTGATATGAAGAAAGCTGCACCGGCACTTGCAGCAAAACACGACGTTTCAGTGGCCGGAACGAATGTTGGGGAGCCCGAGAGAAGTGATTCTGATGATACTGATTCTTATGTTGATATGGATTAGAGTAAGCACATTTTTACTTATTCAAAATTTGTTTTCATCATTGCAATATTATTACATGTTACATTCATTTACCATGTTTTTCGCTTACCATAGTGCATTCAAACTCGTTTTACCTATATTCAATGAACTTAGTTACATGGGGTCTAATTTCTTCATATTTCAAGTTATACATATTTATCTATTCCAACTCTAAATAACTTATAAGTTATTGGTGTGTTACATTTTGATTAATTATCTGAAAAAATATAAAATAAATCTGTTTGCCCTTTTGAAGAAGTAACAGTTTATTTGAGATCTATTTATACTAAAAATAATTGCTTAATGTCACGTTCGAAGGTTAAGTGCCGTGTCAGCATTTTCCGAGGTAATCAATACACAATTGATTAGTGATGGGAAGCTTAAACTTATTATGTCTGTAAATGCTTTAGACAAGTTATGACCTAGCATTGGTTCTAAGAGATTTTAATGGAACAGTATTATACACAGCTTGTGGCTCAAGACATAGATGCCCAATTCAAATATTGGGTAGTCCCACATATATTCTTATTGAATATGTGGAGCTTTTATGGTTTGGACATCATGTTTGTACCATTGTGTCGTGCTTATCGACAGCTCGACATCATGTCCATGGCTAGATTTGCCTTGATAACAAGCTATGGAGCCATACTTTTAGATGTTGTTTGGATATACATTGGGCTGTAAACGAACCGAACGTCCGTCGAACCGTTCCGCGGGAAGTTCGTTTATGTTCATCTGTTTAATAAATGAACGAACACGAACAAAGAATTTCGATCGGTAAGCTTAACGAATTAACACGAACAGAGGCCGTGTGTTCACGAACGTTTGGTAATCTGTTTGTTTAGGTTCATCCGTTAATGTTCGCTTATATTCGTTCATTTACGTTCGTCCGGTTACGTTCGTTTACATATATATGTTCATTTATTAGAATTTTACTATTAAAATATTTATTTATTTTTTACTATTACTAATTTGATATAATTATGTTTATGATTGCCATGTTAAGCTTTTTTGGATACTATGTAGTGTTCTTCCAGATTTTTGGGTGATTTTGTGTTGATTTAGTGATTATTAATCTCAATTAATATATGTTCACTTGTGTTCATTTATGTTCATTTGTGTCCGTTAGTGTCAGGTTCCGTTCGTTTGTGTTCATTCGATAAAGTGTTCATGAACCGTCGTTTGTCTAATAAATACTCAACAGACGAACACAAACAATGTATTGTTCGTTTCGGTTTGTTTACAGCTCTAGATGTACATTGAACAAAGTACCATTAAAATAGGTTATGCATGAATGATTATTTTTCTCTAGTTTTTATGTTTCAAAACAATGAACTAGGTTACATAAAAACCATCAAACCATCTACAGATTTGTGCAATTAGTTAGGAAGACAGCTTAAGATTAGGTATATGGTTGAGGTTGACATTAATTTTATCGGTGATTCACTATACACGTCTTAACTAATATGTCTTAACAACCCATAAATTTGCTGTTTTTTTTGGTAGAATCATGTTATGTTTGTAACCCCATGTGGTATGCATCACTGATTTTGTTTGAAAGCATATGCCATTGTATTAGTGTATTAAATATGTTTATGTGGGTAGTAATGTTGGATTTTGAACTAGTTTTATGCAAATATAACATATCACCGCATACTGCGTGTTCATTCATGATCCTGAAGCGGCTCCGGGCCTGAATTTTAATTACTTTTTTGTGCGCAGCGCGTGCGTTATCAATACACCTACTGATTGTAGGGTCTATTAACCATTTAAGTTCACTTACTGTTGTGGAAAGAGATGGTCTTTTGAGTTTGATTAAACAATCAAATTATCAAAGGATAAAAATGTCTCATTTTTTAGTACTTGTTTTAGGCATTCGAAATCTTGAAGATTGCCATGTCTTCATGCATGTTCACATGAATGTGTTTGTCTATTCATGTTTATGTGTTTGTGTATTCTTATAAACATATTTTATTTGTAGGTAACTTTTATTACATGTTACAAAGATAATTTTTCCAAAACAAGCATTTTTTTAATTGTTTTTCTTTTTGACATTTTGCTTACGAATATCATATTCGTGACCATTTCATCGTTTTCATAAGACTGTGTGTTGTGGAGGGGCTTTACCGCCCCTCCACGTCATTGCCCTGTAGGAAACGGGGCTTTAAAGCCACTTTCATAAACCATGTTGTGAATTAAAGGCCCTTATCGCCCCCATTATATATATATATGTGTGTGTATGTATGTGTATATAAGAGAGAGAGAGAGAGAGAGAGAGAGAGAGAGCTATCAAAAGGCCCCACCACGTCCACATACAACCCATTTTCCCCTTGCACCCCCCCTCCCCTTCACCGCCCTATGACGCCCACACCGTGTAGTCTAAGTCATGGTTTAAGAATAAATCACCATCATAAGCCCTTTTAGTCCTTTTCATAATTATCCTTATTCTATATGTGCATGAGACATGTATAAGCCAAAGTTGCACAAAAAGAATTAAAAAAGGTGATTTTTAATTCGCATGATGAAACTATGAAAGTGACAAAAGTATACATCATGCCACCTTGCATACATGGTATGTTTGACTTTTAAAAACCCTACAACAATAGTCAACACAAGACTACATGGGTATGGTTGGGAGGGTGTTTTCAGGGTCACCCACCTTATACAATTAGTACAACCCTTATTGCATAACTTACTGCTCACTATAACATGATAGTCATACATGTGTTAACATTCTTTAATCTTTGTTTGTCATAGACTTGATGATATTATATCTTTTGGGAACTTGTGATGCAATTTGGGCTTTTGGTGATGGGTGGGTCATGGGTGAATGGGATTTGGTTTGATGTTTTGACTTTTTTTTATTTCTTTAATCCATAGTTTGGACTTTGTTGACTGTTGGGTGTGTATGGGTCGGGTCCATATTGGGCTAAAGTCGAACCAACAGCAAAAGTGTCGGCATTTGAGTTTTTAAAACCGTTCATGTTCGGTTTTCTCAGTTTAGCCATTTCGGCTTAAAAGTTTAGGCAAAAGAAATAAGTCAGCTAAAAATAATGAATTTGGGTCTATATATTTTTTTGTTAGTTAATAATTAATTAATTAATATGTATTTGTTAGTTCGGTTCATTTTTGCGCTTTAAGTTACACGCAAAATCAAAACCGACCTGAAAGTTTGGTTTTTACAAAAACCAAACCGTCGATTGTTTTACGATTTGGTTGTTTCGGTTTTTTCTATTTTGGATAAGTTTTTTTTAGGTTTAATGCACATTGCACACCCCAAGTTGATATTTCTAAAAGTTAATTGAAGCTTTATTTATGCGAGGCTTTATCCGTAAAAACAAAAATATATAAATATAGCAAGGGTTAAACGAATAGTTTTGAGTTACAAACCGAACCCGATCGTTAGACCACTAAACCTAGACTTGGAACAATAACTTAGAGGTCGTGGGTTTGAAACCGATCCTAAGCGCCAATCGCCTTGCCGCTGAGTGATGCTGATTTACCTCTCACGTGATGGGCCTGAAACGGTCTGGCGTGGGCCGGTTTGCGTGTCCAGAACAACACGTTTTTTGGAACAATAAACATTGAAAACCAAACCATTTCGATCTCATACCATCTGACTTTTTTCGACTTGGAAAGTTCTGTCACTTTTTCTAACTCCATTAATTTATGTTACAAATGGGGCTCTTAATCCAATCATTAGAAGCTAGTTAGGTTATAAAATTATGAAGTATATAATTATTTAAAAAATCATAACTAACTTATTAAATATTATGGTCTCCTATATAAATATTGTAGCAAGTAACAACATCACTAGTTGAGCTACAAATGTATATATTTTTGGCCATAAGATGAACCTATTTTCAAAAAGTGGTGGACCATTGGTTCTAAGAAGTTAATGTGACACCTCACCAAACCGTGCATAAATCGTCGGTGTGATATTGACATGCTGAGGTGGCATTTGACGTGGAATTTTATTTCTTATAAAATTTTACCCTACTATTTTATTTATTTATTTATTTATTTATTATTAACACAATTTAACCTGCTGATACAAAATAAACAAGTTGGAATTTTAGTATTTATCATTATTTTCAACTTGTAATTACAATTTAATAATGTGAATATTATGAATTAATACACAAGAAACATGTGTTCGATATTATACTTAGCTTCCTTTGTATTTTGTATCTTGTGTTTTTCTGATTTATTATTATTATTATTAGTTTATTATTATTTCTGATCTTATATATGTTATTGTTTTTATCTTTAGTTTATTTTGATCTTGTAGTAGTTGGCTTTTTTAAGGCAAACGAGTCTATATAATTAAATCAACTATCATACATTCTTCATATATACTTGGATCAGCATTCAATAGTTTAATACAACTATTTAAGTAGCTTCAAGTAGTATTAAATTATTAATATATAACCATGTTAAATAGTCAACTCGATATTACTCCACAGGCCACGTATATTAACAACCCTAAGTCAAATGTACTATTGTGAACTTGTGATAATCATGTGTATGCATGATAACGTCGAGAGTGAAATGAGTATCTGAAATAATACGTGAAAAGCTAGTATGACATGTTGACCAGACATACATGTTGCCATGCTAGAATAATGGGTCGTAGCGTCACATACAATCTTAACAACGCTATTTAGTTGGGGTAGCTAGCGTTTTCAAATTGAGGTTATGGGTGTAGAATTGGAGATTATCGGGTTTCACCTATTGAATTTGGATTACCCAGTGTTAGCCCATATGTAGTGTACGGGCTATTTGGGGGGGGGGGGGGGGGGGAGGATTATTTGAAACATGACGTCACATCAACATTGTCAATTTTTATTTTAGGGTGTAGCGGTTTGTAACCCAAATTCACTCAATAAAAATATAATATTATTATTTTTCAAACTTTAACGGCGACAAATACATGGCCCCCCCATCAAAACCACCCCAAAATCGCCTAGGGGGGCGGTGTGGAGGGCGATATTGGACAAAAATCACCCCATGTAACCCCACTATAAGACTGTCTGTTATGGGGTGGCGTGGAAGGCGACGATGGGGCGCGGGGGGCGCGAAACACCGTAGAGGGCGCCAAAGGATAAGGGCGCGGTGGTGCCCATCGTTTCAACGGCTGGCGCCTTTGGGTGTGGAGGTGGGCCCTCCTCTCACACACACATACATATGTGTGTGTGTGTGTATATATATAGATAAATAGGCGCCTTTGGGGTATTAAACCATAGCGGAGCATTAGACCCTTCACTATGGGGCTCCATTGGGTGACGTGGCGGGCGACGTTGGGCGCTTAACACCACCAAGGGGCGCCGTCTTGCCCATCAACCCAACGGCCGGCGCGGTCATGGTGAATGTGGGCCCCCTCTCACACACACATACATAAATATGCAATATATATATATATATATATATATATATATATATATATAGGGTTGATATCATTTAAGAA